>NC_133333.1:15682618-16057618 GCF_042186555.1 Aquarana catesbeiana | reverse complement strand
TCCCCCCATAGTGTAGTAAATTAAAACCTCTTTTATTAAAAAAACGATGGGTGGCCGACATCCAAAGGTACAGCAGAAAATACAAAATGAAACCAACAGCTCAGCCGCGGTGAAGCTAACCAGCTGATGTGTGGTGACGTCAGGTCCCGTAGCTCCGCCCGACGCTGCTTTTCTCCGTAAGAGGCATCGACTGGGAGACCAGTCTCCTCTCACAGTCGAAATTGAACTTGAAGTACAACAATGCTCTGTTTCACAACCTAAGCAAGTATATACACCAAATCAAAACTGATATGCCATCAATTATTACGTCTCCCAACATATACAGTGCCTTGAAAAAGTATTCATACCCCTTAACATTTTCCACATTTTGTCATGTTACAACCAAAAATGTAAATGTATTTTATTGGGATTTTATGTAATAGACCAACACAAAGTGACACATAATTGTGAAGTGGAAGGAAAATGATAAATGGTTTTCAAATTTTTTTACAATAAATATGTGAAAAGTGTGGTGTGCATTTGTATTCAGCCCCCTGTACACTGATATCCCCAACTAAAATCTAGTGGAACCAATTGCCTTCAGAAGTCACCTAATTAGTAAGTAGAGTCCACCTGTGTGTAATTTAATCTCAGTATAAATACAGCTGTTCTGTGTAGCCCTCAGAGGTTTGTTATAGAACCTTAGTGAACAAACAACATCATGAGGGCCAAGGAACACACCAGACAGGTCAGAGAAGTTGTGGAGAAGTATAAAGCAGGGTTAGGTTATAAATAAATCTCCCAAGCTTTGAGCATCTCACGGAGCTCTGTTCAATCCATCATCCGAAAATGGAAAGAGTATGGCACAACTGCAAACCTACCAAGACATGGCCGTCCACCTAAACTGACCGGCCGGGCAAGGAGAGCATTCATCAGAGAAGAAGCCAAGAGGTCCATGGTAACTCTGGAGGAGCTGCAGAGATCCACAGCTCAGGCGGGAGAATCTGTCCACAGGACAACTATTAGTCGTGTTCAGGGCCGTCTTTACCGCGGGGCAAAAGGGGCATCTGCCCAGGGCCCTGTCATTGTTGGGGGCCCTGCGCTGCCCGTCCCTTAAACCCTGCACACTGCCCGCCGGAGTTCGGCCACCTCCGGTGCTGGTCGCATGCTGGCTGCTCGCTACTGTCACTTGGAAATACACAAGCACGGCTTGTGTATTTCCAAGTGACAGCGCTTCTCTTCCGGCGGCTGTTCTCATCCCTCAGGGACACACACGATCTATGAGAGCAGAGGAGGAAGGGGGCGGGGACTCTGCACAGGGGAAGCTGTTTCTGGGACTGGCAGGTTCCACGGACATCGGAGGACAACATGCTGTGAGTACACAGAGTTTTCCTCTGTACTGGAATGGGGGATGGGGGCTTTGTGGGAGGACAGCCTTGTACTTAGGGAGAGTGGAGCTCTGTATTGAAATCTGGGTGGGAGGAGAGCTGTGCACTTCTGCACTCTGCACCCACCTTACTCTGCACTCTGCACCCACCTCACTCTGCACCCACCTCACTCTGCACCCATCTTACTCTGCACTCTGCACCCACCTCACTCTGCACCCACCTCACTCTGCACTCTGCACCCACCTCACTCTGCACTCTGCACCCACCTCACTCTGCACCCACCCCACTCTGCACCCACCTCACTCTGCACCCACCTCACTCTGCACCCACCTCACTCTGCACTCTGCACCCACCTCACTCTGCACCCACCTCACTCTGCACCCACCTCACTCTGCACCCACCTCACTCTGCACCCACCTCACTCTGCACTCTGCACCCACCTCACTCTGCACCCACCTCACTCTGCACCCACCCCACTCTGCACCCACCCCACTCTGCACCCACCTCACTCTGCACCCACCTCACTCTGCACCCACCTCACTCTGCACCCACCTCACTCTGCACCCACCTCACTCTGCACTCACCTCACTCTGCACCCACCTCACTCTGCACTCTGCACCCACCTCACTCTGCACCCACCTCACTCTGCACCCACCTCACTCTGCACCCACCTCACTCTGCACTCTGCACCCACCTCACTCTGCACCCACCTCACTCTGCACCCACCTCACTCTGCACCCACCTCACTCTGCACCCACCTCACTCTGCACTCTGCACCCACCTCACTCTGCACCCACCTCACTCTGCACTCTGCACCCACCTCACTCTGCACCCACCTCACTCTGCACTCTGCACCCACCTCACTCTGCACCCACCCCACTCTGCACCCACCCCACTCTGCACCCACCTCACTCTGCACCCACCTCACTCTGCACTCACCTCACTCTGCACCCACCTCACTCTGCACCCACCTCACTCTGCACCCACCTCACTCTGCACTCTGCACCCACCTCACTCTGCACCCACCTCACTCTGCACTCTGCACCCACCTCACTCTGCACCCACCTCACTCTGCACTCTGCACCCACCTCACTCTGCACCCACCTCACTCTGCACCCACCTCACTCTGCACTCTGCACCCACCTCACTCTGCACCCACCTCACTCTGCACCCACCTCACTCTGCACTCTGCACCCACCTCACTCTGCACCCACCTCACTCTGCACTCTGCACCCACCTCACTCTGCACCCACCTCACTCTGCACTCTGCACCCACCCCACTCTGCACCCACCCCACTCTGCACCCACCTCACTCTGCACCCACCCCACTCTGCACCCACCTCACTCTGCACTCACCTCACTCTGCACCCACCTCACTCTGCACTCTGCACCCACCTCACTCTGCACCCACCTCACTCTGCACTCTGCACCCACCTCACTCTGCACTCTGCACCCACCTCACTCTGCACCCACCTCACTCTGCACTCTGCACCCACCTCACTCTGCACCCACCTCACTCTGCACTCTGCACCCACCTCACTCTGCACCCACCTCACTCTGCACTCTGCACCCACCTCACTCTGCACCCACCTCACTCTGCACTCTGCACCCACCTCACTCTGCACCCACCTCACTCTGCACCCACCTCACTCTGCACTCTGCACCCACCTCACTCTGCACCCACCTCACTCTGCACTCTGCACCCACCTCACTCTGCACCCACCTCACTCTGCACTCCGCACCCACCTCACTCTGCACCCACCCCACTCTGCACCCACCTCACTCTGCACCCACCTCACTCTGCACCCACCTCACTCTGCACCCACCTCACTCTGCACCCACCTCACTCTGCACTCACCTCACTCTGCACCCACCTCACTCTGCACTCTGCACCCACCTCACTCTGCACCCACCTCACTCTGCACCCACCTCACTCTGCACCCACCTCACTCTGCACTCTGCACCCACCTCACTCTGCACCCACCCCACCCTGCACCCACCTCACTCTGCACCCACCTCACTCTGCACCCACCTCACTCTGCACCCACCTCACTCTGCACCCACCTCACTCTGCACTCTGCACCCACCTCACTCTGCACCCACCTCACTCTGCACTCTGCACCCACCTCACTCTGCACCCACCTCACTCTGCACTCTGCACCCACCTCACTCTGCACCCACCTCACTCTGCACTCTGCACCCACCTCACTCTGCACCCACCTCACTCTGCACTCTGCACCCACCTCACTCTGCACCCACCTCACTCTGCACTCCGCACCCACCTCACTCTGCACCCACCCCACTCTGCACCCACCTCACTCTGCACCCACCTCACTCTGCACCCACCTCACTCTGCACCCACCTCACTCTGCACTCACCTCACTCTGCACTCACCTCACTCTGCACCCACCTCACTCTGCACTCTGCACCCACCTCACTCTGCACCCACCTCACTCTGCACTCTGCACCCACCTCACTCTGCACCCACCTCACTCTGCACCCACCTCACTCTGCACCCACCTCACTCTGCACTCACCTCACTCTGCACCCACCTCACTCTGCACTCTGCACCCACCTCACTCTGCACTCTGCACCCACCTCACTCTGCACCCACCCCACTCTGCACCCACCCCACTCTGCACCCACCTCACTCTGCACCCACCTCACTCTGCACTCACCTCACTCTGCACCCACCTCACTCTGCACCCACCTCACTCTGCACCCACCTCACTCTGCACTCTGCACCCACCTCACTCTGCACCCACCTCACTCTGCACCCACCTCACTCTGCACCCACCTCACTCTGCACTCTGCACCCACCTCACTCTGCACCCACCTCACTCTGCACTCTGCACCCACCTCACTCTGCACCCACCTCACTCTGCACTCTGCACCCACCTCACTCTGCACCCACCTCACTCTGCACTCTGCACCCACCTCACTCTGCACCCACCTCACTCTGCACCCACCTCACTCTGCACTCACCTCACTCTGCACCCACCTCACTCTGCACTCTGCACCCACCTCACTCTGCACCCACCTCACTCTGCACTCTGCACCCACCTCACTCTGCACCCACCTCACTCTGCACTCTGCACCCACCTCACTCTGCACCCACCTCACTCTGCACTCTGCACCCACCTCACTCTGCACCCACCTCACTCTGCACTCTGCACCCACCTCACTCTGCACCCACCTCACTCTGCACTCTGCACCCACCTCACTCTGCACCCACCTCACTCTGCACTCTGCACCCACCTCACTCTGAACCCACCTCACTCTGCACTCTGCACCCACCTCACTCTGCACCCACCTCACTCTGCACTCTGCACCCACCTCACTCTGCACCCACCTCACTCTGCACTCTGCACCCACCCCACTCTGCACCCACCCCACTCTGCACCCACCCCACTCTGCACCCACCCCACTCTGCACCCACCTCACTCTGCACCCACCTCACTCTGCACCCACCTCACTCTGCACTCACCTCACTCTGCACCCACCTCACTCTGCACTCTGCACCCACCTCACTCTGCACCCACCTCACTCTGCACTCTGCACCCACCTCACTCTGCACCCACCTCACTCTGCACTCTGCACCCACCTCACTCTGCACCCACCTCACTCTGCACTCTGCACCCACCTCACTCTGCACCCACCTCACTCTGCACTCTGCACCCACCTCACTCTGCACCCACCCCACTCTGCACCCACCCCACTCTGCACCCACCTCACTCTGCACCCACCTCACTCTGCACTCACCTCACTCTGCACCCACCTCACTCTGCACCCACCTCACTCTGCACTCTGCACCCACCTCACTCTGCACCCACCTCACTCTGCACTCTGCACCCACCTCACTCTGCACCCACCTCACTCTGCACTCTGCACCCACCTCACTCTGCACCCACCCCACTCTGCACTCTGCACCCACCTCACTCTGCACCCACCTCACTCTGCACTCTGCACCCACCTCACTCTGCACTCTGCACCCACCTCACTCTGCACCCACCTCACTCTGCACTCTGCACCCACCTCACTCTGCACCCACCTCACTCTGCACTCTGCACCCACCCCACTCTGCACCCACCCCACTCTGCACTCACCTCACTCTGCACCCACCTCACTCTGCACTCTGCACCCACCTCACTCTGCACCCACCTCACTCTGCACTCTGCACCCACCTCACTCTGCACTCTGCACCCACCTCACTCTGCACCCACCTCACTCTGCACCCACCTCACTCTGCACCCACCCCACTCTGCACTCACCTCACTCTGCACTCTGCACCCACCTCACTCTGCACCCACCTCACTCTGCACCCACCTCACTCTGCACCTACCTCACTCTGCACCTACCTCACTCTGCACCTACCTCACTCTGCACTCTGCACCCACCTCACTCTGCACCCACCTCACTCTGCACCTACCTCACTCTGCACCTACCTCACTCTGCACCCACCTCACTCTGCACTCTGCACCCACCTCACTCTGCGCCCACCTCACTCTGCACTCTGCACCCACCTCACTCTGGACCCACCTCACTCTGGACCCACCTCACTCTGGACCCACCTCACTCTGGACCCACCTCACTCTGCACTCTGCACCCACCTCACTCTGCGCCCACCTCACTCTGCACTCTGCACCCACCTCACTCTGCACCCACCTCACTCTGCACCCACCTCACTCTGCACCCACCTCACTCTGCACTCTGCACCCACCTCACTCTGGACCCACCTCACTCTGCACTCTGCACCCACCTCACTCTGGACCCACCTCACTCTGGACCCACCACACTCTGGACCCACCACACTCTGGACCCACCACACTCTGGACCCACCACACTCTGCACTCTGCACCCACCTCACTCTGGACCCACCTCACTCTGGACCCACCTCACTCTGGACCCACCTCACTCTGGACCCACCTCACTCTACACCCACCTCACTCTACACCCACCTCACTCTACACCCACCTCACTCTACACCCACCTCACTCTGCACCCACCTCACTCTGCACTCTGCACCCACCTCACACTGCACTCTGCACCCACCTCACTCTGTACCCACCTCACACTGCACTCTGCACCCACCTCACTCTGCACTCTACACCCACATCACTCTTCACCCACCTCACTCTGCACCGACCTCACCTCTGCACCCACCTCACCCTACACTCTGCACCCACCTCACTCTGCACCCACCTCACTCTGCACCCACCTCACCCCTGCACCCACCTCACCCCTGCACTCTGCACCCACCTCACCCTACACTCTGCACCCACCTCACCCCTGCACTCTGTACCCACCTCACTCTTCACTCTGCACCCACCTCACTTTGCACCCACCTCACTCTGCACTCTGCACCCACCTCACCCCTGCACTCTGCATCCACCTCACTCTGCACCCACCCCACTCTGCACCCACCTCACTCTGCACCCACCTCACTCTACACTCATCCCACTCTGCACCCACCTCACCCTACACTCTGCATCCACCTCACCCCTGCACTCTGTACCCACCTCACTCTTCACTCTGCACCCAGCTCACTCTGCACCCAGCTCACTCTGCACCCACCTCACTCTGCACTCTGCACCCACCTCACTCTGCACCCACCTCACCCCTGCACTCTGCATCCACCTCACCCCTGCACTCTGCATCCACCTCACCCCTGCACTCTGCACCCACCTCACTCCTGCACCCACCTCACTCTGCACTCATCTCACTCTGCACCCACCTCACTCTGCACCCACCTTACCCCTGCATTCTGCACCCACCTTACCCCTGAACTCTGCATCCACCTCACCCCTGCATTCTGCACCCACCTCACTCTGCACTCATCTCACTCTGCACTCTGCACCCACCTTACTCTGCACCCACCTCACCCCTGCATTCTTCACCCACCTTACCCATGCACTCTGCATCCACCTAACCCCTGCACTTTGCACCCACCTCACCCCTGCACTCTGCACCCACCTCAGTCCTGCACTTTGCACCCACCTCACCCCTGCACTCTGCACCCACCTCAGTCCTGCACTCTGCACCCACCTCAGTCTGCACCCACCTCACCCCTGCACTCTGCACCTACCTCACCCCTGCACCCACCTTACTCCTGCACTCTGCATCCACCTCACCCCTGCACTCTGTAGACACCTCACTCTGCACCCACCTCACCCCTGCACTCTGCACCCACCTCAGTCCTGCATTCTGCACCCACCTCAGTCCTGCATTCTGCACCCACCTCAGTCCTGCACTCTGCACCCACCTCAGTCCTGCATCCTGCACTCACCTCAGTCCTGCACCCTGCGCCCACCTCACTCCTGCACTCTGCGCCCACCTCATTCCTGCACTCTGCACCCACCTCACCCCTGCACTCTGCACCCACCTCACCCCTGAACTATGCACCCACCACACCCCTGCACTCTGCACCCATCACTCCCCTACACTCTGCACCCACCTCACCCCTGCACTCACCTCACTCTGCACCCACCTCAGCCTTGCACTCTGCACCCACCTCAGTCCTGCACTCACCTCACCCCTACACTCTGCACCCACCACACCCCTGCACTCTGCACCCACCTCACCCCTGCAATCTGCACCCACCTCACCCCTGCAATCTGCACCCACCTCACCCCTGCACTCTGCACTCACCTCACTCTGCACCCACCTCAGTCCTGCACTCTGCACCCACCTCAGCCCTGCACCCACCTCACCCCTGCACTCTGCACCCACCTCACCCCTGCACTCTGCACCCACCTCACCCCTGCACTCTGCACTCACCTCACCCCTGCACTCTGCACCCACCTCACCCCTGCACTCTGCACCCACCTCACCCCTGCACTCTGCACCCACCTCACCCCTGCACTCTGCACAAAGCGCACCCCCAACCCTGCACTCTGTACATAGTGCACCCCTCAATGCTAGTGCAGTTTGGCCACACCCGCAATTTGCACTGAGAGGTTATGATGTGTAGTAACCTCTAGCAACTAATCTGTAAGCTGTAATGATGTGTTGTAATCTCTGGCAGCCAATCACAATCGTTGCCTGATCTGCTGCAGTAAACTCATTTTGAGTCTAGCTGGGGGGGCCCCAATAAAATCTTTGCCCAGGGCCCAATCAATATTAAAGACGGCCCTGGTCGTGCTCTCCACAGATCTGACCAATATGGAAGAGTGACAAGAAGAAAGACATTGGTGAAAGAAAGTCATAAGAAGTCCTGTTTGCAGTTTGCGAGAAGCCATGTGGGGGACACAGCAAACATGTGGAAGAAGGTGCTCTGGCCAGATGAGACCAAAATCTAACTTTTTGGCCTAAAAGCAAAACATTATGTTTGGTAGAAAACTAACACTGCACTTCACCCTGAACACACTATCCCCACTGTGAAACATGGTGGTGGCAGCATCATGATGTGGGGATGCTTTTCTTCAGCAGGGACAGGGAAGCTGGTCAGAGTTGATGGGAAGATGGATGGAGTCAAATACAGGACAATCTTAGAAGAAAATCTGTTAGAGTCTGCAAAAGACTTGAGACTGGGGCGGAGGTTCACCTTCCAGCAGGACAACGACCCGAAACATACAGCCAGAGCTACAATGGAATGGTTTAGATCAAAGCATATTCATGTGTTAGAATGGTCCAGTCACAGTCCAGACCTAAATCCAATTGAGAATCTGTGGCAAGACTTAAAAATTGCTGTTCACAGACGCTCTCCATCCAATCTGACAGAGCTTGAACTATTTTGCAAAGAAGAATGGGAAAAAATGTCCCTCTCTAGATGTGCAAAGCTGGTAGAGACATCCCCAAAAAGACTTGCAGCTGTAATTGCAATGAAAGGAGGTTCTACAAAGTATTGACTCCGGGGGGCCCCATACAAATGTACCCCCCCCCCCCCCACACACTTTTCACATATTTATTTGTAAAAAATATTTTGATAACCCGTTATTATTTTCCTTCCACTTCACATTTATGTGCCACTTTGTGTTGGTCTATCACATAAAATCCCAATAAAATACATTTATGTTTTTGGTTGTAAAATGACAAAATGTGGAGGTGTCAAGGGGTACGAATACTTTTTCAAGGCCCCCCCAACTCATCCCTTCTCCAGAATACCCCCAGCTGAGCCCTTTCCGAAGGCTGAACCCTTGCTTTAACCCAATAGCCTATCCAAGACTAGATCTAATGGAGCTAAGACCGGGGTAACTAGTCAGCATTCACAGAATTTTATTGAACCAGTTCGGACTGCCTATGTGCCCTGATATATCAAGCCAGGATCAGCTCTAGTTTCACATTGTGATACATTTTGATTTATTTGAATGGAAAATTTCCCAAAACATTCCGCACAATGTTTTGTATGATTTTCTGCTCTGTAATTCACACCTTTTTTTGGAAATTCTGAAATGTGTGGGTTCATGATTTAAAAAAAAAAAAAAAAAAAAAATCTGAAGCACAATTTTTCAGACGGTCGCTTACCTCTAGATCAGCGGTTCTCGTCTCCTGTCCTCAGGAGTGGACCCGCTAACAGGCCAGGTTTGCAAGATAACTGAAACACATCACAGGTGATATCATTTGCTGCTCAGTGATTGCAGGATTCGATTCGGCCGATTCAAAATTCATAGATTCAAACTTTTCTAATCGAAAAAAAAAATCGGGTAAATTCAAAGAAAATTTGAAAAAGACATAAAATGAATTCCGTAATACGAATCCCGAATACGAATTCAACGAATCAATCAACCAAATTTAATGAAACGAAATAACTAGATTAATAAATCTAAACGAAACACCTTTCTTTTTGTCATGCTCATGTCTACAGCCAAAACGAGCTTTGGGTGTACTTCTCCTTTAAAGTTGTAAAACACTGTGAAAAGTGTTGGCATATAAAAATTCTGTATTATATTTTAACAATAATAATAATAATAATAATAATAATACTGTAAGACCAGGGTGACATTTTGTAAGATTATTGTTATTGTTAATAATAGTAATAATAATAATAATAATATTATAAATGCCAATCTGGTTTTACAATACAAAAATATTATTAATAATATTAATTATGATAATATAATAATGATGTAATACCAGATTGACATTTTATAAGATTATTATTATTAATACCAATAATAATATTAATAATATATTTTTCTGTTGCTGTAATTAATAATAACTGAATCATTTTACAAAATGTCAATCTGGTCTTACGGCTCCCTCTTGTGTCTAAATGCAAAATTTCAGCTTAGATTCACAAGACGGATTTTTGTATTCTTTTTTTTTTTTTAATCCACAACCAATAGGATTTCAGCTGTTACATTCCAGAGTGGGACAGGAAAAAAAAAAGCTGTCGGCTATTTTAAATGACACCAATACTATACTAACTACTAAATAGAAAAAAAATACTAAATTACAATTCTTACTTCTTCTACATTCATAATGGGAGAGCCCTGGTATAATATTGTTGGTATTTTTATTATTATTATTATTATTATTAATAATAATAAGTTTACAAAACTTCAATCTGTTCTTACAAAATTACTAAAAAAACCAAAAACATTTATAATAATAATAATAATAATAATAATAATAATAATAATAATAATAATGTTGTAAAACAAGATTTACAATTTATTATTAATAATAATATTAAGATTACAAAACTTCAATCTGTTCTTATAACATTACTAATAAAAACAATAACATTTATAATAATAATAATGTTATAAAACCAGATTCACAATTTGTAGGATTATTATTAGTATTATTATGCTATTATTATTATTAGGAAAATATACAGACATGACCTTGGCTGAAATGTCAACACCACATCCCTATTGTAACTGCAAAAAACAATATATAGAAAGGTGGGACTTTAAAGGTGCTGAAAAACCTCCTCTTGGAATAAATGACAATACATATATAAGATAAAAAAGATTTTAATAGAAATAGATTTTAAAATAGACAAAATAGGGGATATAACCCCTTTAAAAACATGAAATATTTCCACACATTGAATTCCAACCAAGACACCCCTGAAGATAGAGTTCCTTATGTGTATACCCTGCATACATATAATTAGCGTATATATCATATTTGGTGCATAACACATATTGTATATCAGAATAGGAAAGGATAACTCAGTCCGACGCGTTTCACCTAGTTGGCTTCTTCAAGGGCTCAGGGGGGTGCGCGATTAGAGAGAGATCAATATGAAAACAGGCTATCACAGGAATATCCAGGAGGTGCACATACATTCCCCTCCAACACAGCCAGACAAACTGATGGTGTGTAGATACGGACGGACGGGTGGGTCAGAGAGCCCCACCCTTGGGCTGCGAGAGACCGACCCCAGAAATGGGGAGTAGATGAAGAGGGGCAATAGGTTCTCACACTGATCAGAACCACAAGAGAAGGACGGCACTCGTCCATGCGACCAATATGGAGGCACATCTCCACGGCACACAACAGACGATTGTCATCTATGCTGCAGATCCCATATTTGGAATGCTTGACCACCTACCTGGGCATTAAAGCGTTTGTTAACCTAAAAACAAAATATTGATTCTGTTCCTTTAAAGCATGTTATACAGCGCAGTGCTTGTGCTGTGTAATTCGGTCCCCTGTATCACCTGAAATACCTGGCAGATCCTGCCTGGCTATATCCTCCCCTCTGTAAACTGACCACCGTATATCATGGCTGCTGAATCCTGACACCGTGGTCAGTTTACGTGCTTCCGTGTCACCTGCAGCTCTCCTTTGTCCTCCTCCCCCCTCCCCTCACTGCCTGTCTCCTCCTGTGTCAGTGCCCCCCCCCCCCCCCTTTGCTGTTGAAGTTTCATTTAAACTTTATACCATTCTGTCTGTTTAATAATCCTGTGTGTCGCTGTGTCTGTGTTTGATAAAAAATAAGCCGTTCTTTACCAGTGAGTTTTCAGAGCGCCGCTCGCCGCTCACGTGACCCGCCGCCTCTCTCCTCCTTCCCTCCCGACTGACGTCAGCAGAAGATCCTTGGCTCCGCCCACTGCAGCTGTCAGAGAGGAGAGAGGTAGGGGGGTCACGTGAGCGGAGATCGGCGCTCTGTAAAGAACGGCTTATTTTTATAGAACCCAGACACAGGGGCACACAGGATTATTAAACAGACAGGATGGTATAAAGTGCATTAAGTGGCTTAACAAACACTTTAACTCAAAGCACCTATTGTGGGAACGCGGACTCTATCTTCAGGGGTGTCTTGGTTGGAATAAAATGTGTGGAAATACTTCATGCTTTTAGGCGGTATTATATCCCCTATTGTGTCTATTTTATATTCTATTTCTAATAAAATCTTTCCTATCTTATATATGTATTGCCATTTATTCTGAGAGAAGGTTTTTCAGCACCTTTAACGTCCCACCTTTCTATAGATAGGTTTTTGCATTTATTAATAATAAATATAATTGTTGTTGCAATAATAATAATAATAATAATAATAACAACAATAATAATTATTATTATTTTTATATTATTATTACTACTACTACTAATAATGATGATGATGATAATAATAATAATAATAATAATAATAATAATAATAATAATAATAATAATTACTATTATTATTAATTTTATTTTATTATTACTATTACTACTAATGATGATGATGATGATAATAATAATGATTATTTTTATATTATTATTACTACTACTAATAATAATGATGATGATGATAATAATAATAATAATAATAATAATAATAATAATAATAATAATAATAATAACAACAATAATAATAATTATTATTTTTATATTATTATTACTACTAATAATAATAATGATGATGATAATAATAATAATAATAATAATAATAATAATAATAATAATAATTATTATTATTATTATTATTATTATTAATTTTATTTTATTATTACTATTACTACTAATGATGATGATGATAATAATAATAATAATGATTATTTTTATATTATTATTACTACTACTACTAATAATGATGATGATGATAATAATAATAATAATAATAATAATTATTATTATTATTATTATTATTAATAATTTTATTTTATTATTACTACTACTACTAATGATGATGATAATAATAATAATAATTATTATTTTTATATTATTATTACTACTACTAATAAAAACAATGATAATGATGATAAAAATAATATTATTATTTTTATATTATTAGTACTACTACTAATAATAACGACGATAATAATAATTATTAGTATTTTTATATTATTATTACTACTAATAATAATAACGATGATGATGAAAATAATAATAATTATTATTTTTATAATACTATTACTACTAATAATAATAACGATGATGATGATAATAATTATTATTATTTTTATATTATTATTACTGCTACTACTACTGATGATGATGATGATGATGATGATGATAATGATGATGATAATAATAATAATAATTATTATTATTAACATTATTATAATATTATTACTACTAATAATAATAACAATAATAATAATAACAATGATCACGATGATAATAATTATTAATATTTTTATATTGTCACTATTACTATTATTATTCATTTTATATTATTATTACTACTAATAATAATAACAATGATAATAATAATAATTCTTTTTGAAACAATAATATTTTTACAGTATTTATTTACATTTATTTATAAATAATATTTATGTTATTATTTATATTATTATTAATAATAATAGCATAATAATACTAATGATAATCCTAAAAATGTTAAATCTGGTTGTACAACATTATTATTATTATTATTATTATTATTATTACTACTAATAATAATAATCTTACACTATGAGGCCTATCTGTAACCTGTTTGGCGGTACAGATAATATTTGTATCTGGCTGTTCTCTCTCCTCCGGAGAATCCTCCAAAGTCTGTTCTGTTTTCCTCCTTTACTTTTTACTTTGTTCCTATATAATAAATATTGGTGACCTATTCTTTTAAATTATTGGACCATAAGCTTACAAAATGTCACTCTTGTCTTACAGCTCCCTCTCGTGTCTAAATAGAAAAATTACATCTTAAATTCACAAGACACTTTTTTTTTTTGTTTTTTGTTTTTTTTGATTGGCTACTATAAATGACATCAATACTTTACTAAATACTTGACAATAGTTACCCCTTCTCCATGTATAATAAGAGATCCCTGGTGTATTGGAAACACAAAACTTCCCAACAGTTTTCCTAAACAGCAAGTTACAAAGTTGCAAAACGGTAACATTTTGAGTAAAACAAATTCTTGTCCCCATTATCGGAGCCATATTGTCGGCGCTATTCCCCTCATCCCTAACCAAAATGATCTTCTAGGAAATGGCCGCTGTCCTCGCTCACAGAAACGACACCCAGGAGAGCATGGACTTCGCGCTCTTGTGATTGACGTCGCCAGAGGAAGAGCTTCGGGCGAGAGGCGTGGAACTACATCTCCCGGCATCCCCCGGGCGGCCAGCAAATCTAATGAGCGCTGACTTGTGGCGCGAGGCCTGCTGGGAGTGTAGTTTTTAGCAGGTGGAAGGCTAATGAGCGTGTTGGTGAGTCACATGGAATAAGGAGACCAAGAAGAAGAAGCTGAAAGGTGAGGAAATGGGATTTATAGTGGAGAGGACACAGCAGGGGGGGGGGGGCATGTTAACCTGTATTCCTGTGATATGGGGGTGCTGTGTGAGGTCAAGCATGTGTACAGTGAAGGTTTGTACTTGTTTGGCTCTATCTGGTGTCCAGGAAGAGTCACAACCACTGATCTGAATTATCTGAACCATTTTAGGAGAATATTTTGTATTTTAGATTAGATATAAAGAAGATCAGACATAATCATTGGGTAACACTACTAAATTCCATCTCTCTCTCTCTCTCTCTCTCTCTCTCTCTCTCTCTCTCTCTCTCTCTCTATCTATCTATCTATCTATCTATATATATATATAGATTCCAGATTTTGGGTTTATTTATATAGAGAGAGAGAGAGAGAGAGAGATCTCTATATCTATCTATCTATCTATATATATATATATATATATATATATATATATATATCTATATCTATCTATCTCTATATATAGATAGCTAGTAACCCAAAATCTGGATTTTTTTTTTTGGTAATGGTACAACAGGACTATGAGAACGGTATCAGCCTCTCACAATCCCTGTACAGCAGAGCTCAGAGGGGGGAGAGAGAAGAAGCACAAGGAGCCAGTTAGTGCTAGGGGCACACTGATTGGAGGAGTGACCGATGAGCGCATCTCCTTTTTTTTATTTTCCAGTCACAGGAAGGGGGCGGGTCCGGGATGAGCCACACAGTGAAAAGCTTGAAAAGCTCTCTGTTGCTCTGCTGTCTCCTCCTATCAGCATGCCTGGCTCATTGTGTTGGTGCTCCCCTTCCCCCAGATGTGTATAGCGTATCTTCAGTAATTCAATCTTTTTATTTATAGCTATTCTAAAAAAAAATTTATGTGTTTTTCATGTCTTCCAAAATAGAGGGGTTGAGTTCTCCTTCCTTGAACCCAACGCTGTCTGGCGGAGCGTCTTTTCCGAGGTGGAGGAGCACTTGTGACGGAGGAGGAGGGGCTTTCGGAGACTGACGTGAGTGTGTCCTACCTTGTGGGCCCCCTTTATTGCTTCCTATCTGCCATGTCCTTCCCCATCTACCAGGTGAAGAAAGAGGAACCGGAAGAAGAGCCCACCCACACCTCTGCCCGCCTCCCCCAAATAGTCAGTGTCGTGTCAGCCTCAGCAGCAGTGGCCTCCGTTGAGTGCCCGAGAATTCCCGGAAATCCCTCCGCCGGCGATAATGTGCCGCCTACCAAAGCTCCCTCTGCTGAAAAGGAAAGTTCTCCGGTTTCATCTTACGCTTCGCCCGCCTGGTACTATTTCGGTGTTCCCGGCGGGTCCTCCAACCTCCAACGTGAGCCCATAGTCTACTGCTTGCTGTGCCAGGTCCAGGTGAAAAGAGGGACGGTCCCGGGCAAGCTGGGCACCACTTGCCTCTATACCCACCTTGAAAGACGCCACAACCTGACCCGGGAGGAAGTGTTTAACACGGCGGCGGCCGCTGGCTACTGCGGCCCAATTATTACACCTACTCCTCCAGCTACACCGGCCACTCAAACACCTACAACTACACCTGCCGCTCAAACGCCTACAGCGACGCCCTCCATCCAGACCTGGGAATGCAGCAGCGATGGCAGCGGACTCGTCCTCGTTCCGGTCAAGAGGTCCGGCGCTTCCCCCGCTGAGCAAAGCGAAGGCAGACGAGTGCCCAAACGTCCTGCCACCATGGCTCCAGCCACCAGCTCCGAAATTCCCGAGCTCACCAAATGTCAGACCACCACAGCTCCCGCAACGTCCTCCGAACCCACCAAGACCCCCAACGTGGCCAGGCGCCAGCCTGCGGCCGCCCCTGTGGCTTCCTCCGGGCCACCTGCAACACCTGACCTGAGCGAGTGCCAGGCATTGACTGCTCCCGCCACATCGTCCGGCCCATCCAAAGCCTCAGAGCTCTCCTCAAGGCCTTCCTGCTCAAGACGTAGGCAGCAATCTAGAAGTCAAAGCAGGGCCCTGTCGTCTTCGTATCGCCAGGCGCTACACAACCGCCTGCTCAGCAGCGTCCACATGTACTGCGAGGTGTGCCACGCTCTGATACTGTCGGGGGAGAGGAGCCAGAGCGCACGGGACCTGGCGCTGGAGACCCACTTCTCCTCTCAACACCCTTGTATGTTCAACCGCCTGAAACGCGGGGCTGCCAGGGATGCACGCCTGGGGGGTCTGGGCCCTTCTTCTGTGGTTCCCTCTGGTTCTCACTCTGGAAAATGTTCCCCTTCCCCTGGTGCTCAATCTGAAAATTTTTCCTCTTCCTCTGGTTCTTGTTGAGGCCCAATTATGTACTGCTGTCTGTAGGACGCCCTTCCGGTCAGTTCTTCCACACTTGCTGATTTGAGGTTGCTGACTATGGCTGCCTTGGCATTAGTAAGTCATGTGACCATGTGCCGCCATGCTGATTATTTTAACAGCCTCAACGGCCTTGCTGTTATGGTCAAACTCTGTGCCATTACTGGCAGAGCTCCCATACTTCTGGGTTAGTGTCAGAGCTTGCCACCACCCCCCTATGCCCCCTATGTTCCTGTTGCCGAATTGTTATGGACTGCATTACTGCCCAGTAGGAATGCGCAGAAGGCTGGAATGGGGGTGGCAAGCTTTTGTCACTATTCTTAAGCTTTGTTGGAATGGCTGGGGATTTGACTGTAATAGAAAGGGTTGGGATATGGGCTGACACTTTTGTAGGTGCTTGCACCTAATACCTGCAGAAACTTTTTTTTTAATTCTTACTTTTGACAGTCTTTTTAAAGTTGGCCTGTGGCCAGGCTAGAAACATTCAAGTTATTTACATATTCTTATTGGACAGTGCAGGAGTTTCAAAACAAGCCCTCATTTGACCTCTGTAGCTGCAGGCACTTTGGAGCAGTACATCCTCAAAGCACAAGCATTGAAATCTTTCCCAGCAGCTCTGCTCACTCATCTTCCCTTTCCCAATAGTGTGACTGAGCTCAGCTACCGTGAGGGGGAAAAAAGTATTTGATCCCCTGTTGATTTTGTAAGTTTGCCCACTGACAATGAAATGATCAGTCTATAATTTTAATGGTAGGTTTATTTTAACAGTGAGAGACAGAAAAACAACAAAAATATCCAGAAAAACGCATTTCAAAAAAGTTTTATAAATTGATTTGCATTTTAATGAGTGAAATAAGTATTTGACCCTTTCGCAAAACATAACTTAGTACTTGGTGGCAAAACCCTTGTTGACAATCACAGAGGTCAGACGTTTCTTGTAATTGGCCACCAGGTTTGCACACATCTGAGGAGAGATTTTGTCCCATTCGTCTTTGCAGATCTTCTCCAAGCCATTATTAAGTTTTCAAGGCTGACGTTTGGTAACTCGAACCTTCAGCTCCCTCCACATATTTTCTATGACTGGCTAGGCCACTCCAGGACCTTAATGTGCTTCTTCTTGAGCCACTCCGTTGTTTCCTTGGCCGTGTGTTTTGGGTCATTGTCATGCTGGAATACCCATTTTCAATGCCCTGGCTGAGGGAAGGAGGTTCTCAACCAAGATTTGACGGTATATGGCCCCGTCTATCGTCCCTTTTGATGCGGTGAAGTTGTTCTGTCTTCTTAGTAGAAAAACACCCCCAAAGCATAATGTTTCCATTTCCATGTTTGACGGTGATGTTGGTGTTCTTGGGGTCATAGGCAGCATTCCTCCTTCTCCAAACACAGCGAGTTGTTGATGCCGAAAAACGTGATTCTGGTCTCATCTGACCACAACACTTTCACCCAGTTCTCCTCTGAATCATTCAGATGTTCATTAGCAAACTTCAGACGGGCCTGTACATGTGCTTTCTTGAGCAGGGGGACCTTGTGGGCACTGCAGGATTTCAGTCCTTCATGGCGTAGGGTGTTACCAATTGTTTTCTTGGTGACTATGGTCCCAGCTGCCCTGATCATTGACAAGATTCTCCCATGTAGTTCTGGGCTGATTCCTCACCGTTCTCATGATCATTGAAACTCAGCAGGGGATTAAATGCTTTTTTCCCTCACTGTACACCCTCCCCCCACCTAGCATTAAAGGAGCTTCAAAACAAGTTCTTGTGATCTCTGTAGCTGCAGGCACTCTGGAGCAATTCATCCTCATAGTTCACAGCACAAACATTGAGGTTGTTCTGAGCAGCTCTGCTCACCCATCCGCCCCCTCCCAGCAGTGGCTGAGCTCAGCTACCCCTTCTAGCATTAAAGGAGCTTCAAAACAAGCCCTCATTGACCTCTGTAGCTGCAGGCACTTTGAAGCAATTCATCCTCAAAGCTCACAGCATAAGCATTGAAGTCGTTCTCAGCAGCTCTGCTCACCCATCTGCCCCCTCCCAGCAATGGCTGAGCTCAGCTACCCCTTTTTCCCTTCTTCTAGGAATGTTTTGGCTATTTGGTTGAGCCTGTGTCCCATTATATAGCTTCTGTTTCTCCTATATTTTGGGAGCTGAGTTGTTTAATTACTGCTAAGAGGGGGAGCTGAGCAGTTGAATCACTTCTGGGAGATGGGAGCTCAGATGCTTCCCCCTTTTAGTAGTGACCTAGCAGTTCAGTTGACCAGCTCTTGCTGTACGTTTTACAGAAAATTTTAAAGGCCTTAAAAGTTGCTTGGTCCTACTGGGAGGGAGAGGCTGAGCTGCTCAATCAAAGCTGGGAGAGGGGAGCAGGGTAAGCTGAGCTAACTGGCCACACCTGGGAATAGGAAATAGGGTGTGCTGAGCTTCTTGACCACGCTATAGCCGAGTGAAAGCTGAAAATTTGGCCTGAGCAGGAAGGGGCTGAAAATGCCTAGTAGGCAAGTGGTTAATTGTGGTTGGGGTGGAGGGAGCAGGGAGAGCTGAGCTGTTAAATCACTGCTGGTTGGGGGGTGGGGTGGGGGGGCAAGGGGAGCTAAGCTAATGAAACACTCCTGGCGTGAGCTGAGCTTTTAAATCATGGCTAGGAGGAGGGAGCAGTGGGAGGAGGAGCTGCACAATGACTGCAGGGAATGGAGAGCAGGGTGAGCTGAGCTGCTGAATTATGGCTGGCGGAAAAGTGAGGTACTGAATTATAGCAGGGAAGGGGAAACGAGGAGCTGGATCACAGCTGGGAGGGGGGGACAAGGGAGAACTTGGCTAATAAGTCCCTCCTAGAATGGAAAGTAGGGTGAGCTGAGCCAATAAAACATAGCTTGGAGTAGGGAGCAGCTGAGCGGCTAAATGACTGCTGGGAGTAGGGTGAGCTGAGCAGCTAAATTGCGGCTGGGAGGAGGCAACTGAGCTGTTGAATCGTGGTGGGAGGAAAGGGAGATGCTGAGTCAGCAAGGTACGGAAAATAGGGGGGCTGAACTGCTGAATCACAGCAGGGAGCAAGGTGAGCTGAGCTTAATGGGTCACTCCTGGTAACAGGGAGTAGGGTGAGCTGAGCTAATGGGTCACTCTTGGGAACGGGGAGTAAGGTGAGATGAGCTAATGGGTCACTCCTGGGAACAGGGAGTAGGGTGAGCTGAGCTGCTGACTTTCAGCTGGGAAAACTATGCTGAGCTGCTAATTTGCTGCTGGGAATGGGAAGCAAGGTGAGCGGAGCTGCTGAATTATGGCAGGGAAGAGGAATGAGGAGGAGCTGAGCTGCTGAGAGAATTATTAAAACTTCAGTGCTTCTGCTATGATCTTTGAGAATGAATTGCTCTACAGTGCCTTCAGCTACAGAGTTCAGTTATGAGGGTGAGCTAATCCGCCATGACAAATACTTCTATAACTTGAGGGCTTCTGCTACGATCATTGAGGATGAATTGCTGTACAAGTGCCTTCAGCTACAGAGGTCAGGAATGAGGGAGAGCTGAGCCACCGAGACAATTCCTTTATATAACTTCAAAGCTTCTGCTATGATTTTTGAGGATGAATTGCTCTAGAGCAGTGGTCATCAACCCTGTACTCCGAGCCCACTAACAGGCCAGGTTTTATGTATTACCTTGGGGAGATGCAGACTAGAATACCGTAATCGCTGAGCAGCAAATTATATCACCTGTGATGTATTTCAGTTATCTTGCAAACCTGGCCTGTTAGTGGGCCCTGAGGACAGGGTTGATGACCACTGCTCTAGAGTGCCTTCAGCTACAGAGGTCAGGAATGAGGGAGAGCTGAGCCGCCGAGACAATTCCTTTATATAACTTCAGCACTTCTGCTATGATTTTTGAGGATGAAATGCTCTAGAGTGCCTTCAGCTACAGAGGTCAGGAATAGCTTGCTTTAAAGCTCATCCAATGCTTATTACGAATATGTAAAATACTTGAATGTCCCCAGCCTGGCCCACAGATTCACTTTTTTTACCTAGTCTACAATGGAAGCTCCTATATGCTCTTCTCACAGGTTTCTTTTAGATGTTATTATACATATATTGGTTCTTTTCTGTGAAAAAGACTCACGGTTTCCTCTCCAAAGTTATCTCTGGTCTGTAAAAAGTTTGTAACTCCAATGGATCCTTATAGGAATCTTGAAAGTATGACATGTTCAGTTTTTTTATTTATATTTTTTTTTTTGTTAAGATGTTAATAATTTAAAGATTTAAAGAACAGCAAACGTTGGTGGCTCTGGAGATAGTTTGATACCTGCCATGTTTATACTGCTGTATGTGACAGACTGATACCTTCTCACTGTGGGCGAGACAGACCAACGTGGCTTTTTAGACGAGCTACAGCTGTCAGTGACTTCTCACATGTGCCTAATATACCTGATGAAGTCTTAAATGGCGAAACGCATCAGCTGGCGCTTGGGGACATTCATCACTCAGGTTCATGAACGTTGTTGCTGCGGTGGTTGCTCTTTTATGAGAGTGATCTTTATACATAGGTGGTAAGACACTATTTGAACTCTTTCTTTTTGTGTGAATATTCCGCTCTCCCTGGGATGTTCACTTAATGGCTTCATCATATTGCGTGTAACTGATGAAAAGAAATGTATAGTGTTGTTGTGTTTTTTTTTTTTTTTTGTAAATACCTATTTTATGTTCAGGGTTTAAATAAAAAAAGTCAAAATATATTTTCACTTGTAAATAAGAACCGTTACATTTGAATATTTTGTATATACCACTCCTGCCAACAGGTGGGGCTTTTAGGCTTCTTTCAGGTGCTTATCAGGCTATTCTTAGCTGCGCTGCTGAAAAAGTTCCTTGTTCGATTGGGTCGTATGGAAATTTGAATGAAAGTCTGAATGCATGCAGGGCTCTCCCTTTAAAAAACGACTTGTTTTTATAAAGCTACACTCAGAGGATTAAGATCAGACGGGTGCGGAGTCCCATCTCCTCTGCTGCGCCTGCATCCACCTCAGAGCTGCGTGCAGGCAGCCCATAGAAGTGGAAGCAGCGGCTGCATGGACACAGTGGCATGTCAAAATTTTCACATGCCACTGTGTACATACAGCTGCTGCATCTGCCTCCACTTCTATGGGCTGCCTGCACACAGCTCTGAGGTGGCAGCAGCAGAAAGTAGCTCTGAAGGGGGGATGGAACTCCTCCATTCTAAATGAGCCCCAGCTGTTACCAGCAGTGAAGAATTGACTGAAGATTGAACTTCACCTCCTCCCAAGAAGTCACTAATTGCATATTGGAGCATCCAAGGCTAAGAGGTACCCAGAAGCTCAGCAGTGTTTGTAACTTTACCAGGAGGAGCAAGGCTTTGCTTCCTCATGTCAGAGCCAATGAATAGTGGAATAATGATTTGAGAAGAGGCATGAAAACTGGAGGTAACACAGAGCCACACAATGATTGAAGAAGAAGCAGGGATTTCCTTGCACTGCAGGTCCTCAGGTACAGCTTTCTTTCCAGCAAGGAGAACAATGAGCAGTACAGTTGAATTCCATTCTATATCTGGCAAGACTAGCTTTCACAGGCAGCCTTAAATGATCTTACACTACAGATGTACAGCTATGAGGATACAGATCACAAGTGCCAAGTCAGAGGGAGGCTCTTTTATTTTTAAGGAGAAATTCAAGCTAAAGCGTAAAATTTGCACAAGGTACAGCTCGGGCAAAAATAACATTTTCTGTATGTTCCTATGAGAGAGCAAATTTCCACTTTTGGAGTGATTGATGGGCTTGTCTGGCTTCTTGGATGTTGTCTCTGATCTCCTTTCAAGACAAAAAATCCAAAAACGTAGGCCTTACTGGTTACTGGTTATGGCCCACCCTTTACTATTAGCCCATTACAATTAGGGGTGGCATAGATAATGTATGGGGCATGAAGCAGAAAGGGGCAAACAAGTTAGCAATCAGGAAGTTTGGGTTTGGTTTTGCTTCTGGGGTATTCCAAAAAGGGTCAGAGTCGTTGTAGAAGCACGTGAAGGTGTTTGATTATTCATAGGAAGTAATGCTTTCCTGACTTTTCACATGGGTACGCTCTAAGGTAGTATCTCCTCTAGTTTGGGACATTTAAAGTGAACGGAGCTTCACCATAAAGTGTTGGTATCTGTTAACAATAGATTATAAGTTTAACAATCGTACTCTTCACATTATTATTATTTGGGTTGCTCTTCTTAAAGAGACCTTGTTGCCAGCCATTCATTTCAACAACAATCTCCCTATACAATTTTTTTTGGCCACTTAAAGATCTTTACCTGTAAAAGCCTCCCTTGTGTAGACATCCAAAAAGAAGAGCTGGGTGCCACCATCTTGGTTGTGATCTTAGCAGCCCCAACAGTCTCAGATGTCAGTCAAGTGACACTCTAGAGCAGCCTTTCTCAATCTTTTTATGCTTGAGGAAACCCTAATATGTTTTTCAGGTCTCGGGTCAACCCCACACCATAACCCCCCCCCCCCCCCCCTCCACCAAATGATTTGGACCAGTGCACAAAGCAAGGTCCATAAAGACATGGATGAGCGAGTTTGAGGAACCTGACTGTCCTCCACAGTCCTGACCTCAACCCCATAGAACACCTTTGGGATGAATAAGAGTGGAGACTGTGAGCCAGACCTTCTTGTCCAACATCAGTTCCTGACCTCACAAATGCGCTTTTGGAAGAATGGTCAAACCTTCCCATAGACACACTCCTAAACCTTGTGGACAGCCTTCCCAGAAGAGTTGAAGCTGTTGTAGCTGCAAAGGGTGGAGCCAACTCAATATTGAACCCTCTAGACTAAAACTGGGATGCCATTAAAGTTCATGTGCGTGTAAAGGCAGGCGTCCCACTACTTTTGGCAATGTATATCTGGTCTCCCAGCTGCTGATTACTGACACTAAGGGGTTTATTTACTAAAGCTAGATGCTAAATCAGGCTCACTTCTACATAGAAACCAATCAGCTTCAAGGTTTTATTGCCAACGCCTAATTGAACAATTTGAAGTTAGAAGCTGAATCGGTTCTAAGAGACATTTGCTGGTGGACACTGGAACTGCAGCAATCAGCCCAGAGCCACCAGCAGGTGAACTTGGTCCTAACATTTTACTTTGGTCAGTGGGAAGAATGCCCCTTCATTGGTGGCCAGTAAAAAAAAATGTCCCTTATATTGGTGGAGTAAAGAAAAGAGGGCGAACCGACCTTGTGCATTGATCCTTAGTAAATTTATTGATAAAAACAGATTTAAAAAAAGCTACTCACAAACGTGAAAAAAAATTTGCGTAATATAAGCCACCCAGTGGCGATCGGTCTAGGTATCAACAGTCTCCAGATGGTGAAAGAGGACATCAGGACCACTGCTTACTGACGCGTTTCGAAGGGATACCTTCTTCCTCCTCAGCCAGCAGTGGTCCTGATGTCCTCCACCATTACAAAAGTAATTTTTTGGAGTAGCGCATTTTGGCGTTTTTTTTTTTTTTTTTTTTTTTTTCATGCATTACTTCTTTATTGATATCTTAAGATTTCATATTTTTACTGTGGATAATACTAATTTTGTGTTCTTTTACGTTCCTTTGTCTACATTGCTTTGTGTTTGTCTTAAAAAAAAATAAAAGCATATATTAAATATTTATCTGTGCCAACTTTATAATCCCTGAACACTCCTTCCATTAGATTGCCAACTATTGTCGGCGAAGCTGAGCTCCCAGGATTACATAGCAAGCCACCCTTTAATCCAATGATGTGTTCGTTAAGCAGCATTCAGTGTATTTATTAAAACACAAATAAAGGGAATTTTAATAGAACTATTATTATAAGTATATGAATCTGTCTTTGTATTGGCCCCCTTTGACCCCCCCCCCTACACAGCAACACTCAGTCTGGGAGAGGGGATGTGAACCAATGAGGGATCTGTTGCTTTACACAGTCTGCGAACATGCTTACATTGGGATAGAGAAACATGATGACCTCATTGGCTTGCCCATGTCAAATCACGAGGTGGAGGGCGGATCTTGGACCCGCTGGAATGGTTTACCGCAGTGCAGGTTGCAGGGAGGTCCAGGACCTCATTTTGGTAATTTTAAGAACTGTTGCATTTATATAATATTCAATCATTTCCTTTTGGGATTGTTAAAGTATTCTGAATCTGAATACCGTGTTTCCCCCGAAAATAGGACCAGGTCTTGTATTCATTTTGGCTACAAAAAACACTAGGGCTTATTTTAAGGGGATGTCTTATTTATTTACGGTATATGTACTATATATATTTATTTACTATATTATTCACTGGTCACGTGAGCGCTCAGCGTCGCTGTAAATAAGGTATTTTCCATAATAAAGTTATACAAAGAGACACGCTGCACATTATATAATCTTTTTACAAAACGGATTACAGATTTTTTACAAGGGCTTTAACTAGGGCTTATTTTCAGGGTAGGGCTTATATTGCAACCATCCCCGACAATCAGGCTAGGTCTTATTTTTGGGGAAACATTTACCATTTCCTGCCAGCAGGTGGGGCTGTAGGCTTATTTCAGTTGTTTACCAGGCTGTTTTTAACTGCTATGCTGTGCTTTACACAGCCAGTTAACATGCTTGCATTGGCATAGAGATAAGTGATGATCTCATTGGTTTGTAGATGGGGCTAATTACGGGCTGGGGGGATCCTGGACCTGGCTGTATTGGTTTACTGCAGTGTAGGTTACAGAGTGGTCCAGGACCTCATTTGTAATTAAGAATTGTTTGCTTTGAATATTATGTATATACCATTTCCTGCCAGCAGGTGGGGCTGTAGGCTTATTTAAGGTGCTTACCAGGCTACTTTTAACTGTTCTGCTGTGCTTTTTCACAGCCAGAGAAAGTGGTTACAGGGTAGAGAACAGTGATGATTTAATTGGTTTGCTGCTGTCTAATCATGGGCTGTGGGTGGATCTTGAACCTGGCTGTATTGGTGTAGGTTGCAGGGAAGGACCCGGTAGGGGTGCTTGGAACACAAGTCTGTCTGAACAGTACTGAAACATGTTCAGCAGGTAAAGCAATTCACCAGTAAGCTGTTTACTTAGGGTTCAGCTTTAAACATTTTGCATTTTTGGGCACAGCCATCTTTTTTAACATGCTTTCCTTTCTATTACAGACTAGCCAACCATGCCTGTGAATTGCAGCAGCTGTGAAACTCAGCGCGCTGTTCTGCGCAGACCGAAGACCGGCCACTCCGTCTGCAAAGAATGTTTCTTCCAAGCCTTCGAGGAGGAGATCCACCACACCATTGTGTCTGCCAAGCTCTTCCAGCCGGGGGAGAAAGTCGGCATCGGTGCCTCTGGTGGAAAGGACTCCACGGTGCTTGCCCACGTCATGAAGGTTCTGAACGAACGCTATAACTACGGTCTGGAGCTCATCCTGGTGTCCGTAGATGAAGGCATCTCAGGTTACAGAGACGACTCGCTGGAGACAGTGAAGAGAAACCAGCAGCAATATGAGCTGCCGCTGAAGATCGTGTCCTACCAGGAGCTGTACGGGTGGACCATGGACCAGATCGTCAAGCAAGTGGGGCTGAAGAACAACTGTACGTTTTGTGGTGTGTTCAGGAGACAGGCATTGGACCGTGGGGCCATGATGCTGGGCGTTGATAAGATCTGCACAGGTAACCTTTTGGTTATGAAGTTGATCTGCTGCTTTGCTTAATGGGTTATTACACCCATAAAATAGGAACTTTCTTGTTTTTAGTAGTAACCTTTACTAGCTTTTAGAACAGTTGACCTCTTTTCTTCTCAGGGCCAGCTGTTTAGAAGCAGAACTCAAATCTCTTGCAAACTACATTTCCCTCTACAGCAGCCATTCTCAACCATATTTCTGAGGAACAGTAGGGTTCCTTCAGAGGTTGATAGGGGTTCCTAGAGCAGTGGCTATTGTCCTCCCAATTGATGGTGCCTTCAAAGTTCCAGGTCCATTGCCACTTGGCAGAGCCAGTAGAATGACACAGATGACCTGTAAGGGTGGCCTTCTAACCACCACTGTAAGGGGGGCATCCCCACTGACCATCAATATAAAGGGGCATTTTCTTAACTGCCCCCAATGCATTCTTGGCAGGGGTTCTCTGAGACCTGAATAATTTTTTAAATTTTTTTTTCAAGGGATCCTTTTCTAAAATGGGTGGCTAAAATGGGTCTCCAGTACCTACTGCATATACAGACTGATTTTACTGTTGTGGGTTTAGTAACACTTTAAATGAACTCTCATATTGCCCTGCCTCCTCTTCCCTTCCCCTCTCCCAAATTTGATATATGTTGTACATTTTTTTTTTTTTGTTATTACTTGAAAGCTATTTTGGACTGAAAATTACAAAGAGAATGATGTTTGGTCAACCCCCACCCAGATTCTGCACAAATGATCCCGACTGAGCCCTGCGGGACATCTGTGCATGCCCAGTCCCCCCCCACAAATGTGCATGCGTAAGAAATATTCTGCGCATGCACATTTGTGCTGAAGGGCTCCGTCAGGACCCAAAGACTTGACAGAGCCCTTTGGTACACGCATGCGCCATAATGGTGGCTCAGAAGGTGGGGGGAGGGAACCATTTAAATGGAGACTGAAGTTCTTTAAGAATAGGAGTTCATTACTGAACAAGGCAAGCAGGTGTTGGGCAAGAGCCAGATTAAGGGGCTCAGGGAAGAAGCTGTAAGCTATAGGGGTATAGGAGGAGCATGCTTGCTGCTTGTGAATATCTAAGTGTTGAATTGTTAAAATTGCATTGCCTAGTGCCAATTGGCCACACAGAAGAGGAAGCTTTGCTTGTTTGCAAATCCCCCTCCCCCCTTCCACTGCCACATGCGGCACTTTTTGGGGGGGGAGCGGGTGCCTGGTTTTGAGTTACCCACTTTTAGCTCAGATCACCATGCCAAACTGAGCGGGAAGTTCCCCCCCACAGTCTTTTGGGGCACATCACAAGTCTCAGAAGACACCAGGATCATTCACAAGGTGCAGTGTGACTCGCGCGTGTGCACAGTAGGAAACAGTTTGTGAAGCCGCAAGGCTTCACTTCCTGTTTCCCTTACTACAGATGAAGAATCGGCTTGGGTGAGGACATCGTTGGATCGCTGGACAGGTAAGTGTCCTTATAATAATTCACCAGTTACTGTATTTGTAGCTCCTGAATTTTACAATTTTTGGGGGGGATCCTGGAGCTTCTTTTTATCTGTGCTCGGGGTGTGTGTGTGTGCACTCACACAACTGTTAATTCCATGTGCTGCTCACAAATTTATCGCGAATTGCGCAAGTAGGGATTCAGCTAAGCTACAACATAATCCTACACGTAAATGTGCAGTGGGGGTGTAGTAATCATACTACAAACCTCCATAGGTTCAAACATATTCATTCATATTCCCTGTTAAGGCTGAAGCAATCTCTGAAATATATAAAGGAAACACCAGAGGGCGCCAACCTAAGTGCAGTATATAGGAAAATACTTTTTTATTAAAAATCACAAGTGGCAACTCACAAGATATATAAAGACAAGAGTATGTGATCCACCCAGTGTAGCTTGCTTTTGAGCCTCGTGGTTTGAAAAAGGAGCAGTTAGCCCTGAAACATGTAACTGCACACTCCACGTTGCGCCCTCACTGGTGTAACGTTACTTCCTCTCTTGCACAGTCCATGCTCTCCAGGGTGGTTCCAGGATTTCCAGCTTCATTTCTGCTGTCCTACACAGCTCTACACAGCTCCTGAAAGCAACAACTGGCTCCCAAAGACGCACACTGAGGCTCTACAGCAAGCCGCACTGGGTGGATTACATCTCTTATCCTTATGTACCGCGTGAATTGCCACTTGTGATTTTTAATAAAGCCTTTTCCTTTACGCTTAATTGATGCCCTCCGCTGTCTCCTTTTTATAAATTGGGAGCAGCAGCTGTGTGCAACCGCTGCATCCTAACTGACCTGAATGCCAGGTCACAGAACACTTGTGCATCCCTGTGTGGGCAAAACACGGCCCTCAAAGGGGTGCATGTTATAATATGCCCGTGTGAATGAGGCCTGACCTGAAATGGTGAGATCTGTTAATGTTTTTGCCTGTGTGACATGTCATGATGTCTCTGTGCTTCCAACTACAGGTCATAACGCCGACGACATCGCCGAAACGGTGCTCATGAACTTCCTCCGTGGGGACATTGCCAGATTGCGCCGGTGCACCGCCATCACAACGGGCAGCGAGGGCGCCATCCCGCGCTGCAAGCCCCTGAAGTACGCCTACGAGAAGGAGATTGTGCTTTACGCCTACTTTAAAAAGCTTGACTACTTCTCTACCGAGTGCATCTATTCCCCTAACGCTTACCGCGGCCATGCCCGGGCCTTCCTGAAGGACTTGGAGGCCCTGAGGCCCAGCGCCATCATGGACATCATCCACTCTGGGGAAAATTTATCGGTGAAAGAGGACGTCAGGATGCCCGTCCAGGGTACCTGCGCCCGCTGCGGGTACATCTCCAGCCAGGGACTTTGTAAGGCCTGTGTACTGCTGGAAGGCTTGAATCGAGGCCTACCCAAGCTGGGCATCGGCAAACACCACAAACTTCACCATAAGCTCCTGGCAGAGGAACCACTGAGCGAGGCCGAGACCAGAAAGCTGAAGTCTACAGACTTCTAATATTGGAGGAGTGGTTAGGCCGCGTACTAGGCCGCATAGGCATATTATTTTAGCTTAGGATAGAGGAAAGTTTAGAGCCCCTGCCAGATTTTTATCACTGTGCAGATGAATTCCCCTTCCTTGACCTCTAACTGGACACCAAGGAAGTAAGGAGAATCTTCACACAAAGTAATAAAGATCTGATAGAGGTTCTAACCCTTCCCCGCAAAATGCTTTTATTTTTCAGATTGGAGAGGTTTCTTTTTAACTTCCTGTCCCAGAAATATAAGGAATATAAGGAAACCTTCCTGTCCTGATTGGAGAGGTTTCACTTCCTGTCCCAGTGACACCCTATCATGTTCTGGCACAGAAGGTGTCAGAGGGGCAGTTAGAGGACTTCACCCCAGTGGGAGGGCAATAAAAATCTAAGTGGTTTTAACATTTGGCTCTATATTGTTCATTAACGCACCATGACAGGTTCACTTTAAAGGGGGAACATTAGACAGAATGAAAATTGACAGGCATGGCAATGGTATGAGCAAAGCAATTTTTGAGCCCCCCGTTTTATTACCCGTTGATCCTGCCAGTAGATGCGCTGTTATTCCACTTCCGGTAACTGACCAAGCTGTCAATAGGCTGCATGTACAGTAAATCTCTCCTAAACTGCGCATGTTTAGGAGATATTTACAGGATTATAGGCTTACCTATAGGTACAATTCATCTATGGGAATTTACAACCACTTTAGACCAGCGGTGATCATGTATGGGGCTTCACGTGCGGCCCCCTACTTTCATAGCAACTTTGTCTGCTGGGCTTAGTGGTTTCACATGCTGACCTCCACTCCTTACAGGACAGTATCGACATAAGGGGGGGGGGGGGGTAGATGTGTAGCACTGGACTCTGATCTTATGTCTTTCATTTAGGAGGCGCTGGTTGGACTTGATGACCCACCCTTGGCAGCTCTGCCCCAGAAGGGGGGCCTCCCAAACAGGCAATGGCTTTCCCTCGTCGAGTAAACCAAATGCAATCAACAAGAAGAGAGCCAAAATGTCGCCTTAAGTCCATAATCATGGCTGGTAGCCACATCAAAACAGGAAGATAAAGAGCATCCAACGCGTTTCGGGGATAGACAATCGCCCTTCATCGATCTTAAAAAAGTAAAGGGGATTGTTATGAGGCATTGTCTGCCTCTGAATGTTTTACCTGCCCTTTAGCTTCTTCTTCTTTTTTTGATCTGGTTAACAGGAACAAATGATTATGGACTCTTATTGACCCTCCTGGCTTGGAGGTCAGCAGCAAGAACCACTGAGTACCGTTGGGGTCCAGGAGATCGGCATTCCTAGAAGTCTCACTCTTGAAAAAAAAAAAAAAAAAAACTTTAGGTGGTGCAGACAGTATGAGAGGTAAGTATCCCATTTGCTGCTCTACTAGTACAGAGCTTTTTAAAGAGTTGCTTGAAGGGCTAGTTCACACTTACTGTGGACTCTGAAGAGCGATCCAGTCCAGCATTTCACAGGCAGAGAGAGAGGAGACATTATATCGCCTGCTTTAACCACTTCCAGCCCAAGCATATTCTGGCACTTGGCTCCTGTATGTAAACATCATCATTTTTTTTCTAGAAAATTACTTAGAACCCCCCAAACATTATATATGTTTTTTTTTTAACAGAGACCCTTTTTTTCAAACGTGTTTTTTAATAAAAAAAAAAAAAAGTTTCATGAATTAAAAAAAAAATCAAAACGGTAAGTTAGCCCAATTTTTTTTCTATAATGAAAAAGATGATGTTATGCCCAGTAAATAGATACCCAACAACATGTCGAGCTTTAAAATTGTGCACACTTGTGGAACGGCGCCAAACTTTGGTACTTAAAAAACTCTATAGGTGACATTTTAAACTTTTTTACAGGTCACCTGTTTGGAGTTACAGAGAAGGTCTTGGGCTAGAATTATTGCTCTCACTCTAACGTACGCGGCGATACCTCACATGTGTGATTTGAATGCTGTTTACATATGTGGGCGCGACTTACGTATGCGTTTGCTTCTGTGCGCGATCAGGTAGTAAAGTTTCTTTATTTGACTTTTTTTTTTGACCACTTTTACGTGTTTGTGCCAGTAGAACCACTTCTTTATAGTAAATTTATCCTGGAGGCCCCTCTCAGTGGCCACCAACTCCTCCATCTCATTAATCTTTTTTTCAACCAGATGGCAATGAGTGGAGCCTGTGCCTGTTTCCAAAAGAGCGGGATGCAGCTTTTTGCCGCTGTGATCACGAGAGGCAAGATGGATCACCTATAAATCTTACCCGAGAAACTGTGGTAGTGCAAAAGGAAAAGCGCAGGGTCCCTCAGGAGGACATGGTCGGAAAATTTTTGGGTTTTCTGTTGAACTTCCGACCAAAAAAAGATTGCGGCAAGACCAGAAAATGTGATGAAGGGAAAAAGTCTCCCCTCCAAAGCTCCAACAGAGATCTGGACATTGAGGAATCATTTTTTTAAAATTAACAGGCGTGTGATACCACTGGGTCAACACCTTGAAGCCCGCTTCTTGGTGCTTAGCGCAAATGGATGTTTTGTAGGAAAACAAAAGAATCCTCTCTACCCGTTTGTCCGTAAGACTAATCCCCAGGTCTCTTTCCCATTTGGAAATACAGTATCTCACAAAAGTGAGTACACCCCTCACATATTTTCTTCTATCTTTTCATGTGACAACACTGAAGAAATGACACTTTGCTACAATGTAAAGTAGTGAGTGTACAGCTTGTATAACAGTGTACATTTGCTGTCCCCTCAAAATAACTCAACACACAGCCATTAATGTCTAAACTGCTGGCAACAAAAGTGAGTACACCCCTAAGTGAAAATGTCCAAACTGGGCCCAAAGTGTCAATATTTTGTGTGGCCACCATTATTTTCCAGCACTGCCTTAACCCTCCTGGGCATGGAGTTCACCAGAGCTTCACAGGTTGGCACTGGAGTCCTCTTCCCCTCCTCCATGATGACATCACGGAGCTGGTGGATGTTGGAGACCTTGCGCTCCTCCACCTTCCGTTTGAGGATGCCCCACAGATGCTCAATAGGGTTTAGGTCTGGAGACATGCTTGGCCAGTCCATCACCTTTACCCTCAGCTTCTTTAGCAAGGCAGTGGTCATCTTGGAGGTGTGTTTGGGGTCGTTATCATGTTGGAATACTGCCCTGCGGCCCAGTCTCTGAAGGGAGGGGATCATGCTCGGCTTCAGTATGTCACAGTACATGTTGGCATTCATGGTTCCCTCAATGATCTGTAGCTCCCCAGTGCCGGCAGCACTCATGCAGCCCCAGACCATGACACTCCCACCACTATGCTCCATCGTAGGTAAGACACACTTGTCTTTGTACTCCTCACCTGGTTGCCACCACACACGCTTGACACCATCTGAACCAAAAAAGTTTATCTTGGTCTCATCAGACCACAGGACATGGTTCCAGTAATCCATGTCCTTAGTCTGCTTGTCGTCAGCAAACTGTTTGCGGGCTTTCTTGTGCCTCATCTTTAGAAGAGGCTTCCTTCTGGGACGATAGCCATGCAGACCAATCAGATGCAGTGTGCGGCGTATGGTCTGAGCACTGACAGGCTGACCCCCCCCCACCCCCCCACCCCTTCAACCTCTGCAGCAATGCTGGCAGCACTCATACGTCTATTTCCCAAAGACAACCTCTGGATATAACGCTGAGCACGTGCACTCAACTTTGGTGGACCATGGCGAGGCCTGTTCTGAGGGGAACCTGTCCTGTTAAACCGCTGTATGGTCTTGGCCACCGAGCTGCAGCTCAGTTTCAGGGTCTTGGCAATCTTCTTATAGCCTAGGCCATCTTTATGTAGAGCAACAATTCTTTTTTTTCAGATCCTCAGAGAGTTCTTTGCCATGAGGTGCCATGTTGAACTTCCAGTGACCAGTATGAGAGAGTGAGAGCGATAACACCAAATTTAACACACCTGCTCCCCATTCACACCTGAGACCTTGTAACACTAACGAGTCACATGACACCGGGGAGGGAAAATGGCTAATTGGGCCCAATTTGGACATTTTCACTTAGGGGTGTACTCACTTTTGTTGCCAGCTGTTTAGACATTAATGGCTGTGTGTTGAGTTATTTTGAGGGGACAGCAAATTTACACTGTTATACAAGCTGTACACTCACTACTTTACATTGTAGACAAGTGTCATTTCTTCAGTGTTGTTACATGAAAAGATAGGAGAAAAGATTTACAAAAATGTGAGGGGTGTACTCACTTTTGTGAGATACTGTATATAGAAGCTGAAAGAATAACATCTTTACTTTACAAATAAACATTGATTGAATCATGCCTCCAGAAGAGGAGGGGGTAGATTACTTTTCTGTGCCTGATCAGCAGTCTATGCAATCTAATCTCCCCGCCAGTTTTTTTTTTTGTTTCTTTTTTACAGTGCAGTTGTGAATCACTCTTTAGAAAGCTGCTACATTTATTATATTCAATTCCTTTCATTACAACTAGGAATATGTAAAACAAAAAAAAAAAAAAACTGCAAATAAAAGGTGAGCTGTAGCAAATAAACTGGAGTTGGTTGTGCGGTGATGGGAGAGATGTACTGCTTGGCGTGGCGACAGCTTTCTCTGCGCTTCAAAAAAAAGAAAAAAGCATATTAATGACATTCGCTATGCTCTGTGCTTGGTAAATAGCAATGATCGGGGCAGCCAGAGGGCTGCGATGTCCTCCACCCAGGATCTTGGCTGCAGGATTTGTATTTTGGTTTTGTGACTCATTTTGTTGCACGCTGCAAACCACTAATGTATAGGATTTCAGATGATCACAAGCAAGACCGCCCCCAGAATAAAAAATATATATATGTTTAATATATACACACGATATTGTCAAAAGTATTGAGACGCCTGCCTTTACATGCACATGAACTTTAATGTCATCCCAGTCTTCAATATGGAGTTGGCCCATCCTTTGCAGCTATAACAGCTTCAACTCTTCTGGGAAGGCTGTCCACAAGGTTTAGGAGTGTGTCTATGGGAATGTTTGACCATTCTTCCAGAAGAGCATTTGTGAGGTCAGGCACTGATGTTGGACGAGAAGGCCTGGCTCGCAGTCTCCGCTCTAATTCATCCCAAAAATGTTCTATCGCCTTGCTTTGTGCACTGGTCCAAATCATTTGGTGGAAGGGATTATGGTGTGGGGTTGTTTTTCAGGGGTTGGGCTTGGCCCCTTAGTTCCAGTGAAGGGAACTCTTAAGGCGTCAGCATACCAAGACCTGTTGGACAATTTCATGCTCCCAACTTTGTGGGAACAGTTTGGAGATGGTCCCTTCCTGTTCCAACATGACTGCGCACCAGTGCACAAAGCAAGGTCCATAAAGACACGGATGAGCGAGTTTGAGGTGGTGGAACTTGACTGGCCTGCACAGAGTCCTGACCTCAACCCGATAGAACACCTTTGAGGTGAATTAGAGCGGAAACTGCGGGCCAGGCCTTCTCGCCCAACATCATTGCCTGACCTCACAAATGCGCTTCTGGAAGAATGGTCAAACATTCCCATAGACACACTCCTAAACCTTGTGGACGGCCTTCCCAGAAGAGTTGAAGCTGTTATAGCTGCAAAGGGTGGGCCAACTCAATATTGAACCCTACGGACTAAGACTGGGATGTCAATAAAGTTCATGTGTGTGTAAAGGCAGGCGTCACAATACTTTTGACAATATTGTGTTTATGTATGTGTGTAAATAAATAAAAAATATATATACACACACATACATACACACATGTGTATGTATATGTGTGTGTAATATATATGTGTGTGTGTGTGTGTGTGTGTGTGTGTGTGTGTGTGTATATATATATATATACACACACACACACAGTATATATATATATATATATATATATATATATATATATATATATATATATATATATATATATATATATATATACACAGTGTATATTATACACCATTAAAAAAAAATATACAGTTTTTATATATAATATAGTGAGTACACCCCTCACATTTTTGTAATTATTTTCTTCTATCTTTTAATGTGACAAAACTGAAGAAATGACACTTTGTTACAATGTAAAGTAGTGAGTGCCATATTTGCTCTCACTCTGACGTCCGCGGTGATACCGCACATGTGTGGTTTGAACGGTGTTTACATATGTGGGCGGGACTTACTTCTGCGAGCGAGCATGTGGGTACAGGGAAGCTTTAAAAAAAAAAATGATTAGTAATTTTCCTTTTATTTTTTTAGTTTGATGCTTTCTTTTTAATTTTTTTTGATCATTTTTATTCTTTATTACAAGGAATGTATACATCTCTTGTAATAGGAATAGTGCGTGACAGGTTCTCTTTACAGTGAGATTTGGGGTCTATAAGTCCCCACATCTCTCCTCTAGGCTGGAAAGCCTGAAATAATTAAAAAAAAAAAAAAGTTCTCGGCTTCCCAGCCGAGGCGGCGGCATTTTTTCAAATACAGAGGCTGAGCATGATGTTGTAACATTGCGCCCGGCCTCTGAACGATCATAGAGACTCCGGGGACCATCTGGCCCGCCGGAAATCTCTATGGACAGCATCCGGGGCCGGTTAGTTCCTTCACCGGTTCACCGATGGCAGTGGCGAGCCGTGAGAAGCACCGGAGGGTGGTGGTGGGGGGGGACGTCACCTCCCGCCGCCTGTAAGAACGATCAAGCGGCTGGACAGCCGCCATGATTGTTCTTATGGTGAAGGGAATCGCCAGCTGGAAAAGAAGATATCTGGATGATGTCTGTAACTGCAGGTATCATTCAGACATCACCGCTCAAACCTGACGACGTCATATGACGTTGGGCGGGCGAGAAGTGGTTAAACTGCTCGTAGATGGCGCTGCTCTTCTCTCTCTTTTTGTATGCAAATGCAACCTGCTTAGGAACACCCACTCCCCCCTGTATGGACACCCATCAAGGCATTTTGATATTTCCATAACTCCACCCATGGTTTTGTATCAGGACTGATGGCTCTTGAGTGGAGTATTGAGTCGGGGGGGCTTGTGATATGTTCAGGAAGGTATGTACAGCCCTCCCACCAGCCATGATCTACCTGAATTGCCTAAAGAAGCACAGAAACCCAGTAATGATATCTCTGGGGCTAAAATAATGATGGAAAGGTTTTATTTAAAAAAAAAAAATCATCATTATCATATCAATAAGGGGGGACCAAAGAAGGCAAAATATAACTTTAATTTTGGTGCCATTTTCTTGAAGATAACTTCAGCTTTTACATTGAATTTTCTGATTGGTGTGTTGGTCCTCTTGTGACTGGTTCTTTTTAAAGTACATCTTTTTTCATCCCAATAGATGAACTGAATATAAATAAATATTATATATCTTATATTTCATGCCAGGCCTCCCTGAACTGCAACTTAAATACATTTTAATCTTTTTTCTCTGTGTGATTCATGACTAAGCAAATCTATCTGTAACACGGTCATATCTCGATGGCATGACCATGAAGGCCTGGAGGTTGGAGATGACCAATGGCAGCCAGGGAGCGGTAAAAGATGTCATACCCGCATGCTGGTAATTGGTGTTGACCTTTGTTTAATCCCTTGTGTACACACAAGTCGGATTAGGAGTCTTCCGTGAACTGTGCCTCCGGATGAGTGATGGTTTGTCCTTTTTCATGTTCTTGGCTTTTACCAGGTCAAGTTTTTTTTTTTTTTTTTCTTTACATCCTGTATCAAATACCCGGGATTAGCTAGACGCAGGAATTCTCAAATATTAAAATTGATGATCACTGGTGCAATTCGTTATCTCTGAAATTGGGCAACGTATTAGCCAGCAACTTTTCCTTGGGTCGAAGAATGAAGGTAGAAAGGGTATATACACTGTTCAACCATAAACTTATGACCACTGACAGGTAAAGTGAATAACATTGATTATCTTGTTACAATGACATCTGAAAGTGGGTGGGATGTGAGACAGCAAGTGAACATGTTGTCCCTGAAGCTGACTGAAAGCAAAAAAAATGGGCAAGCGTAAGGATTTGAGGGACTTTGACCAAATTATAATACCTAGACCCATGCTGACTCATGTCCACAGCCAAAAACGCCTACAATGGGCACATGAGCATCAGAACTGGACCACTGAGCAATGGAAGAAGCTGGCTTGGTCTGATGAATCACATTTTCTTTTACGTCATGGGGATGGCCGGGTGCGTGTGCCGCACCAGGATGCAGTATGGCGGGGTTTCTCAACTAGGGTTCCTCCAGAGGTTGCTAGGGTTTCCATGAGCAATGAGCAATTTCTGCCTCTCAGATAAGATCCCACTAATACCATTGATCTTTTTAGCTATCTGTTAGGCTGCTTTTACACTGAGGTGCTTTACAGGCACTATAACGCCTGTAAAGAGCCTCCTCTCACTCCAGTGTGAAAGCCCGAGGGCTTTCACACTGGAGCGGTGCGCTGGCAGGACGCCAAAAAAAGTCCTGCAAGCCACATCTTTGAGGCACTGTAGGAGCGGGTTATACCCCCAACGCCCCAGTCTGAAAGTAGCCTAAGGCTGGAATTCTCCCCAGTGACCACAAATGTAAGGAGCATTCTTCCCACTGACCATCACACTAATGTATTATGAGTTGGAGATATAGTGATTTTTAGCAGGGGTTCCCTGAGACCAGAAATGTATTTATCAAGGGTTCCTCTGTGTTGAAAAGGTTGAAAAGGGATGCAGTATAGGAAGATGGCAAGTCGGTGGAGGCAGTGTGAGGCTTTGGAAAATGTTCTGCTGTGAAACCTTGGGTTGTACCGTTCATGTGGATGGTACTTGACATGTACCACCTACCTAAACATTGTGGGTGACCAAGTACAGTCTTTTATGGAAATGGTATTCCCTGAGGCAGGAAAATGGTTCAAGAATAGTTTGAGAAACACAACAAGTTGCAGGTGTTGACTTGGACTCGTGGTTCTCCAGATCTCAATCCAAGGGAACATCTATGTCCTGGAAAATCAAGTCCAATCCATGGAGGCCCCACCTCCAAACTTTCAGGACTTAAAGGATCTGCTACTGACTGCTTGGTGCCAGATACAACAGCATACCTTTAGAGGTCCAGTGGAGTCCACGCCTGGATGGGTCAGGGCTGTTTTGGCAACAAAAGAGGGGCCCACTCAATATTAGGTGGGTCATCATAATGTTATGGCTGACTGATGTAAACCCTACCGATGACCTTCTCGTATTTGCTTCCATTTGGTCTGTCAAATACACCATTGCAAATAATACCTGTTGATCCTGCCACAAATCCACTGCTATCCTCTGCAGTTTGCAGCAGTAACTCAAGCATAGTTATTAGGGAATCTATTATGACTATAGAGCACTTCCCCCCCCTTTTATGGAAAAGAGGAAATGGGGAGGTGTTCTGTTGTGATTGTATACTGTCTCGTCTAGGGTGATAATCTCACTCTGCCATAGATACAGTACAGTACTACAGTGAGTATTGTCATAGGACAGGAAGTGTTTTACTGGCATGATCAGAAAACAAACGCAGCCACCACACCTATGGAGAATGGAACAACCTCCAGACAGGAAGAGCCTCAATACCTGAACCCCCCCGGGACGCAAGGTACTTTGGTCTTCCTAGGCCAAAGTCAGGTGGACCCTACTTCAAGCTGGCCATAGATTATGCAATTCTCTTTCCTTCAACCATGGGTTGACTCATCTATCAACACAATCAGCGTTGATGGGGGAATCCCTCCCGATGCGCTATTGTATTCTGACAGTGGGAGGTTTTCGCCGCCCTCAAAGTACAATGGTCACTGCTGGTGGCTATAGCTGGTCCTCCAAGGACTTGGTGAGGGCTTTCCCACAGAAAATCCCCAGTGGGAAGAGAAAAAGACCCGAATGGCACATATCCTGTCCCCAACATCAGGGCACCACCAAAAAAGCTTACACCCCCCCCATCTTTGTGAGTAAACTAAAAAAAAACAAAAACGAACCACATATGTGCAGTGAGAGGTGCTCATGCAATAAATAGTGCAAGTGGCAAGATAGCCTTCTGCCAGTATAAAAATTGCTCTGGATTAGCCAAAAGGCCTAGCCAAAAAGTGAGTGCAAGACACTGAAGGGGAGGCCCAAATCCATTGTATTTTTTTGGTACTCCCCAGAGGCACATCACCAGGAGCACCTTGCGCCACCCATCCCTTGGCCAGACCAGTGCAGTCAAGGGCACCCATCACTACCAGAAAGGCATTAACACTTAAGGAGAGTCCTACCGACAACCGGGGACAAGGCTGGTAAAACCAGGCCAGATGCAACCCTGGAGGAATAGGATCCCTCTCACCGTACCCACCTTATTATATTGGGATTTACGAACCGGCACCCACAACTGGGAAAGGGAGCTAATTTTCTGTTCCCAAAAACTGGTAAGACCACTTGAATGTATCCAGAAGGCTGAGAGGCTAAACTCCAAGCAACAGCTAAATGAAAATTAAATGAAAATTTAAAATAAAAATACAGGAATTGGTTTGTGTGCCAAAAGATTTCTAGTTCTGTCCATCCAGTCCTGAGATTTACATGGTCTTTGCCAGACAGCACAGACAGCACAGGCAGGGTGGTGACCTGCCTTCACTCTGCTGAAGTTAAGCAAAATAGCCTGGTCACCCTTAACTTTTAATTAGACAGTAAAGTAAATTGGTCACTTAGCTCTTTCCCACTATCAGCATGTTTCTTGTCACCACGTGTATATTTCAAGACACCTGATTGGCCTCTAGATCTTGCCCCTCCCTCTTCTTGTCTGGGCGCTGCTATACAAGGGATTACAAGCGTCTGTTTATAATTCAGGTACTTAGTTTGGTTGTGTATAAAATATATTAAATTATCTTACATTAATTGGAGTTAAAAACAAAAATCTGCCTAGAGTTCAACTTTATCCACTTCAGCCCCGGGAAGGATTTGCCCCCTTAATGACCAGGCCATACGGCACTGCGTCGCTTTACTGACAATTGCACGGCCGTGCGGCGCTGTACCCAAACAAAATTTATTTCCTCTCTTACCCACAAATAGAGCTTTCTTTTGGTGGTATTTGATCACCTCTGCGGTTTTTATTTTTTGCGCTATAAATAAAAAAAGCGACAATTTTGAAAAAAACTAAACATTTTTTTTTTTACTTTTTGCTAAAATACATATCCCAAAAAAATAAATAAAAAAGCAAATTTATTCATTAGTTTAGGCCGATATGTAGTCTTCTACATATTTTTGGTTAAAAAAAATCGCAATAGGCGTATATTAATTGGTTTGCGCAAAAGTTATCGCATCTACAACATAGGGGATAGATTTAGGGACTTTTATTTTTTACTGTTTTTACTGGTAATGGCAGCGATCTGCCATTTTTAACAGGACTGAGACATTGCAGTGGACAAATCTGACTCCAAATTACACTTTTTTGGGGACCAGTGACATTATTACATTAATCAGTGTTATAAAAATGCACTAATCAATGTAAAAATTACACTGGCAGGGAGGGGGGTAAACACTAGGGGGCGATCAAGGGGTTAAGGGTGTTCCCTCAGAGTGTTCTAACTGTGGGAGGGATGGGCTTACTGGAACATGACAGAGATCACTGCTCCCGATCACCGGGAGCGGTAGATCTCTGTCATGTCACTAGGCAGAACGGGGAATCGCCTTGTTTACAAAGGAAGTTCCCCGTTCTGCCTCTCCTCACCATGACGGCGTGCACCGCCGGCTATCCTCCGTGCACGGAATGACGTGCTGGTACGTCACTTCGCACAGGAGTGCCGACCTACTGCAGTATATCTGCGCGAGCAGTTCGGCAAGTGGTTAATAGAAAGATGTAAGCAGATGGAACCATTGTCCATGTTAAGAGAAGAGCATAGCTTTTGACAAGGTGGGTGTGGCATCACAAAAGGAGGTGTGGCCATTTTTTCTCATTAGGGAGTGGGCATTTAAGGTGCAAAGTTCATATTAAGCCCAATACCTGACTTACTCCACCGCATCACATTCTTGAGCTTAAAGTGCTTTTTTTTTTTAAAGGTATTGTCTTTAATTACTGTATATATATTACACAAAACAGGAAATCGCCCCATAATTTTAAATGAGGTGAATGCATTTAGCCAACAATTGACAGAGTAAATGCAGTCTCAAAATGTATTAAAATAGTCATGCAAACATATCATCCTAGCCAAGCCACTGAAATGATACATACAGTAGAAAATGTAAATTGCAGAGTACACATGCATAAAAAGTATCCCAACGCGTTTCACAAGACCATGCTCGCTTCATCAGGGGTAGATGCGTGTGTAGTACATCAAAGGCTGGATCAGACTACCAATTTCTTGATACCCAGAGGCGGCAGTAATGAGCGTCCGGCTCGGGAGCTGAGGAGGCAGAGGGTAAAACCAACCCAACAGAGCACAAACGAGGGGGCAGACATGGCCAGGATGGGGGAATGTGTCACCAAAGATCTCCCAGTGTCCATTAATGATGTCAACTTGAATGAAGTAAACTGCTGCATGTGAGTGAAACAGGAAACAGGAAGTGACAAAAAAAAATCCTTTACTGTATATATATTGTGAATCATTTTAATAAACCCTTACCGTTCCAAGGATGGACCTTCTCAACGCACAAGCAGTGAAGATCGGGTATCTCTGTTTCCAAGCAAATTTTGCGGTTGAAAAATCCCCCAGGTTACAGAGGTCTGTGTAACATCGTTGATAATCAGCTCCCTTAACCAGCCATTAGCAGTCAGTCTTTGGTTGCAAAAAACAAAGTGCCTTAGCCAGGACCGAGTTGACAGAGTACGGGATCAAAACTTGCATCATATTTGCTAATCCAATAAAGATAAACACAAACGTATCCAAACAGCCAGCTAATTATAGGATTCCTTGTCACGGATCAAGGGAATTCTATTCATTAGCCTATTCAATTGGCATTGCCTAGGCTGGATGACAATTATCTCATGTTCATGGTTACCCTAAAGACTACCATGGATATCATCAGTCTCTGCGCTGGCTGCAGAATACCTAAATGTGACCATTTGCTTTGCACATCAGATCCTCTTTAGGTCATGGAAGGAGGCTGAAGAAGCCTTTTTCAGGCACCCAAAGTACTTATCTTGGAAACAACAATATGATGTCTGTTGATGTCCCAATAGATGGTCTCCTGATCTGGTCAATTACTGTCATCAATTGGGAACCCTTTAGAGGTCCATCAGTCCACTCTAGGGACCAAAAAAACTCATATTAGAATCCAAGGAATGTAGACTTCGACGACAACAGCTGAAAGCTCTCAAAAAGTACCAACTGTGAAGTTTTAGGTGCATTGGCTGTTTGATTCCTGGATTTCCAGTCCTGGTTAGCCATGAAAGTTCTTTAAATATCTTAGGTGACAAAAAGGTTTCTCACAGTCATATCCTGAAGGGTGTAATAAAACACAAAAAAATTCCTAAATGCAATTGGTTTACCAGGACAGGTTCCACTCAGAACAGGCCTCGCCATGGTCGACCAATGAGAGTTGAGGTCACGTGCTCAGCGTCATATCCAGAGGTTGTCTTTGGGAAATAGATGTATGAGTGCTGCCAGCATTGCTGCAGAGGTTGTAGGGGTGGGGGGTCAGCCTGTCAGTGCTCAGATCATACGCCGCACGCTGCATCAAATTGGTCTGCATGGCTGTCATCCCAGAAGGAAGCCTCTTCTAAAGATGATACACAAGAAAGCCCGCAAACAGTTTTCTGAAGACAAGCAGACTAAAGGACATGGGTTACTGGAACCCTGTCCTGTGGTCTGAGGAGACCAAGATAAACCTATTTGGTTCAGATAGGTTTTTTAAAATGACCGCCAGGCATATAGAAACATAACAGTGTTCCCATCCAAAAAGATGGCCGCCGTGTCTCTAATCAGCGTCCCGCATTAGCTAAGGACGTGTGACGTGGGATGCTGATTGAAGACGCGGCGGCCATCTTTTTCGGTTGGAAACACCGTTATGTTTCTATATGCCTGGCGGTCATTTTAAATACATGTGAGTGTACCAGCCCTTCTTTCAAACAATAAATCTTTTTATTGGATGAGCTTTTATTTTTTTCCATATTCATATGTGGATGCTGGAGCTGTCTGGGGAAATATAAGTGATTTGTTCATTGAGAGAATATTAGGCTGTATTGCCATCTGAGGTTATCGATTGTTGCAGAGGGATCGTTGGGGCCATTCATCCATGCTTACTCTGTGTTTACCCTACACACTGATGGTAAGGGTCAGTTGATTTGGGTGTTGGTGGTGGCTATTCTTTCCACTCTATCTGTCTTTGGATGAAGATTTGGATGAAGACTTGGATTCGATAGTCTTTTCAGTTTTTTCAGTTTTTTTATGAATGAAACATAACAGTGTTTCCATCCAAAAAAGATGGCTGCCGTGTCTCCAATCAACAATAAATATTGTTTATTTATCGTTTCAACGCTACACCTTTTTGTATATAAAATAACAGTGGTTGGAGGGAAGCTTTAGAATGGCAAAGATGTTTTTTTATCACAAATGATGTGAGCAGACTGCAGTCCCTCTTTAACCTTAAAGAAGCATGGAGGCTTCCAATGCTGACCTCTCCTTCTAAAATGATTCCAACGTTGAGCAAACTGACATTTTTTTTTTCCCCCATACTGTAGCTATGACCAGAACCTCACCTGAGCATTGTGTTTGCATTGATAGCATGAAAGACACCTGAGCCCTGGGATTTGGGCTGTGCCTCTCAGCAGTGTACATTGCACCAACATATAACAAATGTGAGCGTGGTGACAGCCGAGGAACTCCCCCAGCCAAACAGTTATAAGTAATGTGACCTGTGCTGGCACTGCCCTTCGGAACCCTGACACCCAGCAGAAGCACCGGAGGTAGGAGCACTGCAGACTCATTGTTAAAGGCCATTTATCACAAAAAAAAAACATTGTATGTATTCTGATAAAAGTGGGGGGGGGGGGGGATTAATTAATACTTGTAGGAATAGTAATCGGGATATGAATTCCTGTTTGATCCAATATGTCTTTATTGATATTTCCCTCCATATTTATGTATGTATCCAGCAAAAATGACAGTTGCAGGGTTTGGGGCAAACTATAAAAGCATTGTGCGGGGGGTTCTTACATCTGCCAGCCTTTATTTGAAGTATAAGTCTGGGCAAAAAAGGGAAAAAGACACGTATGATACAGTTTCCCAATAGCATTAATGCAACCAATTTTTTTTTTTCTAAGTCCTCGATTTTTTTTTTTACCTAGTGGTCCAACCAGTAGATCCGTTATTCTTCTATTTTATGGAACATTTAAAAAAAAAAAATAGGCAGACACAATAAACCGCTTGGTATTTTTTTTTTTCCATTACTCTTCCATGTCTCTACATTTCTTATATTCAAAAAAGTAATGTTTTTTTTTTTCTTTTAGCTGAGTCCAAAAATGTGAAATGATGGAACTGTTGTGCAATTGCTTGCAGAGTATATCGCAATGGGGGTTATTTACGAAAGGCAAATCCACTTTGCACTACAAGTGCAAGCTACAAGTGCAACGTGCACTTGAAATTGCACTGAAAGTGCACTTGGAAGTGCAGTCGCTATAAATCTGAGGGGTAGATCTGAAATGAGGGGAAGCTCTGCTGATTTTATCATCCAATCATGTGCAAGCTAAAATGATGTTTTTTAGTTTCCTTGCATGTCCCCCTCAGATCTACAGCGACTGCACTTCCAAGTGCACTTTCACTGCATTTTCAAGTGCACATTGCATCTGTAGTGCAAAGTGGATTTGCCTTTCGTAAATAACACCCCACGTTTCTTATATTCAAAAAAGTTATGTTTTTTTTTTTTTTTTTTAGCTGAGTCCAAAAATGTGAATTGATGGAACTGTTGTGTAATTGCTTTCAGAGTATATCACAATGAGGGTTATTTACTATAGGCAAATTCACTTTGCACTACAAGTGCAAACTACAAGTGCAAAGTGCACTTGGAAGTGCAGTTGCTGTAAATCAAAGGGGAAGATCTGAAATGAGGGGAAGCTCTGCTGATTTTATCATCCAATCATGTGGCAGCTAAAATGCTGTTTATTATTCTCCTTGCATGAACTCCTCGGATCTACAGCGACTGCACATCCAAGCGCACTTTGAGTGCAATTTCAAGTGCACTTTGCACTTGTAGTGCAAAGTGGATTTGCCTTTTCGTAAATACCCCCCATTGTGTTGCGAATGAGGTGATCATTAACAAAAAAAATCGACCCACTAAATAGCACAAGATTAAATTCTGCCATGTAGTTTAGCCCTAAGGCAAGCCATGGATAATAAACAGCACCTAGAAAAACTTTTGCTGATTCCTTGGCTTTACACTGCTTTGTACGATAGATTTTTCCATAAATATGAAGAACTTTCTATGCCCAGAAAATGATGCATTTGTCGCATTTGCACCATTGACACATGTGCGATGGAAAATTTGGGTATGGGGCTTTGAGCTGCAAGAAACGTGTATGAGAATGACCAATTGATGGAAGGTTGCAAATTATATACAATTATATTATACACAATTATACTAATTGTGCAATGCAAAGCAATCATAGATATCAATTTAGTCTTGTGGGGTCTGTCACAATGATAATGCAACAATCACTCCAGTGACGATCCAATCAGGAAACTAGGACGGGGCAATTTTTTGATTGTCCTAAAAAAATGGCTGATTTGAAGAGGCTAAGTTATTATTATTATTACTATTATTATAATACAGGATTTATATAGCGGCAACAGTTTGCGCAGCGCTTTACAATATCACCGAATGCAGGCAATAGTGTTTCACAATTTTAATTATTTTCTGCAAACAGAGTAATTTCATATCAATGTAAAAAAAAAGCTGTTTGAAAAAAAAATCTAAAAACTAAGGTATGATTTTAAAAAGAAAGTAAAAAAAAATCAACAAAAGCCAAGCTGTTGTCTGTATTGACTAATCAGGTTCCTTGCTTTATTTTTGCCATAAAAAAAGCAAACAAAACTTGGGCTTGGGCTCTTGGATTGGACTGTATGGCCATCAATTCAGTTTAAAAAAATAATAATATACAGTATATTAATAATATACAGTATTTACAGTATATATATATATGCACAGTTGATTTTGCATTCTTTAATTTGTTCACTTGAGTCTACAGATTTATTGTACTTACAGTTTTTAGACCAGATTTTCAAAAATGTATTCTGTATGCAAGAGAAAAAAAATACTTGGATTTTTTTTTTTTTTTTTTATTTGTCAAGAAAATTTCGAGATAGGAGCATAGAAAAAATATGATGTATTTTACAGTGATTTCAATGCTTTTTTGCCAGTTTATTATTACAATTTTTTTTTTGCTACAACGAATAATGCTTGTTATATATTTTCATAACTTCTTTTCATAACAATTTGTTAACTAAACAATTTCCTTTGCCCCGTACACACGGTCGGACGTTGTTCGGACATTCCGACAACAAAATCCTAGGATTTTTTCCGACGGATGTTGGCTCAAACTTGTCTTGCATACACACGGTCACACAAAGTTGTCGGAAAATCCGATCGTTTTAAACGCGGTGACGTAAAACACGTACGTCGGGACTATAAACGGGGCAGTGGCCAATAGCTTTCATCTCTTTATTTATTCTGAGCATGCGTGGCACTTTGTCCGTTGGATTTGTGTACACACGATCGGAATTTCCGACAACGGATTTTGTTGTCGGAAAATTTTATCTCCTGCTCTCCAACTTTGTGTGTCGGAAAATCCGATGGAAAATGTCCGATGGAGCCCACACACGGTCGGAATTTCCGACAACGCGCTTCGATCGGACATTTTCCATCGGAAAATCCGACCGTGTGTACGGGGCATAAGAATTTTCTTGCCTATTTTTATCTAGTCTTATGTCCCTCAAGTTATATTACTGTTAATGATTTAACAGTCAATGTAACACTTTTTCAGAGCCAGTTTATTTTGTACTTTGAATATAAATTATATATATATCTATATATCTCTATATCTATCTATCTATCTATCTATCTATCTATCTATCTATCTATCTATCTATCTATCTATCTATCTATCTATCTATCTATCTATCTATCTATCTATCTATCTATCTATCTCTGTAGATAGATAGACAGACAGATAGATAGATAGATAATTTTGTATACGTATTTTAATGTTTTAATGGACTTTACAAAAAAAAAAAATCTGCCTGCCTTAGGTTATCTAGTCAAATAATCCTTACCTTTTCTTAGGATGGAATACGCAGAGCCTCTATCCCAGTGAAACAAGAGAAACAAGGTTTAAGGATGAACTTATTGTTATTCTACAGGATTTATATAGCGCTAACAGTTTGAGCAGCGTTTTACAATCTAAAGAGAGACAATACAGTTAAAATACAATAAAATTCAAGAGGGTTAAGAGATCCTTGCTCATAAGAGCTTACAATTTAAATGTATTTTTCTTAATTAACAAAGCATCATGATATTGCTGCTTCAGAGTTATAAATATAACATTTATATAAAATTAGCGTTTTCATATTTTCATTACAATTGGTTTTCATTTTATCATATGTAATTTTTAACATTTTAAGTTATGTAGTTATGTAAATCTTTTAAGTTATGTAGTTATGTAAATCTTGCTTATGTTTTATTAATTTTAAGAATTTTAATTTTAAGAATTGAACACACAGATCTTTCATGTCAGTGAAGTAAAAGAATACGAGTATATTTACAGTATTTCTCCAAATAACAAAAAAAAAAAAATTATAAATATTCTTCATGGCACACTGTAATTGGCACATCTTAGGTTATAGTCAGTTGTGCCTTAAGTTTTATTACTTTAATATACAGACCGTACTTGCCATTGAAACATCAGAATTAATGCTTACAGTTACATTATCTTTTTAATCGATCACAGCTGTTCTGAAAATAATTGTCAGTCTGCCTTTCCCCCTTTGCTTGCTTCTGATACAGAAATTTGAATAGATTTGATTTCTGTTATACAGATTGTCTTTAAAATGGCGCACCTCTATTTATTCAGTACTATTTTTGGCTGTTCGGTCTCTAGTTTAGTTTGTATTTTGTAGAAACATTTTCAAGAAGAATTCTGTAGAATTGTCTGAAAAATCTGTTTAAGATAAACAATTTAACGATAAAGCCAATTTTCGATCGAGGTATATTCACTCAGTTCTCTGTTAAATTTCTAATGCTGATGCTTCAGTTTTGGGTGGACACTACTAGTGACAGGCAAACAAAAGATTTGAAAGGGCACCTGTCATGAAGGAGATATTGGAGATGCTATTAGAAACATAGACCATTTGGCATTGGGTCTGCCCACTTTTTTTTTTTTTAATCAACTTTTTACATATTTATTTATTTACTGTCTGGCTACAGACCTATGTGTATTCAGCTAGCGCCCATTTTATTTATTTATTACAGGTACTTATATAGCGCCGTCAATTTACGCAGCAATTTACATATACATTGTACATTCACATCAGTCCCTGCCCCCAAGGAGCTTACAATCTAAGGTCCCCTAACACACAGTCATACATACTAGGGCCAATTTAGACAGGATCAAATTACCTACCAGCATGTCTTTAGTGAATGTAGGAGGAAACCGGAGTACCCGGAGGAAACCAAGGCAGGCACAGGGAGAACATGCAAACTCCAGGCAGATTTGTTGTGGTAATGCACATATTAATTTGTGCATTACCGCAAGCATCATGCTTATGTTAGTGCATTGTAAAGCCATTAATATCCAATGGCACCCTACTGTACCAAGGTAATACATCTTCAACATAGGTGCATGCAGCTCACCACTGTGGTGTGGTAACAGCCTACCTTGTGTTGTGACGTCCCGCTTCGGAAAAAGAATGCAACATGTCCAATTTTTTGTCCATTCTTGATTTGATCTGGTTTGTATCTGACAATGCTAATTGCTTGGTCTCCACTGGCTGGTTCTACTGGAAGCTGGTGGACCAAGCCATAGCTCCCTATCTGCTTACTTGTGCTATTTTTTAAGCGTTAATAATACTATCATGTTTCAGGGAGGAAAGAGAACAATCATGAAGACGTGGATTGGTTTAACACTTCTGCTCCTGGGTAGGTACATGAGTCCAACTCCTATCATGTAGGATACTATCTAAGCTGATGCTCGCATCTTACTGCTGATATTAGTTCACACCTCCATAAAGATATCCAAAATATTGAAGCACATTGGGAAGAAAAATATTGTAAGCTGTATTGTCCTAACAAATAGGAAAGAAAATAAAATATGGTGTACCTACCCTTGCTCCTGAGTATGTACATGAAACCAACTGGAGCCTTAGAGGGTACTACGTATGCTGATGGTAGCACATTACCATTGATATTCATTCAAACCACTATAAAGACATCCAAAGCATTGAGCTGGACTAGGAAAAAACATTGCATGCTGTATTGTCCTAACAACAGATATGTGTTGCATGCTGGATTGTCCTAACAGATAAGTATTGTGTACCTACCCTTGCTCCTGGGTAGGTACACAAAACCAACTCCTGCCCTATAGGGTACTCTGTAGCTGATGCTTACAGGTTACCATTGATATAAATGTAAACCACCATAAAAATATAAAAAGCATTGAGTCGCATGGAAACATTTTTTGAAAGCTATATTGCCCTAACAGATAAGAAAGATAAGAAGGTCTCGTGTACTTACCCCTGCTCCTAGGTAGGTACACAAGACCAACTGTTACCTTATAGGGTACAACATATGCTGATTCTTGCACATTAACATTGATATGAATTGAAACCATCATGAAGTCATCCAAAGCATTGAGCCGCATTGGGAAAAAATTATTGCAAGCTGTATTGTCCGAACAGATAAGAATGATATGAAAGTTTCATGTATCTACCCCTGCTCCTGGGTAGGTACACAAGACCAACTCCTGCCTTATAGGTTACTCTGTAGCTGATGCTTGCACGTTACCACTGATATAAATTAAAGCCAACTGGTCATGCCCTCTAATGCCGTGTACACAGGAGCGGACTTTTCGACGGACTAGGTCCGGCGGACCGGACTCTGTCGGACCGGACTCCGTCGGACAATTCGACCGTGTGTGGGCTCCAGCGGACTTTTTTTTCCCAAAAGTCTGACAGTCCTAGAAATAAAACTTGTTTCAAATCTTTCTGAGGGACTCGAGTCCGGTCGAAAAGTCCGCTCGTCTGTATGCTAGTCCGACGGACAAAAAACAATGCTAGGGCAGCTATTGGCTACTGGCTATGAACTTCCTTATTTTAGTCCGGTCGTACGTCATCACGTACGAATCTGTCGGACTTTGGTGTGATCGTGTGTAGGAAAGTCCGTCGGAACGTCCGTCGGAAAGTCCGCCGGACCTAGTCCGTCGAAAAGTCCGCCCGTGTGTACGCGGCATTATAAAACCTTTCTGGAATGAGGTACACAAACTGATAACGCAAATCACCACTTACATTTTGGACCTTAGAAAGGAATATGGAATTTACAAGAATGGACTTTGTAGGCACATAGATTTAGAATATAAGTATGAAGATTTATTTAATTGGATAAGGTTAAAAAAGCTTATAAACAACACATAAAAGAAAACACACATCATATAACAGATGGCATAAGATACTTGACCCTAAGGACTCAAATAACACTTCAAATTGTAGTTTGAAAGAGAGACAATTGGTGATTGTATCAAAATATAACCAGTAGCACTATTCAACATGAGTAGAGTGCGTAGAGTGATTGAGCCCAAACGAGGGTGGCAAGAAAACTATTCGCTCGTCATGTTGCGCACCTAACAGCGCTTCCTTCGGGAGCTACAAATCTAGTAGATGCATAGAAAACAGAAAATAATAACTAAAATAAGTATACATATATATGTATATAGAGAATATATTATCCAATATATAAAACATAATGTGGATGAAAGGGCACAATTATTTGAGTGGAATCCGTCAGGCAAAGAAAACCCATGACTGGTGACCACCGGGGATAGAGAGGCAGAAACCTACCAAGGGGGGACACAGCTATATATAGTAATAGATAGAAGGTGTAAAGTCATGGGTTTTCTTTCACAACTTTTTATTGGTTTACAGAAATTGCCTCATACATGGAATGATAGCAAAGATCAATTGTCCAGAGGTATACCAGCAACAAATATGAGATCTAAAAAGACCATCCTAACCACGAGACTAGAAAGGCTAAGTCACCTATTTGGAAACCATTCTTGTTGTTGTTCAGTCATTTAGTCGTGTCCAACTCTTCGTGACCTCATGGACCATAGCGTGCCAGGCTCTTCTGTCCTCCACTGCCTCCCGGAGCTTACTTAACTTCCTGTTCATTGTTTCGATGATGCTATCTATTCATCTTGTTTCCTTTCATCCTCTTCTCCTTTTTTCCTTCCATGTTGTTTCCCAGCATCAGGTTCTTTTCCAATGAGTCCTCTCTTCGCATTAGGTGGCCAAAGTATTTGAGTTTCAGCTTCAGGATTTGTCCTTCCGGTGAATATTCAGGGTTGATTTATGGAAACCATAACATTAGCTAAATAAAATATGTAATATAATGGAAAATTCATCTTGTGAATCAGGTGAATGCTAAAGCCCAAAATACTGTAACATGACTTCTAGAAGTTTCAGAACAAAATAGGAAATATGAATGCGAATGGGAGAGGGATAGCCCTTGGATTGGCAATGATAGACTCTGGAGAATAAAGAAAAAAAGAGAGGGATAGAGGAAGAAAAAAAAAAGAGAAGGGGGGGGGGGGGGAGTCCTAGAACTGTCCATGGAGTCATTCAAATCCTCTTTTCGGAATAATGAGTTAAGTCGTGAGGGAGATGTTCACCTCTCGTGCCCAGGGTTCCAAAATACACTCAAACTGCTGAACCTTATCTCGAAGCACATAATGTTTATTTTTTGTTCAAATAGGGTCTCAGTAGCCAAACCTGATGTATTTACTGTATACAAGTTTAAAAAAATTTAATTCATTTCCTGTTTTTCTATTTTTATTTCAGCTTTGCCATCTGTTTTCTCCTCTGTGTGTAAGAAAGAAGGTACGGTTGATTTCTCGAACCACCGTAAACTGCAATGGAGTACACATATTTTCCACTAAAACCTTAAACAATGGTTAGAAAACTAGCTTAGACACCCCATCTAAGGACTACAACTTATAACTTTTTTGCTTTTGGGTTTATATACCCTTTAATCTCAGTTGTGACTTCATGTAGAGGCAGTGAGGTGTACAAAGAAGCAGAGAGATGACCGCTGTGGAAATTACTGGCTATGAACTCAGTGCAGTCATCATGGCTGATAAAAGGGAGGTAGTATTGTTTTTCTTTCAGTAGCAGTAAAAAAATAATAGCCAGATGCAGACAGCAATGCAAACATCATTATTGATTACGAAGTGATGCATATCACAGTTTTATATGTTAGGTCATTTAAAAAAAAATAAATAAAAAATTCCCATTGCCTTGTATTTTAACATACAGTATGACTTGTTATGCCTTGCTGATGTGTATGCTATTTTGATCTTTCCTCCGCAGGCACAAATCTTTTTAATTATGGGCCAGCTTTTAATGACCTAACAACTCCAGAAGATGATGACGGTGCAACAGATGAAATTGCCTTACTCCATTCATTCACTTTCTTTGGGGAGACACACCGATCTTGTTATGTAGGTTTTATCTTACTGAATCCACCATGACTATAAAAAAACTCATAAAGCGGACATAAACCGTTTTTTTTTTTTTTTTCCCCCTTTAAACCTGCAAGGCAAAGTTTTAATGTGCTAGTATGTATCGCATACTAGCACATTATATGACATTTACCTTAAAATGAAGCCCTCCACCGGCTGACTGTCACCGCTGACAGGGCTTCCATCTTCACCCGGTCGGTTGGTGACCTCCGGTCCTTTGATTAGATGAGACGCGATAACCTCACTCCGCCAAGAGCCGCTGTTCACAGCACAGGGCTCTGAAGAAAAGGCGCGGCATGCCGTTCCTTCAGAGCGAATGCGATGGTGACATCGCCGGCTGATTCACAAGTAAATATCTCCTAAACGGTGCACGTTTAGGAGATATTCACTGTACCCATAGATAAGCCTTACCTATAGGCACAAATAGTTCATGGGCGTTTACTCCCACTTTTTATCGGTACTTCACGCAAAACTTTTTATTTTAGATTTATGCCGCGTACACACGATCGGAAATGCCGCCAGCAAAACTCCGATGAAAGCTTTTTGTCGGAAAATGCGACCGTGTGCATGCTCCATCGGTCTTTTGCTGGCGGAATTCCAGCCAGCAAAAGATTGTGAGCATGTTCTTTATTTTCCGGTCGGGAAAAGTTGCTATCCGAAAATGCGTTTGTCTGTATGCAATTCGGACGCGCTAAAAATCACGCATGCTCGGAAACAATTCAACGCGTGCTCGGAAGCATTGAACTTAATTTTCTCGGCTCGTCGTAGTGTTGTACGTCACTGGGTTCTTGACGGCCGAAAGTTCAGAGAACTTTTGTGTGACGTGTGTATGCAAGACAAGCTTGAGCGGAATTCCGTCGGAAAAAACATCCAAGTTTTTTCTGACAGAAATTCCGATCGTGTGTATGCGCCATTAGATTTAGAGTGGGGAAGGGTCAAATCCCGTTTCAGGATTTAATGGACTGAGGAGTATACTGTATGGGATTGAAAAGGCAACTGTGATTTTAGGGAAGTCAGCTGAGTGGTAGAAACATTTGTAGTGAGTTCATGCCAGTCCAAACTGTGGTTTTAAGACTTTGCTTGTTAATAAACAAATCTAAAGCAGAGTCCTTACATCAGATTTTCCCATACAGTGGTCTTTACTCTTTACCATTCAAACAGGCGCAGTCAGAATAATACAGAGCCACCAGGCTTTCTCTGCAGCAGAGCCGCTGCTTAGGCCCCAATCCTGACCTTCGTTAGATCCCTCAGACCATCTCGCCCAGCTCTCCTGGCTCCCTGGGTCTCAGCCCCACTCCCCGGCCTCTCGATAGGGTTCTTCTGACACCCCAGTCTCTCTCACTTCTCTGAGACTTCCAGATTCCCTCAGCCCCCTGGACTCACCTAGTCTATTCGGCACTCCCAGTCTCCCAGACTCTCTCGGGTGTCTTGACTCTTTCTTATCCCTATGGACAAGGAATCTGGGTGTCTTGACTCTTTCTCATCCCTATGGACCAGGAATCTCTCCTCTAGAGTAGGGCTCTGTTTCTTGTGTCTTCTGACAGGACCACGCGCCTGTCTCCAAATGAGAGCCCCGAGCTATCAAGTCCTTCATTTTAAAGGCTGTACGCACCTGCACTCACAGCCTGCCTGTCTCCTGCAAGACCTGGACAAAGGGGTTTAAGATTTCTTGTGCTCCCAAAACTCTTTGAAATCTCCAAGCTGTGGAACCCAGTCCGAGAATACCAAAATACAGAGAAACAAAAAAAACCCCAAAAAAACAGTTTTCTCCTCTCTGGGGGAGGGACCCGACCTGTAACTTTTTAACATCTTCAGTACAGTGCACTTTCCCCCCTTCCTGCCCAGGACAAATTTCAGCGCTGACGTACTTTGAATGACAACACTTTACCAAAACTAAATTTTTATCATTTTCTTCCCATAAATAGAGCTTTCTTTTGGTGGTATTTAATCACCACTGGGGTTTTTATTTTTTGCTAAACAAACTAAAAAAGACCAAAATTTTCGAGAAATTTTTTTTTTTCTTAATTTCTTTTAAGAAATGTTGTTTTCTCTTTCACCGATGCGCACTGATGAGGCTGCACTGATGGGCACTGATGAGGTGGCATTGATGGGCACTGATAAGTGGCACTGATATGCAGCACTGATGGTTACCGATAGGCTACATTGAGATGCAGCACTGATGGGCACTGATAGGTGATACTGATGGGCACTGATAGGTGGCACTGATGGGCACTGATAGGTGCCACTGATGGGCACAGATAGGCAGCACTGATGAGCACTAATAGGTAGCACTGATGGGTACTAATAGGCAGCAATGTTGGACACTGATAGGTGGCACTGATAGGTGGCACTGATGAGCACTAATAGATGGCACTGATAGGCAGCACTGATGAGGAGGTACTGACAGGTATTACTGATGGGCATCTGTGAAGGGCGCTGACAGGCGTTATTGATGGGCACTGATTGGCACTTTGATGGGCACTGATTGGCGATTTGGGTGGGCACTGACTGGCAGCTGATAGGCACTAATTGGCATTGTGGTGGGCACCTCTGATGGAGGCTGCATTGATAATGTGCTGATTATCAGTGCACACCCCCCCCTGACAGGAGAGGCGCCGATTACGGCACTTCCTGGTTCACGCTGTGATCAGCTGTGATTGGACGCAGCTGATCATGTGGTAAAGAGGCTCCTTACCATGGTCGGAGATGTGGTGTGTCAGAGTGACATACCACACCACAGATCGCCGCGCTGTGCGCCCCCGCGGGTGCACGCTGGCATATTATCCTGCTGGATGTCATTTGACGCCCAGTCAGGGTAACTGAACCACTTCCAGGCCGTCATTTTGCTATAGGCCTGGGCGGTAAGCGGTTAAAGTAGCATTTTTCGACCAGGGTTCCATGGCACCGTTGGGTACCTTCTGGATTCTTCAGGGGTGCCTTGCCAAAATGCCCTAAAAAGGCACAAAAATTGTCAACAAGCCAGCGAGTTTTTGTGCAGAACTACAACCACAGGCATCATGCCGGCCAGTTTACATCATAGGTTGATAAGGGGGACGTTGAGCTCCTGAGGACATGCTTGCCCCTCAACTACCCCTCCCCATCAGCACTGGGGTCACATTAGCTGAATAAGGGAGAAAAAATGAGGGAAAAGAGAAACCCCCGGAATACTAGTCCATACCTGTGTGCAAAGGCATATTGCTTTGTGAAAATAAATCACCTCTATTGTTGGGTGTCCTATGGTGTGGCTGCTGCTACATTATGTAAAACTTAGTTTTGTTTTTTTACATTTTAGAATGGGGTTTCTCGAGATTGTGCCGAATTCTAGCTTTAAACTCTTCACGCATATAAGCGGCCAATCGGCGGGTGAGCCTTAACGCAGAGGGGCCACATATATGCGTACCAGGATGTAAACAAAGCTGTGCCAAGAGCGTGTGCCCTGCGTGCTGCCGCCACAGTTACCGCCAGCTACTTGCGATCGGGAGCTTTCCGATCATGTGATCACGGTGACAGCCAATCACAGCGGTCACATGATCAGAAACCCCGTCCTGTATCCAGGCAACAGAAGCCCCTTAAAGGGCCCGGGAGGTGCCAGCATTAAGAGATTAATGAATACGTCTATAAATTTCTATAAAAGTTATAGAATCTATCCACAGTGAAAGCATACTGTAAAAAAAAGTTTTTTTCTTTTCTTTTTATCCTGTAGGTAAACAACAATGGTGCAATTTCCTTTAGAGGACCAGTCGCTGAGTACACCCCTGATGCCTTCCCCCTGGATAATTACTGTATGATCTGTCCTTTTTGGGGGGACGTAGATAATGAAGACGAGGAAGATGCTTTCATTTACTACAGGCAGATCATTGAGGAAGATTTCCTAGAGTGCGCAGGTCAAGAGATCAAAAAGCATTTTGAAGATATGGGGGGTTACGAACCTGTCTGGATGTTTCTTGTAACCTGGCACAACGTACCTTATCATGGAAGCGAATCAAACAGGGTACGAGACGGTCTCAATTGGTGCCACATGCCTGGGGTGTATCTAACTGTCGCTTCCAAAGAGTTGAAGGCCTGATCTCTTGGTAGCAGTTGATCCTGGTGGATGCGATGAACAAACCGTCGCCGAACCGTTCTTGTGAATATGTTGGTAGGCGGTGGATGTTGAGAAGTTAATAATACCTGCTCTTGTTTTATGTTCCAGACAAACACCTTCCAGTGTCTCCTGGCCTCTGACAAGTACCAGAGGTCTGTTGTCCTTTTCCTGTATGAAAAAATTACGTGGACAACAGGCACGGCCAGTGGTGGAGATCCTAAGAGCGGTCTTGGGGGCTACCCTGCTCAGGTATGGCAACTGCATGCGGCGGATGTAGGATTATGAACGGAATGCATAGCTAAGCCCATAAACAATATTTTTTTTTTACATTTCAGCTTACCCGTACCTATATTTGCAACATTAGTTTTCTTTTTCAGGTTAAGTACATTTTCTACAAGTCCAGAGTATACACCCACCGGCCACTTTATTAGGTACACCAGTTCAATTGCTTGGTAACACAGATAGCTAATCGGCCAATCACATGGCAGCAACTCAACGCCTTTAGGCAATTAGACGTGGTGAAGATGACTTGCTGAAGTTCAAACCGAACATCGGAATGGGGAAGAAAGGGGATTTGAGTGACTTTGTCACGTACCTGGTAGGTGGAGCCCGGAATGCAGGGAACGGCCTCTCGTATACCTCCGACTCGGGAACCCCTGGCAGTGATGACAGGGGCTCGGGAGTGCGAAGGGGCACAAGTGCCTGACTGGAAGGCTGGAGCAGAGAGCTGAATCAGGTAGTCAGCTGGGAGGTGTTCTGTAGTCCGGCAGCAGGATGTAGACAGCAGGGAGGTGTCTTGTAGTCCAGCAGCAGGATGCAGACAGCAGGGAGGTGTCTTGTAGTCCAGCAGCAGGATGTAGACAGCAGGGAGGTGTCTTGTAGTCCAGCAGCAGGATGCAGACAGCAGGGAGGTGTCTTGTAGTCCAGCAGCAGGATGTAGACAGCAGGGTACAGGCAAGCCGGGTCAAACACAGACGGGCAGATAAGGTACAGAAGGTAAATCCGGGAGAATAGTCAAAGTCCAAAAGCTGAGATCAGGGCAGGCAGCAAACAGAGTAGTCAAAGTCCAAAAGCCGGGATCAGGGCAGGCAGCAAACAGAGTAGTCAGGAACAGTCCAACAGGTATCAGGTAGCAAATGCAAGTAACAGGGCACAGGGGTCTTCAGGAACGCTGTAGACCGGACAGCAAGGCAGCAGTGGAACAGTCCTCTTTAAATAGCCCCTTTGGCGCCAAGTGCTGTCACAGGGCGCCGCTATTGGTGCTATTGCACATGCGCGTACGCACGTTAGCACTATTGGCGCTATTGCGCAAGCGCGTACTCACGTTAGCGCTATTGGCGCTATTGCGCGAGCGCAGGTTGGCGCTTCTGTGCACAGGCATTCCTTTGAACTTTAGTTTGCTGGGATATTTACAAGACAGACTTTTTTTTTTTCCTGACAGACTTTGAATGTTAAATGGTTGTTGGTGCCAAACGGGCTGGTCTAAGTATTTCAAAAACTGGTGATCTACTGGGATTTTCACGCACAACCATTGGCAGTTGTGTGGAGGAAAATGCCTTGTTGATGTCAGAGGTCAGAGGAGAATGGGCAGACTGGTTTGAGATGATAGAAAGGCAACAGTAGCTCAAATAACCACTCCTTACAACCATGGGCTACAGTAGCAGAAGACCACACCGGGTGCCACTCTTGTAAGCTAAGAACAGGAAACTGAGGCTACAATTGGCACAGGCTCACCAAAATTGGACAAAAGAAGACTGGAAAAACGTTGCCCGGTCTGATGAGTCTCGATTTCAGCTGCGACATTCAGATGGTCGTGTCAGAATTTAGCGGAAACAACATGAAAGCATGGCTCCATCCTGCCTTGTATCAATGGTTCAGGCTGGTGGTGGTGTGATGGTGGGGGGGATATTTTCTTGGCACACCTTGGGCCCCTTAGTACCATTTGACCATCGTTTAAACGCCACGTCCTACCTGAGTATTGTTGCTGACCATGTCCATCCCATTATGACTACAGTGTCCCCATCTTCTGATGGCTCCTTCCAGCAGGATAATGCACCATGTCACAAAGCTCCAATCATCTCACCACTGGACAATGAGGTCCCTGTACTCCAATGACCTCCGTGTCACCAGATCTCAATCCAATAGAACACCTTTGGGATGTGTTTGAATGGGAGATTGGCATCATGGATGTGCAGCCGACAAATCTGCAGAAACTGCGTGATGCTATCATGTCACTATGGAGCAAAGTCTCTGAGGAATGTTACCAACACCTTGTTGAATCTATGCCATGAAGAATGAAGGCAAAAGGGGGTCCAGCAAGGTGTATCTAATAAAGTTGCCAATGAGTGTACATGTTCATGTTGCCCAAATTCCACTGTCCTTGTAATTTTTTGTGTGCGGGACTGAACTACAAAGCGACCATGTATTGGAAATAAGGAGAGGGCAGTGGTTTATAGTCCGAATCAGAAGAACAGCCCAGGGAGACGATGCTGCTCCTTCATAGACATAGCTTGTAGCACCTATCCAAGCAGGGGTAAACCTTTCCCTTAGATCCTCATGGTTATTGGGGTGCTGATTCAGAAAGCAGTCATGACACGTTTTGCCCCAGCCACCGGAGCTTAGTCATAGCCCACCTTATGACTAAGCCTCGGTGGGTGGGGCAAAGCATGTTAGTGGGCATGGCTTAGAGGACACCCAAAGGCTGAGGCTTCTTACTTTTGGATTGCACAGGCTGGTTGGGTTGAGCAGCTATCCCCACACACATACATGGCTGCTCCTTCATAGATACAGTGAGCATTGTCACCCTAGGACAGAGAATGTGGCACCGGCTGGATCAATAAACGATAAAAGCCCCAAAAGAAAAAGAAAGTAAATTCAACCACTTACACGACAGGAGTAAAATAATGGCATGTACAGATGAAAGCAAACATCTAACCATCAAGATAGCCGCAGTCCATGCTGGTAAATGATGACGTCAGACACCGTGACTCCACGCAGGAGTCCTTTGGAGTGTTGGTCATGGTGGAGGATTCCCTTCTTTACGTTTCCATCTCACGGTGACACCTTTATGGATTCAAGCTTATGAACTAAATTTAATGATGTTACATATAGTGCCTTGAAAAAGTATTCATACCCCTTGAAATTTTCCACATTTTGTCATGTTACAACCAAAAACATAAATGTATTTTACTGGAATTTTATGTAATAGACCAACACAAAGTGGCACATAATTTTAAAGTGAAAGGAAAATGATAAATGGTTTTCAATTTTTTTTTTACAAATAAATATATGAAAAGTGTGGGGTGCATTTGTATTCAGCCCCCTTTACTCTGATACCCCTAACTGAAATCTAGTGGAACCAATTGCCTTCAGAAGTCACCTAATTAGTAAATAGAGTCCACCTGTGCGTAATTTAATCTCAGTATAAATACAGCTGTTTTGTGAAGCCCTCAGAGGTTTGGCAGGGAATCTTAGTGAGCAAACAGCTTCATGAAGGCCAAGGAATAGACATGTGCACAGCCAAAAAAATTCGTTCATTTTCGTTTTCGTTTCATTCGTTTATTATTTTTTTCGTTTTTCGGGTCATTCGTTATGATTGCGATTCGTAAATTCGTTCATTCGTAAATTCGTAAATGCGTTCATTCGTACATTCGAACATTCGTAATTCGAACATTCGTTCATTCGTACATTCGTACATTTTTACATTTGTACATTCGTAAATTCGTACATTCGTAAAATCGTACATTTGTAAATTAGAAAATTCGGAAATTTGTAAATTTGAAGTTTGAAAAACCAAAAACCCCAAAAATTCAAAAATCTGAAATAGTAACTAACTATTAAATTATAGGTATTGTAATTTCCTTTCAAACTTGACTGTCAGTGAACGTAACAAATACAAATTTATCCGAAGTTACGAATTATCCAAAATTAAGGCTGCATTTAAACAAATGGAACGGAACAAATTAATAATAAATAATAATAATAAAACATTGTTATTATTATTATTGTTATTTATTATTATTAATTCATTACGTTCCATTCCGTTTTTTCGGATCATTCATAACTTCGGATAAATTTGTATGTGTTACGTTCACTAACAGCCAAATTTAAAAGGAAATTACAATACCTATAAATTCAAAGTTACTAGTAATTACTAGTAGTTAAGTTATTATTAGTTAACTATTATTTCAGATTTCCGAATTTTCGAATTTACAAATTTACGAATTCACTAATTTACTAATGTACGAATGCACGAATGTACGAATGTAAATTGCGAATGTACGAATGTTCGAATGTACGAATGTACGAATGTAAATTGCGAATGTACGAATGTTCGAATGTACGAATGTAAATTGCGAATGTACGAATGTTCGAATGCCCGAATTTACGAATGTCCAATTTTATCGAATTTACGAATATTCGGAAAAAATTCGTTAAACGGGTTTTCGTTAATTCGGATATTCCCGCATTAACGAATTTGTCGAAATTCGTTAAAAAACGAATTCGTAACGAAACGAATTGCACATGCCTACCAAGGAACACACCAGACAGGTCAGGGATAAAGATGTGGAGAAGTATAAAGCAGGGTTAGGTTATAAAAAATATCCCAAGCTTTGTACATCTCACGGAGCTCTGTTCAATCCATCATCCGAAAATGGAAAGAGTATGGCACAACTGCAAACCTACCAAGACATGGCCGTCCACCTAAACTGACAGGCTGGTCAAGGAGGGCATTCATCAGAGAAGAGCCAAGAGGTCCATGGTAACTCTGGAGGAGCTGCAGAGATCCACAGCTCAGGCGGGAGAATCTGTCCACAGGACAACTATTAGTCGTGTTCTCCACAAATCTGGCCTTTATGGAAGAGTGGCAAGAAGAAAGACATTGTTGAAAAAAAGTCATAAGAACGCTGGTTTACAGTTTGTGAGAAGCCATGTGGGGGACACAGCAAACATGTGGAAGAAGGTGCTCTGGTCAGATGAGACCAAAATTGAACTTTTTGGCCTAAAAGCAAAATGCTATGTGTGATGGAAAACTAACACTGCACTTCACCTTGAACACACCATCCCCACTGTGAAACATGGTGGTGGGAGCATCATGTGGTGTGGATGCTTTTCTTCAGCAAGGACAGGACAGCTAGTCAGATTTGATGGGAAGAAGGATGGAGCCAAATACAGGTCAGTCTTAGAAGAAAACCTGTTAATGTCTGCAAAAGACTTGAGACCGGGGCGGAGGTTCACCTTCCAGCAGGGCAACCACCCACAACCAGAGCTACAATGGAATGGTTTAGAATAAAGCATATAAATGTGTTAGAATGGCCCAGTCAAAGTCCAGACCTAAAGCCAATTGAGAATCTGTGACAAGACTTGAAAATTGCTGTTCACAGACGCTCTCCATCAAATCTGACAGAGCTTGAGATATTTTGCAAAGAAGAATGGACAAAAATGTTCTTCTCTAGATATGCAAAGCTGGTAGAGACATCCCCAAAAAGACTTACAGCTGTAATTGCAGAGAAAGGCAGTTCTACAAAGTATTGACTCTTTTTGCATATTTATTTGTAAAAAAATGTCAAAACCATTTATCATTTTTCTTCCACTTCACAATTATGAGCCACTTTGTGTTGGTCTATCACATAAAATCCCAATAAAATACATTTACGTTTTTGGTTGTAACATGACAAAATGTGGAAAATTTCAAGGGGTATAAATATTTTTTCAAGGCACTGTAGACACTCTGTCCACAACTTCTAGGTGTAAAGTTGGTTTTATTTTTTTTTTAAATCCTATAAAAAAGACAGGGCTGCATATTTTACCATTAATGGGATAAATAATCACAAATGTTATTTAAAAAAAAAACTTTTTTCACTGGTAGAGTTCCTTTGACTGACTTATGGATATCAAAGTTCATCGCTTTAATCTGCAGATTACGAAAACTGAGTATATACAATTTAGTAATAATGTTATCATGTTATATTTATGAACTAGGTTTCTGAACAGTGTTCCAAACATTGTCCAGAAGCTTTGTCCCCAGAGTCCACTTACCCCTACAGTTTTCCTGCTAAATTTAGCCACAAATATCAAGTGGTGTTCAGATGAAGGAAACCCCCCCCCCCCAAAAAAAAAAAGTCTTGTAGGTTGTGCATTCTTTAGGCTTGGTGTTAGTTCCTCTAATCCAGCTGCCCTAGGCACTAGCTCTAAAGTGTTATTATTATAGATACACCATCTGTATATTTATCAAAATATTGCAGACTATAGTCCTCCTATAAAACATTATCACGCTTTCTCATCAGAATTGACACCTTCTTTAAAACAATCTTTCACATACAGGCCGGCTTCAATACAGGAAAGGAATACTTTAATATGCCATCATCTAGAACAGAGCATATAGTAAACATCATATCCACCAGCAACGTTGGATGTCCAGGAGTGTGGGTCTTTCGTGTTGATGACTTCAGAGTGCCAGGTGGCTGCATATACAAAGGTATGATTGTCCTGTCAGTGAGGATCCCAAGTAGGGGGCCACAATCAATTTAGGAGCACTTCAAAATTCTCTGGGATTGGTCATTTTACGAAAGCATGGTAGAGCGCTAAGGAAGTGCCATCATCCCAATATTGTCAATAGAAGAAATACCCTCTGAAAGGAAACAGGGGGACTATTATATGCACAACAGACTGCGGGAATTAAAAATAGCAATATAAAAATAAAAAAATATTAGCGGCTGTAAATTACATGTCTGAACAACACAATACTCATCAAAAATATCCTTGACCATAAGCAGAGAATATTGAGACATTCGACGTGTTTCAAAAATAGGGTTTTGTAGTTCTTCAGGGATGCTCAAATATAAGTATAAGGATGTTCTAGCTATGTTTCAACAAGCTCAGCCGCAAAGAGTTACAAACCAAGATGGAAGTATGTCGCCGCTTCCCGATTAACCCCCATGAATGGAGATCACCACCAAACCTGGGCCAGCAAGGCCACTGAGGTCGTTAGCAGACAGAAGGAGTCACCAGTTTAACACCACATTTGCTGGGAATTACTCAAAGGTATGCATCCAGATAAAATCAGCCAAGAATTGATTGTGATTGGATCAGCATTTAGAGCAGCAAACATTAAACCGAGATCCTGGGGCAATTGTCTTCCTATTGGGAAGCAGCGACATACTTCCACCATGGTCTTTAACTCTTTGCGGCTGAGCTTGTTCAAGTATTCAATACCAGGTGGAACATCCTTGTAGTTATATACGCGCATCCCTATAGAAGAGCTACAAAACCCTATTTTGCGTTGGATGTCTCAATATTCCCTGTTTGTGGTCAAGGATATTTTTGCTCATGCAATTTACAGTATTCTATTGCCTGTTTTTACTGATTTGTGATAAAATATATTTTTTTAATTCTGAGTTCCCACGGTGTGTTGTGACCAGGATCGGTCATTGGATATGGAAATGCACCGTTGTTTAGGTTACAATGAAAACCATATTGAAGGGCGCCCCAGGGGTTATCTATATGTCAACAAAAAGTGAAAAGCTCATCAAATATTACAGTACTCTATATAAAACAAGAAGAAACCAAAATCAGGAACAAAAATATCCGTATAAAAAAATGTGGTTTCTATATTGACCTTACTGTGGAAAACTAAGTACAGTGGAAAAATAACACTGGGTCCGTAAGAATTGTATTGTGGTGCATTTTTAACTTATCTTAAGGTATTGATGTTCATAAATGTGATCTGGTCCCTGGGCAGGCAACTTCTACACCCCAGAGGATCTCCATGGTCTCCTTGGCTTGTGGTGTAATGTATATTGAAGGGCCACCACTGCTAAAAGGTCCAGATAGGACTTTATTCCAATAAAGGTCAGGGGGAAATAGAAAGAATACCCAGCATGTTTCAGGGGCCCAAAACTGCTCCCTTCATCAGGGCTTGGGATTGAAAAACGTGTAAATGGACTGGAAATAAACTGGGCCTTTATTGCAATTTCTTCCAGTGTGATTACAGACACAGGTCTCAGCAACTGTGCCACAGTCAGGGCCAGGCTTGGAGACCATTAGTTTTAGCAGTAGAGAGGCTCCCACAGAACAGCAGGATAAGGTATACAATTAAGTCACCCTGGCAGATGATGCATGCTCACCCAAGATGTGGGGTCTAAGCTCCAACCGGTAGCCGCCAGCGCTGATAGTGGAGATGAGTTTTGCTGCATGTTAGTACCAGGTTACGGTCTTTAGGATCACCCCACTAGGAGGTGAGCAAGCCAAGGTCCAGTACCAGATATAATGGGTAGAGAAAAAGTGTAGTCATTTTTTTTTAAAGGTAAATTTTTATTTGGTTTTTTGGTACATAACAAACAAACAAACATAAATACACATACTCTGAGCGAACATCGCTCAATCCAGTACAGAGTGTAGGACACTGGTATACATTTGGCATACATGTTATCATATTGTACAGTTGTATATGTCTGTTCAGTTTCCATTAAACTTAGTAGCATTAATTGGAATTTCTGTATAAGCTTTATATGGGAGGTGCAATAGTATTTTCAGAGCTAGTCCACACATCCTATATTTTGTGAATTTTTTTGGGGCATCCTCTGGCTTCATATGTTAGTTTGTACAATGGTATAGCCTGATTAACAATGTTCAGCCAGAATGCTATCGTAGGTGGGGATTGTGATTTCCAGTGAATAGTGATCGATTTTTTGGCATAAAACATTACGATTCTCAGGAGTGTTTGCTTATTTTTAGATATACTCTCATCGTCCACATATCCTAGTAAACATCTCAGGGGGTTGCAGATATTAGGCAATTGAGTCAAGGACCTGATAAAAGCAGTAACCCCTGACCAGAACCGCCTGATCTCAGTGCACTCCCACATCAGATGGAAAAAGGTAGCATCCGTATTGCTGCATCTGGAGCACAATGCCGATGGAAGTTTGCTGAGTTTGAATAATAAGGATGGCGTAAAATATGCTCTGTATAATAGTTTGGTCTGTATGACCCTATCCCTGGAAGAGATGACAGAGGGGACCTGGAGGGGAAGTATGTCCTGCCAGATGTCCTCCGTCAGCTCGGGGATGTCTGCTTTCCACTTATCAAGCGTGTTACTGAGTCTGAGCGTTGTGGTGTGTAATAGAGTTTTATAACATGTGGAAACCAATTTGTCATGGGAAGGATCTATTAGTAAGTGCTCTAGCGGAGATAATCGAACAGTTATGTTGCGCAACCAAAATTGCGTGGTAGCCGTGTGGCGTATTTGCAAGTAAAGAAAGTAGGCTGTGCGTGGCAGCTGATAGTCCTGGCGAAATTCCTCAAATGACCGAAATGTATTGTTCGAGAACAGATGCATTATGGTTTTTACCCCTTTTTTCGACCAGAATTCCCCATCTGTCCTACGGGCGAATTCCTGTAGGTTTGGGTTCCCCCATAATGGAGTATTCGGCGAGTAGGTACGATGCTCTGTGGCTGGCAGCATTTTAGTTAGTTTAAAAATTCGTAAAGTCATTTCAAGGATTTTAGTGCTTTCCCTCCCTCTAAGAGATAGACGGTGGACCAGGTACTGGAGGGATTCGGAGGTGAGTATGGCTGCTTCCAGGGCCGTAGCCGCATTATTGGTTTCAGGGAAAAACCACCAATGCGCATGAGCCAGTTGTGCGGCAATGTAGTATGTCTGGAGGCATGGTAATGCCAGCCCCCCTCCAACACCGGCAGTTGAAGAGTATCTTTTGCAATTCTCACTGCTCCCCCCTTCCAAATGAAGGCGACAAGGAGTGAATCAATCTCTTTAAATTTGATTTTTGTAACGTATACTGGTGAGTTGCTCAGGAGGTAGAGGAAGCGTGGGAGGAATATCATTTTAAAAATGTTTATCCTACCTAATATCGTTAAGGGGAGGTTGGTCCATGTCTTTAATGTGGTCTTCATTCTGTTAATAAGTGGGTCTAGATTATATTTGATATAGGAGGAAAAAGGATGTTGGATCATGACCCCTAGGTATCTAAAAGAGTCAACTATCTGTAGCGGGCAAGAGGGAGGGAGTGTAAACACCGCCTCCTTATCTGTTTTAAACATAAGGGATTTATCCCAATTAACTTGAAACCCTGAGAAGAGGCCAAACTGCCGGATAATTTCCAGCAGGGTTGGGAGAGACGACTGGGGGTCCGCCAGGTATATTAGCATGTCATCAGCGTATAACGACACTTTCTCTTCTAGGCCCCCAATCGTCAGTCCCTTTATTTCCCGGCTGGATCTTATCAGTGCCGCCAGAGGTTCTATCGCAATTGCAAATAGCAACGGCGATAGGGGGCAGCCCTGCCTGGTACCCCTTTTGATCAGGAACGGATCGGTTACTGATGTATTTATCCTCAGCCTAGCGGTAGGTTTTGAATATAACAATTGAACCCACTTGATAAAGGTATTTCCAAACCCAAATTTCGCCAGGACTTCCAGCAAATACGGCCACTCGACCGAATCAAATGCCTTGTGCGCATCTAAGGCCAGCACCGCTCTGGTCCCCACAACATCATGGGTGGCTTCCAAATTTTTGAACAGTCTTCATAAATTTATGGACGTTGATCGTCCTGGAATGAATCCAGTCTGATCCGCCCCAACAATGGTGGTAATGACTGAGTTCAATCTCCGTGCAAGCACCTTGGCTAGAATCTTAACGTCTGAGTTAATCAATGATATTGGTCTATATGACTCACAAAGTAAATGGTCTTTATGAGGTTTGGGGATGAGGACAATCAGTGCCTCTGACATAGAGGGTGGTAACTGCCCTGTTTTTATAGCAAAATTATAAACTTTTAGTAAATGGGGTATTAACAGTTCCTTAAATTGTATGTACCATTCTATGGGAAATTCATCCAGTCCCGGTGTTTTGTTTCTGGCAAAGGACTGTATGGCTTCCCCAATCTCCTCCTCTGTCAGAGGATCGTCAAGGAGTGAGGCCTGCTCTTCTTGAAGCCTTGGTAGCAAGATGTCAGCCAAGTAATCATCTAGTTCTACAATAGTATAATGGGCTTTGGTAGCATATAATGAAGAGTAGAATTTCACAAAAGCATCTACTATCTCCCCACTCTGTTCCACCACTTTACCTACTATATTCTTAATTCTAGGAATACTGCACGGTTGATAATCAGGCCTAGACAAATAAGCTAGTAGTCGGCTATTTTTGTCTCCAAACTCGAAGATTCGCTGGTTTTGATACAGCAATTTTTTCTGAGCGCGCTCTAAAAGGACTAGGTCTAGGTCTCTGGATCTATGTTTCCAGGTATTATGTGTCGCTGGGGTAGGGGCTGCGGAATAAGCAGCTTCCGCTGCCCTGAGATCCTTCTCCGCGTCTTTTAATTTGGACTGGGATGCCTTGCGGGCCTGCCCAATCGCCGTCGCAAAGATGCTACGTGTGGTAGCCTTAAAGGCATCCCAGGTCAATGGGACAGAAACATTCTGACGGTTACTTAACCAATATGCCTTCATTTCCGCTGTGCTTTGACCTATCACCACCTGGTCTGCTAGCCACAATGGGCTCAATCGCCACATGCGGTATGAGGTGGGGGGGCCCAAGGCAAGGTCCACCATTAAAGGGGAGTGGTCAGACACCGCCATAGGAAGATATTTGGCCTCAACCACCTTATTCAGCAGCTCAGATGAAACCAAACACAAATCAATCCGGGACAGAGTACTGTGCGTTTCAGACTGACACGAGTACTCCCTCCCATCCGCATGCTTCCACCTCCAGGTCTCCACCAGATCAAATTGGGTTAAAAAAGAGCATAGGGGTGTGGGGGGTAATGTGGAACACTTGAATCTGTCTATAGAATTATCGAGTACTGTGTTAAAGTCCCCTGCTATCAGCAGAGGGCCTTCTGCTATTGCCAAGAGGGAACTCATTACCCGTTCGAAAAACAATTTAGTAAAGGGTGGTGGGACGTATAGACTTGTAACCGTATAGGGCTTACCCCATAATTCAAGTACTACAATAACAAAACACCCGTTAGGGTCAGTTTTAATATGTTTTGTGGTGACAGGTGCTGATTTTGCTATAAGAATAGACGTGTCTCTGGCATACGTGGAATAAGTAGAATGTATGGTGTAGGCAATTTTTGCTCTCTTTAGGGCCATTACCCTTGATCCCTGAAGGTGGGTTTCCTGGAGGAGGATCATGTGTGGACTGTGTCTTGCCAAATATTCAAACATCAATGACCTTTTGACCTTGGATTTAAGCCCCCTGACATTCCATGAAACTACACGAAGTTTAGACATGCGTATAAACAATTTATAACTGTTTGAGCCCATTTCTCAGTGCTCGCCGGAGCCCAGCCCCGGACGAGGTCCAGCGAACCCTGAGAAATACACCAAAGTACAAACATCTCTGATTTTTTAACCATCAATCCATGCATTTCAGTTTTGGATTTTAAAGACTGTAGGACCAAAAAAGCGTTGTTAAAGTATACATACACAACTGAACACCAGTGTCGTTTGTAGATAACCATGGCGTTAAAACAAACCCCCTCAAAAGATTCCCCAACAGATTTTCCCTCCCTAACCCTCCCGGCTCCCATCAAAAGTGTAGTCATTAAACAAGCCAAAGGTTGGTAACAAATGGTTGCAGGTTGGGGTCAAGCAGAAGCGTAGTCAAAGAACAAGCCAAGGTCAGTAACAAGTAGTAGTGGAGATAAGGACAACTGCAGGTACGCAAAAGAGCAAGATATCAGCTGAAAGAGCACATTAATCTGACAAGCAGGAAGTGCGGAGACTCAGGAAGCTCATGGGAGAGTTCAAGGTTCAGCAGAGACAAGAGAAAAGGCAAGATTGTACCAATGAACAGAGAGGGAGCTGTCCATCATCCCAGGTGGCACAGTGAAAAGAGCCACAGCCAGACATCACAGAGGTCGCAGGTTCAGATCTGGACCCTGACAAATTGGTTTGTTCCTCTGACCTTTAGTGGAATAAAGTTGTGTCTGGACTTTTTATAAGTGGTGTGACACTTTAATTTATATTTTTGTCTTATGATTTGGAGCCTACTGTCTGTTAAAGTGTATCTCTAGCCAAAAGTGTTTTTTTTTATGCTTTAAAGGTATCGCTATCTGTGTCCCTGTTGAAAATGCTTCTCAACACTTCTGCAAGACCTGAAGTGAATGTAAATCTCCGCAAGGGGACACAGACAAAAGCACATTTCAATAGCGTGGGGCTGGGTTAGAACGTTTGACAATCTTTTGCCTTCCTGTCCTGATGATAATTAGCCACCTATTTCCTCAAGGATAAGAATCTTACTTTTCCCTATTCTATCCAGAACGTAAAAAAAAAATGATGAGTAGAATCTGGGTTCTATGAACAGGATAGTGATTGCGAATCTTGTATTTTAGTCTGATTTTCATTGTGGTTGTTCTCTTTGCAGACAGTTTCTTGAATCGGGGACAGACTGTGTGGATGGACGACGTGTGCTCAAATAAATGCTCTTGCAGGCATAACGGGCAAGTTGAGTGTGAAAATATAGGCTGTGACGAGGATCTCGTCTGTCTGCCCGCCGGACGCAACTACTTATGCCAGATCAACGAAGTAGATTGTTAGGACTCCCAGGCGTCCAGATGCAGGGACCCTTCTCAAGGCCAAAGACCTTCATTTTTTTGCTCGCCTCTCTTCTTCAGCTAATTATCTTTCTTAGACAGCATTGTAAACTTGGAAGAGAGACTCAATCATGTCACTGCACACTACTCCGCTTTCTTGGGCAAAAGATTTTAGATGAAAATAGGGCATACACTGCAGATGACTTTGATCTTTTGGCTTGTGCTCTATTCTCCTGCAATTTGTCTACATATTCCACCTTTCTTTGGTAGCTTCCTTCTTTCTTTTTTTTTTTTCAGTTCTTCAAGGTTGCTTATTTCTCTTAACCTGGGACATGGTTTGGCTTTGCTGTTTCTGAATACAATTCCAGGGCAGATTTACATTATATTCCAGTGCAACTGAAAACACTTTGCTGGAGGTTGGAAAGGAAATGGCTGAGGAACACAGAAGGGTGCTAGAAAGAAAATTCAATGCTTAGAGCTGATTTTACGGCATGGACAGGTGGTAAATTCATGTAATCTGAAAACGTGGGACCACTTTAAACTGTGGTTCTAAGACAAGCAATAAGCAAACAGGGGTTGATTTACTAAAACTGGAGTGTGCAAAATCCCATGCAACTCTGTATAGAAGCTAATCAGCTTCCAAGTTTTATCATCAAAGCTTACTTGAACAAGCTGAAGTTAGAAACTGATTGGCTACCATGCACAGCTGCACCAGATTCTGAGTGCTTCAGTTTTAGCAAATCTCCCCCACAGTCAGTTATTAAAGGGTCAGTCCTCTCAAAAGTAATGCTATACGTGTAGCCAAGTAATCTAGTCTCTGGCTTTTCGTATGGATACTCCAGACAAAAAGGTCTTCCTAAAATAGTTCCTGACTTGGGAGTTTGAAGCGTTCCTGTCCACCTTTGTGTGGTGCGGTTCCTCCTGATAAATAATTTAAAATAAACCAGAACCCATCAGTGACGGTGGTAGACCCTAATAGGGCACTGCAGGTGTGCAGACAGTAATCTAGTCTCTGGCTTTTCGTATGGATACTCCAGACAAAAAGGTCTTCCTAAAATAGTTCCTGACTTGGGAGTTTGAAGCGTTCCTGTCCACCTTTGTGTGGTGCGGTTCCTCCTGATAAATAATTTAAAATAAACCAGAACCCATCAGTGACGGTGGTAGACCCTAATAGGGCACTGCAGGTGTGCAGACTCGGGAACTCAGTGCAGAGATCTTAAGTTTCCCAATGATACAATAAAATGTTAAGTTCAAAGCTTCAGGAATCACCAAACACTCAGATATCAAGTTTGGATTGACTGATACTTTAAGGCAGTGGTCGTAAACCCAGTCCTCAGGGCCCACTAACAGGCCAGGTTTTATGTATTACCTTGGGGAGATGCAGACTAGAATACTGCAATCACTGAGCAGCAAATGATATCACCTGTGATGTATTTCAGTTATCTTGCAAACCTGGCCTGTTAGTGGGCCCTGAGGACAGGGTTGATGACCACTGCTTTAAGGCAAACAAAAGCGTCACACCTTATTGTCCTAAATCCAATGAAACTTTGTTTTTTCTTTCCCCTGCAATGCGAATAGTGTAAGCATATGTTCCACCGTAGTTCTCGAGACCCAAACAAAACATTTCCTTTATGTTTTTAGATACAATTGCACAAAGGTATTCATTTTCATAATTGCCAGTATTTACAAGCAAGCTGATTTGCATGTCGGAGGAATTGGCCAGCTGCAAAAAAATGTTTTCCTCTTGAACATATGCTTGCAGATTCATCCAATCCACAGATAATTATACAAATATACAATGTAGATTCTTTGAATGAAATCATCACAGCCTTCCAAAATTCAATATTCAGAAATTAAAACTCAATAATCCTCACTATTTTACCTAGATTTAGCAAAGAAAAATATACCAATACCATACATGGGTTGGCAGAAGATAGGCCAACATCACACAGTCACAGAACTTGGGATAGTTATTTTGGATGTTGATGAATCTGCCACCTCTGCCATCTCCTCGCCATTCATTACCATCCTTACCACTGTCATATATTTTAAAGGTATTGTAAAGCTTTTATTTTATTTTGTAATAGAACAACAAACGTCATACATACAATTATTTTGCATAGAGCAGCCCCAATCCTCCTCTTCTGGGGTCCCACTGGCTCCCCTGGTTCCTCCTCTTCAGTGAGTGTTCCCGCAGAAATCCGCTTTCTTTGGGGCACTCATGAAGGGCTCCCTTTATTGCATAAGACCTTTAGGCTTTAGAACCACTATAACTCCTATGCCTCGTACATACGATCGCACTTTCCAGGACAACAAAACTGGATTTTTGTTCGAAGGGTGTTGGCTCTAACTTGTCTTGCATACACATGGTCACACAAATGTTGGCCAATATTTACGAACGTAGTGATGTACAAGACGTACGGCGAGCCAATGTGATATTTCAATTACAAACTCTAGTTTTACAAGACCGAGCGCTTCCGGCTCATCCTTGATTCCGAGCATGCGTGTTTGTACTTTGGACTTTTGTCCGACGGACTTGTGTACACATGCTTGGAAAATACGACAACACACATTTGTTGGCGGAAAATTTGAGAGCATGCTAGACAACATTTGTTGGCGGAAAGTCCAACATATGTCCAATGGAGCATACACATGGTCAGATTTTCCGCCAACAAGCTCACATCCAACATTTCCCGTCGGAAAATCCGATCGTGTGTACGCGGCATAACTGTTACATACAAGCAGCCTTTCTAAAAATGTAGCCATGTGATCCAGAACAAAATAGTAACATTGGGCAAGTTAAGACCACCAATGGACATTCACTGTGCCTTAGCGATAATATCATGTTCTGTAATTTGATTGTCCGGAATCTACTGTTGTGGTCACCCTAAGCCCATCAGTGCTTCCATTTTGGAGCCCCTTTCTGTTCCTTGATCATTTCTTTCCAACTCTTCTCAACTTTCTTGAAATTCTGCAGTGACATTTTTGGAGGATCTCTAAAAGTTCTTGTTAGAGCTACTTGTAGAACCCACAAATCCATATGTAGCAGTTTCAAGATCTTGGTAAAATCAATAAAATTAAAGCATGTTAGCTACTGGTGAAGGAACCGTTTTTTTTTCCCCCTTTGTGTGCAACTGGGATGCCTCTTGACAATGCTTTGAAATGTAGAAGTTCAAACTTGGCTTTATGCAACATATTACTGGTAAGATTTCTTGCACCTGTAGAATGCAGACTGACCCCATCCTTCATTGCTGTTGCTTGGTTTAGGATAGGAAAAAAGTATTGTTACAACTGATACCCATTGCAAGAGTGGGTCTTCCTTAGCTGTAGATGAAACTGCTGTCAGTGATCGTTGTAGAAAGTGACTGTATAGGTATTCATATGGTGACATGGTGGGATGAAAAAACAAACATTCTTGGTTACAAAAATAACTGTCAGGAGCATAAAACTGTTGAACCATCATAGTTGCTGTTACAGGCTGGGACGAAAGCAGACTTTGCATTAAAAAGCAAGGGCCCCTCCCCTATTATAAAAAAAAAGTCAGCTTAAAAGTTTAAAAAAGTCTATAGGGAAATACGTTGGTTAATATGCTTATCTTAACCAGAATTCTGCTTGTGGCACCTAGGTGAAGGTTATTCTTCTGGTAACATCCTAGGGAATGTTAATTATCCAAAACCTCTCCTGCACCGTTCTAGAGCATCTTCCAGTGAGATTTTGAGATACTCTGCATTTCCTGAGATCTTACAACCCAACCAAAATGTGTATACCGCACAGGCAATCAGTAGGTTGCTTATCGCTGCAGGTGCTCACCCCGGCTCGCAACCAAAAATGCAAATGAGGAAAGGAAGATGGTGGCAAACCACAGTAGAGTCAGAATCTTAGAAGTTCTTTATTGTCACCATGCCAGACAAGAACACAGGAACATAACTGACGCGTTTCACACAAATACCTTGTGCTTACTCATAACAGGAACATAGTTGACGCGTTTCACACAAATTACTTGTGCTCACTAATAACATGAATAAGCATTAGAGATTCATGTGAAACGTTTCAACTATGTCCCTGTGTTCTTGTCTGGCAGGATGACAATAAAGAACTTCTAAGATTTTGACTCCACTGTGGTGTGCCTTCCTTTCTTCATTTCCTGCCAGAAGGAGTATGGTGCCACAATCTGCTCGATAGAAGCTGGGGTATGATAAGTATATATTTTTTGAATCTGTGGGGGGGGGGGAGCAAAGACAAAATCAACTGCAGAAAAACTGCAGAGAAAACCATTGCATTGACATCTCTGGTGTTAGTTCCCTAAATGCATGTATTCATTTCACCACAGTGCTTTATCTGTTTAAATTTTACATCCAAAGTGCAATTTTTATTTTATTTTATTCACAGAAGTTCTATCTTATGGGTTATCTTATGGGTTAAGTCTATTATGGGTTATGGGTTAAGTCTATTAAATCCTTTCTGGTTGTATCCATCTCTACTGTTTTTTGTTATTCTACAACAGTTTTTTTGTGGTTTATAAAAGTAATTTCACAACGGTGACAGCACCAATTTTTAAGGTTTAATAAAAAAAAAAAAAAAAAAAGAGAGATGGAGATGAAAGTTTTAAAAGTAAAAGTAGAAGATAAAAGTTTTTAAAAGTTAAAGTAAAAGAAGAGATAAAAGTTTTAAAAGTTTAAGCAAAATAAGAGATGAAAGTTTTTAAAAGGTAAAGTAAAAAACAAGATCAAGTTTTGAAAATCTAAATAGTAGATGAGATACAAAAATTCAATGTTAAAGTAGAAGATGAGATACAAGTTTTAAAAGTTAACATAGAAAATGAAATAAAGTTTTTTTTAAAAGCTAAATTCGAAGATGTGGATAAAAGTTTTGAAATGGCAAAGCAGAAGATGAGATACAAGATTTTAAAAGTTAAAGATAAGATAAAAGTTTTTAAAAGCTAAAGTAGAAATTGAGAAAAAAAATGTTTAAATGTTAAAGATCATATATATATACACATTCTAAAAGTTAAAGTAAAAGATGAGATCAACATTTTTAAAAGTTAAAGTACAAGAAATATAGGTATGTTGGTACATATCTCAGGCTCCTTAATAGTTTGTATCAGCAAGCAATAATTATGCTCTGGAGCCATGAGAGGGACAGTCAATCCTTGACTTAATATAACATCAATGTTTGCATATCAAAGCTCCCTGGTTCAGATTTTGGAGATTTTGAATGTACATCTGTTGTGTGATATTTTAAACAATATCTGTTGTTCCGGACAAATGTGAATGCCAAGATGATCTATTTTAGGCTCCTTTATGACAGGTGATGAGGTGGCTCATATGTGCCTATCGATAATCAATAAAATTATTAAATATCCAGCAGTCACAAAACTACTTTGTGTATTTGATGTCATTGTTGGAGCTTCCACTTCATGTCTAATGTTGGTCAATGAAATACATTTGTTTACCAAAATACATTTTACACGTTCCATCCCCAAGGTGATATAATATCTCTCAGATATGATTTGGGTCAATGAGAGTTCTTTGACCGTGAGTGAAAGCTTTAACACAATAACAAAAATGTATTGGTAAGTAGTAAGAAGGTCTAAACTAATATACAGCAATCTATCTATTGTACAGAAAAAAAGGGAAAAAAAAAATCATAGATTAAATGAAGGAATACTGAGTATAATATTTATTTATTTATTTCAGGTACTTATATAGCGCTATCAATTTACGCAGCGCTTTACATATACATTGTACATTCACATCAGTCCCTACCCTCAAGGAGCTTACAATCTAAGGTCCCTAACGCACATTCATACATACTAGGGACAATTTAGACAGGATCCAATTAACCTACAGCATGTCTTTGGCGTGTGGGAGGAAACCGGAGTACCCGGAGGAAACCCACGCAGGCACAGGGAGAACATGCAAACTCCAGGCAGGTAGTGTCGTGGTTGGGATTCGAACCAGTGACCCTTCTTACTGCTAGGCGAGAGTGCTAACCACTACACCACTGTGCCGCCCGATAAAATCATTTAAGTTCATTTTTTTCCTCATTAATGTACACTCAGCACCCCATATTGACAGAAAAACACAGAACTGTTGACATTTTTTGCAGATTTATTAAAAAAGAAAAACTGAAATATCACATGGCAGAGCCCCCCCAGTGTGTCACCTTCTATCAGTGTCCCCTTACACACACCTGTGCACCTTAGTGCTTGGTGTGGCAGGTAGCTATCAGGAACAGGCCTTTAAATTAGAAAAAAAAAATCCACTTGTTGCAGCCTCTGAACTGCGCAAGTGAGTTGTAGAGCCAGTGGAATAGTGAACTGCTGTGGTTGGCCTCAGATCTGGCAGTGGGGCATGTGAATAAAAGCCATGCTTGATGTGTGCCATGATATCACTGCACAGGTGTGTGCCCAGCCCTGCCCTGCTGCCTGATCCGAGGCCGAGCTCTGCAGTTCACCATTCAGCTGCCTCCGAATGGCAACAAGTGGACTTTTCACGGCCATGGGATTGTTAGATCGACTTGCGTTTAGCGGAAGTAGGCACACATGGATCATACAGTATACATACATACACACACAGTATACATACACATAGACACACACAGTATACATATATACACATACACATAGACACACAATATACATATATACACATAGACATAGACACACAGTATAAATATACACACATACACATAGACACACAGTATACATATATACCCATAGACACACACACAGTATACATATACACACATACAGTGGGGCAAAAAAGTATTTAGTCAGCCACCAATTGTGCAAGTTCTCCCACTTAAAAAGATGAGAGAGGCCTGTAATTGTCATCATAGGTATACCTCAACTATGAGAGACAAAATGTGGAAACCAATCCAGACAATCACATTGCCTGATTTTTGAAAGAATTTATTTGCAAATTATGGTGGAAAATAAGTATTTGGTCAATATCAAAAGTTCATCTCAATACTTTGTTATATATCCTTTGTTGGCAATGACAGAGGTCAAACGTTTTCTGTCTTCACAAGGTTGTCACACACTGTTGCTGGTATGTTGGCCCATTCCTCCATGCAGATCTCCTCTAGAGCAGTGATGTTTTGGGGCTGTCGCTGGGCAACACAGATTTTCAACTCCCTCCAAAGGTTTTCTATGGGGTTGAGATCTGGAGACTGGCTAGGCCACTCCAGGACCATGAAATGCTTCTTACGAAGCCACTCCTTCGTTGCCCGGGCGGTGTGTTTGGGATCATTGTCATGCTGAAAGACCCAGCCACGTTTCATCTTCAATGCCCTTGCTGATGGGAGGAGGTTTGCACTCAAAATCTCACGATACATGGCCCCATTCATTCTTTCATGTACACGGATCAGTCGTCCTGTTCCCTTTGCAGAGAAACAGCCCCAAAGCATGAGGTTGCCACCCCCATGCTTCACAGTAGGTATGGTGTTCTTTGGTTGCAACTCAGCATTCTCTCTCCTCCAAACACAACGAGTTCTACAGTCCTACTTTGGTTTCATCTGACTATATGACATTCTCCCAATCTTCTTCTGGATCATCCAAATGCTCGCTAGCAAACCTCAGATGGGCCCGGACATGTACTGACTTAAGTATTTTCCACCATAATTTGCAAATAAATTCTTTCAAAAATCAGGCAATGTGATTGTCTGGATTTGTTTCCACATTTTGTCTCTCATAGTTGAGGTATACCTATGATGACAATTTCAGGCCTCTCTCATCTTTTTAGGTGGGAGAACTTGCACAATTGGTGGCTGACTAAATACTTTTTTGCCCCACTGTACACATAGACACAGAGTATACATATATACACACAGACACACAGTGTACATATACACACATAGACTCATAGTATACATATATACACACAGACACATAGTATACATATACACACATAGACTCACAGTATACATATATACACACAGACACACAGTGTACATATACACACATAGACTCACAGTATACATATATACACACAGACACATAGTATACATATATGCACACATAGACTCATAGTATACATATATACACACATAGATACACAGTATACACATACACACATAGACATAGACACACAGTATACATATATACACACAGACACACAGTGTACATATACACACATAGACTCACAGTATACATATATACACACAGACACACAGTATACATATATACACACAGACACACAGTATACATATACACACATAGACACACAGTATACATATATACACACATAGATACACAGTATACACATACACACATAGACACACAGTATACATATATACATATAGGCATAGACACACAGTATACATATATACATATACACACAGACACACACCAGCACTGTTCACCCAAAAATCAGCCTGACACTGTTGACCCCATCTCCTGACATGCTGGGACTTGTAGTGCCCCAGCAGCTCACAGACACATTAGGTGGTAATGTGGGAGAGGAGGGGACTGTGTAGTGGTGGGCAGGTAATGAGTAGACAGGGTAGTAGAGATTGAGGGAGAAGTTCAGAACATGTCCTTCCTCCAGAAGCATGGCACTTCTCACACAGAAAATAGATCTAACAGCTTCAGAGAGAGGAGGAGCTCTGCTAGAGAAAAAACACATCCTCCCTCTCCCTCTCTGCTCATCAGGGTAAGCGACTGACAAAAATACACTCAGTTCAGCTCAGCAAGCTTACCTTCCAGCAGGTTGCAGTCCACTTCACACTGCAGGCTGTGTCCCCTCCTCCCTCTCCTCTCCTCCAGCAGTCCACATCTCCTGCTCTGAAATCTAATGAGCTGCGGTGGGTAAGGTGGGGGGGGGGGGCGTGCACACTGTGTTCCTATTGGCTGAGGAGGCAGTGCAGAGGCGGGGAAGTTATAGCTTCGGGATTTTCACAGCAAAATGATGCCGGCAAGGGACATTTCAGGGACAGATGTAAAAAAAACACAGATTTTTACATTCTGTCCCTGGTTTTACTTAGGTTGGCCACACTGATGGGGCCCCCCCAGTGGCCTTGGGGCCCTCGGGCACTGCCCTAGTGCCCGAATGGTCAGTCCGCCCCTGGCTGTGTGTTATGAGTTATTTTGAGGGGACAACAGATTTACATGTTATGCCGTGTACACACCCTCGGAATTTCCGACAACAAATGTTCGATGTGAGCTTGTTGTCGGAAATTCCGACTGTGTGTAGGTTCCACCGGACATTTGTTGTCGGAATTTCCGACAACAAAAATTTGAGAGCTGGATCTCAAATTTTCTGACAACAAAATCCGTCGTCGGAAATTCCGATCGTGTGTACACAATTCCTACACACAAAATTCCATGCATGCTCGGAATCAAGCAGAAGAGCCGCACTGGCTATTGAACTTCATTTTTCTCGGCTCGTCGTACGTGTTGTACGTCACCGCGTTCTTGACGTTCGGAATTTCCGACAACATTTGTGTGACCGTGTGTATGCAAGACAAGTTTGAAATAGAAATAAATCCAGGATTTTGTTGTCGGAATGTCCGATCGTGTGCGCGAGGCATTATACAAGCTGTACACTCAGTACTTTACATCATAGCAAAGTTGTCATATGAAAAGATAGAATAAAATATTTACAAAAATGTGAGGGGTGTACTCACTTTTGTGAGATACTGTATATATCTTGTGTGGAATTTACGAAACAGTTTTTAAATGTCCAATCTTCCAATAACCTCCCCTCCACTGATAAAACAATAAAAATTCTACATAATAATAATCTAATGAAATAATAATAAATGAAAATCTAAATAACATAAAATAATATGAATAAATGAAAATAGTGATTTTGGTATGCAACAATATTCTCTGTTTAAAAAAAAGGATTTTGTGTTAGATGACATTCAGGCCATCGTGATAAGTTTACAAATAAAGAGTAGTTTCCAAGATTATGCCAAAAAAGAAACATTTACAATATTTATGTTAAATAGCATGGACCCCAAAAGACCAGAATAAAAATTCTAAATCTATTTTGTAATATATAGTGTAGTAAATTGTAACAATTGGAAGTATTCTGATATAAAGTATCCTCTCGTTCATTCTTGGTTGTCTTGAGCAGAGAAAATACTGTTCACTGGCAATCTGCTGCCATCTGCAGGTTGTTCTGTCATGTACTATTATTTTGTTTAAATGCTTAATAATGTTGCATACCCCAATGACTTATTTTTTTTTTATTTCTTTATATTATCAATGTATTAAAATATATTTTTTTTATATTTATATATATTTTTTATTTTATATTTTTTTTTTGTTATAGCTCATGTAAATTTTTTTCAACTGTGCAATCTTCCAATAACCTCCTCTCCTTTTATTTAAAGCAGAGTTCCACCCAAATTTTGAACAATATCTGTATGTATTCTCTTCCTTGCCTAGACGCTGACATGCCATTTAAAAAAATTTAAATCGCCGTAATTACCTTTTATTTTTCTATTCTTCTTTGCACTTCCTGGTTCTCTTCCCGTGGGAGTAGGCGTGTTTCTAGCCTCTCCCAGACTCCTGGGAGCTAGTCTCAGGCTTCCCAGGATGCCACTGAGCATGTGCGGGAACGAGCGGTGAATGCTGGGAGCACAGCATTCACCACATCCAGGAAATAAATGCTTGTGGGCTTCAAATGCCCACAATGAAGATGGAAACCACCTGCAGTGAATAATATAAGTTATTCTTTCCGACGAAATCTGACACAGGCGGACATATTACACACAATATGTGAGTATGTAATGCTGAGAAGAAAAGTTTGTGAATTAACTCAAAAAAAAAAAAAAAAAAAAACGATAGATAGGTGGACCCCCGCTTTAAGTTATTCTACTAAGAAAAATAATTTTAAGTTATTTTATTATTATAATTACATTTTATTTTACCACTCAGTTTTATAGATTTTTTTTTTTATTTAGAGAATGTTTATTGCTGAGAGATCCCAACAACTTTTCACAAAAGTCTCTATTTTCCAAATTCTCTTGGTAATATGGTGTATTATCACAGCATATTAGAAGTTAATTCTCAGCAGCCCCAGTTTAAAAAACCCAATCTCAGTGTTCTTTCAGGCTTGAGAAAGGGGGACCCGTCACTGAAATGTGTTGCCTCTTGTCAGCCTCTCCATCATCCATGGTGGGTAGAGTAGGTTTGAGTTGACACCTTCACTGCACCACTGGCTGCAGTGGCAGTACTCCCCCTTGGCATATGACTGTGTGCAGAGTGACCTACCGTCTTACAGTACATTTTGTGTTTTTTTTTTGCTCTTATCTCTAATAAAGCATTTTAATAAATATTTTTGGTTTCCCAAGCATCACCTGGTTCATTTTCAAAATAGCTGCAACCAGATTTGGACTTTCATTGACTCTCAGGTACCATCAAAAGACTATTTATGGTGCAGAAGTGTTACTTTTTTTTTTCTCTTTTTTTTTTTTTACTATGGTCGTTAAAAACATCTCTGATCCTGATACCCATATTTATTGCTGTTCCATACTCATTATCAAGTCCTGGTATTGCTTCCAAGGTGGAGTAAATGCACAAATACCACTCATTTTCCAAATAGAAATGTAGAGAAATGAGAAACACACTCTTGAAAATTGAAATACAATTTCGGAATTGCGGGCATTCAATTGCATGGTAACAATTTGTATTAATTGATGTCTTACAAAGAAAGTTTTGCTTTTTTTTTTTAAGCCCTCTTCTTGAAACCATGACTTATTGCTAACACATGTTCAGGTTGGTATCAGTTCAGTTCAGTTCAGTTGGTATGTTCAGGTTGGTATCAGTTCAGTTGGTATGTTCAGGTTGGTATCAGTTGGTATCTACCCACTTCTGGCACTTTTGCTATCCCTGTAGTGCTGTAGTGTGTTGGCTTGGTATACCTCAAGGCAGGGGCGTTGCTAGGTCTACAAAAGATCTGGGGCTAGAGCCCATAGCAGCATAGTAAAGAAAGTCATAAGCTTGGCCGGGCATACACATGTATATACAGTAATATACGTGTGTGTTCGTGTTTATATCCCCAGAGAGCCCCCCACTTACATCAGGGTCCCCAGAGAGCTCCCCTTACATCAGGGTCCCCAGAGAGCACCCCTTACATCAGGGTCCCCAGAGAGCTCCCCTTACATCAGGGTCCCCAGAGAGCCCCCCTTACATCAGGGTCCCCAGAAAGCCTCCTCCTTACATCAGAGTCCTCAGGGAGCCTCCCCCTTGCATAAGGGTCCCCAAAGAGCCCCCCACTTACATCAGGGTCCCCAGAGAGCCTCCCCCTTAAATCAGGGTCCCCAGAGAGCCTCCCCCTTAAATCAGGATCACCAGAGAAATCAGGGTCACCAGAGAGCCTCCCTCTTAAAATCAGGGTCCCCAGAGAGCCCCCCACTTACATCAGGGTCCCCAGAGAGCCTCCCCTCCCCTTGGGGACCCCAGCAGAGACTCTGGGCTATGGGCCCCAGATTCTGACCTATAGCCCCAAAAGCCACCCCCTAGCGAAGCCACTGCTTCAAGGTAAGTGAATACAATTTTTTTTTCATAAAAACAAAAAATAAATTAATATAAAGCAAATTAGGATTTTTATTTAACTGCTTTGGCAATATTACCCTTACTCCCTAATAGATCAGAGCAATTTTTAAATTTCCACTATGGGCCTGTTTAAGATAATAAAATAATGCACACACTATTTTTTGGGGGGACAACTTAGGCTTTCTTTTGGCAATATTATTTAAAAAGATGTAAAAAATGCTTTCTTTTCTACTTCGAACAGTGTTACTTTTTTTTTAAACAAGAATACTTTTACTATACTTTTAATATAAATCAAAAGTATAAATTGTATGCTATAAACCATCTAAAATGACACCAAGGCCTCTTGCACACGATACTCCTGTCTGAGCATCTACTTTTTCAGACTTTTTTTTTTTTTAAATGTATTTTCGTGCATTTTCGCGCATATGCGTTTGTTGAATTTTCGTGCACATTTCTGTGCATGCACAGAAAGCATGTTACCATGTAGGCAATGTCAGTGGACACTCTGTACGAATTTGGGCGCAAACGCGCACGAATGCGCGCATGAAGCGTAAATTACTGACCAAAAATCAAAAATGATTCATCTATTATTTTTTTACCGAAGAATACATGGCGCTTGTTTACGCGCCTGTGTTCATAGGCACATTACAATTAACGGGCTGTAATTTTAGCTCAGTAAAACAATAAGCTGTACTGAGCTTTTTCAAACTGTAGTGTGCAAGAGGCCTAAAGGGGTCTCTTTATAAAACATTTGTTGGACAAATGTCACACACATTCATGGAGGGTGGATGCATTCTCCCTGTATTTTCTCTAATAGATTTATTCCTATGATTTATTCCTATGATTAATTCCTGTGATCTCAATCCCATCTAATGGCCAAACTGCAGTATAATTTTTCAGAGGGGTTTCAGAAAACGATACCATTTTTTGACCACTAGTTGGAACAGAGAACAGATCATTCCAAACCCTAATAACCTTTTTAGAGAGGGAATGTCATTGGCCCCTAAATGTTTTAATTGGTTCTGATTACTTCTAAAATCCCATGTGACGGCGCCGACCAATCCGAATGCTCCTAAACACACCTCCTGATGGGGTACATTTTGGAGATTAAGCCAAGGGGATTTCTAAGCGGCTATACCAGGGCTCATAGCGGGATATCTATGGTCGTGCTCCAGGTCAGCAGGACTGGGGGGGGGGACATTCTGTGTAAGTTCACCTTACAGATTTTTCTGTAAAGGTGAACTTACCCTTTAAGTGATTTAAAACATGCTATTCAGTGTATTTAATGAAATTCAGCAAGACCTGTATTTATATTTTCCATGGTACATTCACTTGCCGTGAACCTGGCAATAAGAAGAACTAATGACATCTCAACAGTTGATCTAAATGATTTCAATTTATTGTATTTAATGAAAGCAAAGCAAACAATTGCAAGAATAGCTAACATAAATCAATCAGATTTCAGATGTATTCTGATTAAAGTATTCAGAACAATGAAAGTTTTTGAAAGAATCAGTCACAAGGCAGGAGAAACCTCAGGTGGAAGCTACTTTTCCATAAACGGTTTCAGGGAATGTTGGTAAACCTATTTAGCTCCACCACAGGTCACAGGAACCAGTATGTAGCTTGGGATTCTGCAGCTTGCATCAGAGGCTTCTCCTAAAAGCATTGCACTTTGTGACTGATTTGCCTTCAGGTTGGACGTTTTCCTTTTCCGAAGCTCAATTTACGACCTTCTATATTGCACAAGTGAGATTTGATCAAGTTGAAATTTTAGGTGGATTGGGCCAAGATCCAAGAGACACGGCTGTTCTCAGACGCAGGTCTTTCCTGGTTGCGGTTCTGGTTCTGGTTCTGGTTCTGGATCGACTTCTGGCACCTGTGTTTGGGTTTTACAGGTGTAGAAGGATCCCAACAACTCGCAGGTGCTGTGTGCGGGGCAGTCCTGGGCCACACAGGTCACTTTGTTATCCTGGCAAAGACACTTGCTGCTGCAGATGGAGTCTTTCCAGAATGGCACTCCTTCGCTGGCAAACTTGGCTGCAAAATGGATAAAGGATGTTGTCAGCGACCAATAACTTAAAGTAGAACTAAAGGCCGGGACTGGAATAGTCAGTAGGCCGGGAAGTGTCAGTAGAGCAGTGGACTTGTCAGTAGGGTAGAAGTTGGTGTCAGTAGAGCAGTGGACTTGTCAGTATGGTAGAGGTTGGTGTCAGTAGAACAGTGGACTTGTCAGTAGGGCAAATGCTGGTGTCAGTAGAGCAGTGGACTTGTCAGTAGGGCAAAGGTTGGTGTCAGTAGAGCAGTGGACTTGTCAGTAGGATAGAGGTTGGTGTCAGTAGAGCAGTGGACTTGTCAGTAGGGCAGAGGTTGGTGTCAGTAGAGCAGTGGACTTGTCAGTAGGGCAGAGGTTGGTGTCAGTAGAGCAGTGGACTTGTCAGTAGGATAGAGGTTGGTGTCAGTAGAGCAGTGGACTTGTCAGTAGGATAGAGGTTGGTGTCAGTAGAGCAGTGGACTTGTCAGTAGGATAGAGGTTGGTGTCAGTAGAGCAGTGGACTTGTCAGTAGGGCAAAGGTTGGTGTCAGTAGAGCAGTGGACTTGTCAGTAGGGCAGAGGTTGGTGTCAGTAGAGCAGTGGACTTGTCAGTAGGATAGAGGTTGGTGTCAGTAGAGAAGTGGACTTGTCAGTAGGATAGAGGTTGGTGTCAGTAGAGCAGTGGACTTGTCAGTAGGGCAAAGGTTGTTGTCAGTAGAGCAGTGGACTTGTCAGTAGGGCAGAGGTTGGTGTCAGTAGAGCAGTGGACTTGTCAGTAGGATAGAGGTTGGTGTCAGTAGAGCAGTGGACTTGTCAGTAGGGCAGAGGTTGGTGTCAGTAGAGCAGTTAACAGTGTCAGTAGTTTTTTTATTATTTTTAAATTTTTTTTACAATTTTTTTTAGGAGCCCCTTTGGGGGGCTTGGTGAAATTTCTGCAGGGGGAATCTTCACCACACGGGGTGATTAGGGTGTGATTAAGGTGTGCCTAGGCATGCCTGGCACACCCCCTGCGCACGCCTATGTGCCCTCTGCAAGTGCAGCTACTCCAGAGCTTAGTAAATGAGGTAAGGCTTCACCTTGCAAAGAACACCGAATCACGTGCAAGGAGAATGGAAAAAGACTGCATTTTTGCTTGCACATGATTGGATGATGAAAGTCAGCAGAGCTTCTGCTCATTTACTCAGCTCTGGAGCAACGTCACTTGCAGAGTGAAACTGCACTTTGCAAAGTGCACAGTCTTTTTGCCTTTAGTAAATCAAGCCCATTGCCTTTTATTCTTCTCTCCCTCTACTGAGTTATTGATGTTATGCTGCACCATTCTCCTCCAGCCAACGGGGGGGGGGGGGGGGCTAAAGCCAAACAAGCCCATAGACCTCTATGCAGAGCGCTGAGAATCCTGGGAGTTTTAGTTTGAAACGGCAGCCATATAATGGGACGAATAGGCTCCTTACACTACAGATCCCAATAGGCACTGTGCAGTAGGAGGAGTAGAGAGATGTTTTTTTTTAACCTCTTGGCGTCGACAGCACGCAAATAGGCTGCCTCTCCATAGGTGGGCCTTGGTACCGAGTGACCACATATTTGCGTGCAATATTGCAAAAACAGTTTTGCCAAGAGCTGCTTATGGTTGGGAGCTTTCCAATAATGTGACCGTGGTGACAGCCAATCACGGTGGTCACATGATCATAAACCCCGCCTCCTGTTATCTTAAACCCCTTAAAGGGCTGGGAGGCACTTTAAAGGGGTTAAACTGCCTGGGAAAGCTCTTCCTCTTGGCACCAAGGGAGTTAGTGAGAGAGCACCTCTGTCTGAATATTTGACTGCCAGCAGGAGACCGTACCAGCAGAGATCCAATCCTAAGACTGGGAGTGACACCTGGGGGGCAGCGGAGCACCGTCCACATCACAGCATCTGCACCGCTGCTGAAGGGAGACCGGAGCATCCACTCACCCTCTGCTTCCCACCGCTGATCACTGGAGTCTTTCAGGGAAAGACAGAGGGCCCTTGCTCTTTACCTTGACCTTCTTAAGAACCTCCCTAACAGAGGACCCATCTAGTGGCTCCTTTGGGGGTAGTGCTGGACAGGCAAACCCTAACCTCCTAACACTAACCCACCTGTATAAGAAAGATTTTTCTACTTACCTATTTTTAGCCCGCTCTGGTCCATTCACATGATCTGGCTCCCCTCTGTCAGCCATCAGTGGCTGCAGGGGAGAGAAGGGACCACAGACAATGGATGGGTCATAGAAAGTCTGTGCATGACCTCTTTGCTCCTAGGCTTTTCCAGCTGTTCTCAACGCTCCATCCTCTCCCCTGCAGCTGCCACTGGCTGACACAGGGGAACCGGATCTTGTGACCAGACTGGAGCGGGTAGACGATAGGTAAGTATCTTTCTTACACAGGTTAGCCAGTATATGTGAAGGGAGGGAGGGGGACATTTTGGAAGACTAGTTAGGTGGAATATTTGGAATATTGAATATTTACAGTGTTATCAGGTGATTTTTCATTTTTTTAATGAAACAATCTTGCAATGGAGGGTGGCGTGTATCTCCTCTGAGTCATTCCACTGTAAGTGTGTAATCTGAAATCCTGCTATTAAGGTCTACTCATGCTAGAGGCTATTTAAGCCATTCACAGCGTAGTACTAAATGAGGTTTAAGAAAATCTAGTGTAGTAGCCTTACTGTAAATGTAACCTAACTAAAAGAGATAAAATCTGACTGAAATACAAATAAGTTAATGGGGTTCTTCCATGATATATTGTATTTGCAGAGCAATATTGGGACTTTCAGATACAAAAGAGGGCAGTGTGTACCTAGTCTGAATCATTCAGCTGTAAGTATGTAATTTGAAACCCTGCTATTATGGTCTATTTATGCTAGAGGCTTTTTATGCTATTCACAGCATAGTACTAAAGAGTTTCAGGGAACCCAGAGTCGTAGCCTTACACTCACGACTTGTTAACTGTAAATGGTCATTTTGAAATATCCTCATGTGATCTAACTAAGGATAAAAAATAATCTGACTATAAAAAAATAAATAAATAAAAAAAAAAAAATGAAACAAAATAAAAAAATGTTAGCTGTGAACATATTATAATATATTAATAAAATAAATAAATGAATAAAAGAAAAAAAATTAAATGAATCAATTTCACCCAAAAATACCACATGGCCAGTTATTCTCTCTTTTACAAAATTTCCCAAATACCTTGAAAGATGCAGCCTCCTGGAGCCTTGAATTCATCTACTTGGAATATCCAGCGTCCAGGGTAGTTCACGTTGGATGTGGATGTGATTTTCAGCACTTCGTTGGTTCTGGATCCAGGGATGCTGACGTAGTTTTTATCATCGCCGCTGTTAAATCCAGCCTGGGAAAACGACATGCAATTGACTTATAAATAATAATGACAATAATTAAACATTTAGATTAAATTCATTCTAATTTCTTAAATGGTAATTTTTTTATATGGATAACTTTTGAACTTTTGAAGCAAAACCTGTCGCTACTTTTTTTTTTTTAAATAGAGATGCTGTTAGTATTATACTGAAAAATATCTGAAGGTCCCCATCTGAAACAGAGGGAAATAAGTTACTGCGCTGAATATGTTTTGCTTGCATGTAAATCGTAGCCTGAGCTATTGAGCTCTGTAGGCAACAGATATTCTTTTCAATAGAGATGCTATATTAGGATCAGGAAACATCTGAAAAGGGAGCCAGAGCACACTACCTGCTGGATGGAAACAAGAACATTTTCAAAGGCTATATGTCTTATTTACCTAGCAAAAGAATTGTATATATTAGCCATAACCATGACGAAGAAAGAATGTACAAACTACTATGCATTCCTTTTATAATCATTTCTGATTTATCAGAATTGTAAATTCTGTCTTGAATGTTTATTTCCTTTTTAAATTTGTACTGATGTGATTAGGTGATACCTGAGCTGGGGTGCCACCCAAACCGTTGTTGGGGTCTCCTTCACTGGCAGTTCCAGTTGTCCACTGGATCTTCTTGTAATTCAGGATGACAAAATACTGGTATCCATCGCTGGTAAGGACAGCCTGGAATGTGTTTCTCTGGATGACAAGAACAACAAAATATATTGTATAGATTGTATAATTCTATCCTACAATATAGCCTTTCAACCTTCTTACCGCAGAGGATCCCTAAAAATAACTCAAGGGATCCCTTGCTAAAAATGATGATATCTAAAACTCACAGTACATTAGAGTAATTTATAAGTTATAGATAAAATAAAATAGTAAATTTGGCAGCTAGTATGGATAAGTTTATAGGGACACAATTTTCAGTGATAAATAGTACAAATATCGATAATGAAAAGGACTGTCCCAAAGAAAGTAGCAGCTTTGAAGCCCTGATGAAGGGAGCACATTGAACCTGAAATTTGTCAGCTTCCGTTTTCTTCTAATGCAACTCAATAAAGTATCTTACTAACAGTTATTTTCTCATCAACTGATCTTGGTTTTCTGACGCCTAGGAGAGTTTACCATTAACCCTCTGCCATTTTTAACGCAACACGCTCATGAAAAAATCCTGCTAGCATGTTAACCAGCGGGACCGCCGGTGGTATTTAACCTCGACACCTGTTCGTTATTGCAGGACAGCTGCTAGGGAAAACTCATATGGATATAGTTTTATCTGGGGCGGCCATTTGCACAAAAAACTATCTCAGCTCATTTTGCCATCTTCAGGGATTAAAGGACACATGCCAGGGGCGAAGGACAATGAAAAGCTTGGACAATTCTTCGGTAATCCCACAAGCATGGATGCAATTTGCTGGGACCCACCTAATGGGAGTCAACAGAAGGCCTTAGTATTTGTTTGTATTTGGCCTCGTGCACACCAGACGCTTAGTCCTGTGTTTAGGTGCATACAGAAGGCACTGTCCTGTTTCTGGCAGCCTATAAAACTCTATAAGAGATGAACGTTCGGAACGCAGTCTGCTTGTATTTTGGTCATTTTTCCATGGGCCCATACTTTCCTAAAAGTTAGTACCGCTAGGCGCACCATCCAACCCCATCCAGTGGCAGCAGCTGCTAGTATGTCAGCGTTTTATAGGCTGCCATGGTACACCTATGACTTCTGCCTGCATCTAAACACCAAAACCTCTTGCACAGGTGCTATATGCCAAATGAGAATGATGATGTGATAGCATAGAGTAGACCACCTCTCCCAACTTGCCTGCACCTCATCATCTCCCCATTTTAACATCTCAATTTGTAATTAGACTATACCGTATGTATACCCCTAATTTGTAATTAGAATCAACGTCTATCCAATCGTAAATACCCAGATAGCAAGCAATTGTGCTGCAAGTTTGAAAATGACTTGCTAAGCTATTGCTAGACCTGCCAGGCTTTACAATTTTTTTGCACAATTGCAGCAAGTCCGCATTGCATGACTCAAGATTTCAACTTTTTTTTTTGCAAACATTCTGCAAGTCTGCTGCAAGTTCTGGTTCAGTTATGTTGTGAAATAGTCATCCCACCACAGGGGGTCACTGTGGCTGAATTGTCATGCTGTAGACCTGCAGAGCTCTTGCTATAGACCAGTGATGGCGAACCTTGGCACCCCAGATGTTTTGGAACTACATTTCCCATGATGCTCACGCACTCTGCAGTGTAGGTGAGCATCATGGGAAATGTAGTTCCAAAACATCTGGTTCGCCATCACGGCCCTAGGCTGTTCTCTCAAATTGAATTTCAAAATATTACCCCCCATCTGGGGTGCCAAGGTTCGCCATCACTGCTATAGACTCACCACTGCAACGTTGCACTTGCTAGAGACTTACCGCGCAAATTTGCTACAAATTGGAAAAGTGTCGACTAGAACTTGTGCTTCATGTGTAGCAAGTTACCAGACTTATAATTCAACACTGCCACAAATTTGTGGCAAGTTATCCTTGCTATCTGGGTAAGCCCAACCCAACCCAACTCAACCCATATTTTAAGATCCATTTGTCTGTCATTAGAATCAAGGCAATTCAAACAGAGCGCATTCCACACAAGTCAACACCGAAGCATTGTATAGTTGAGACAGTAGGTTCATATATAGTTTTAGGACTATATCATTCATTTTTTTTTGTGTGCAGTTGTAGCCGCTGAAGAGAAAATGTACAAGTCCTATTAGGAGACACTTACCTTTCTAACAGCTGCCCCATAAAAGACCACGTCATGCCAGGTGGCGATGTAGGCCCACTTTGCAACATAATGAAGGTGTGGGAGATGTTTGGCCATATCGGATGTGATCCTTTGCAGAGTGGCAGGATCTTTGGTCTCTTTGTAGTATACAAATCCTCCCAACTCATTATCTACATCCCCCCAGAATGGTGTGATAAAGACTTGCCCATCTGTCAAAGGGAATGCATCAGGTGTGTATTGTGACACTGCAGTATTGAAGGAGATCACGCCATTGTTGCACACCTGTAAAAGAAAAGCTTATCAATTAAATTTGCCCAGTGGGGAGGAACCTGCATGGCACCGCAGGATGGAGAATGCTTGGTATGTCAGAATTCCAGCCCAGGCCAGCTTGCTGAGTGTGCCCACCTCGAGGGACTGCCAGGTAACCTCGAAGGAGACCTATCCAGAACTTAAAGTAGAGGAAGGTGCCGCAAAGCTTAACTCTGGGCAAACAGCTAAATATACAGATGAAATACATATAAAGGTGCTGCCAATGGATTTGCATTTCTGTCCATGCAGCCCCCCGGAATTTACCAGGACATGGCACAACCAGGCCAATCAGCTTCCCCTGATACAGTTGATGTGGAACTCAAGGAAGAAATACTCACCTATTCTCCAACGGTCTGACTGGACTATGAAGGAGCTGCAGCAGAGTGATGGGGCAATCTTCCTGCTCACTGTCAATTTTCTGATCCTAAGCATATTTCCATGCAGCACACCTAATTTTCTCCCAGTCCCGCCCCTCTGCCCCCCTCCCAGTCTGAGTGCTGCTTTACAGGGGATTGTAAGAGGCTAATGCTAATCTAGATGCTAATCTAGAATTTCTACTACCCTGTTTCCCCGAAAATAAGACCTAGCGTGATTGTCAGTGATGGCTGCAATATAAGCCATACCCCCCAAATAAGCCCTACCCTGTTTCCCCGAAAATAAGCCCTACCCTGAAAATAAGACCTACAAGAACTTTAACTAGGGCTTATTTGGGGGGTAGGGCTTATATTGCAGCCATCACCGACAATCACGCTAGGTCTTATTTTCAGGGAAACAGGGTAGTTGCATTGAAAAAATTACATGCCATTGACCGGACTATGAAGGAGCAGCAGCAGAGTGATGGGGCAGTCTCCCTGCTCACTGTCAATGTTCTGCTTCTAAGCATATTTCCAGGCAGAACACCTAATTTTCTCCCAGTCCTGCCCCCCCCCCCTCCCCCCCCGCCCCGTCCCAGATTGAGTACTGCTTTACAGGGGATTGTAAGAGGCGAATGCCAAGTCTAGCATTTATATTAGATGCATTAAAAAAAATACATTTAATGATTTATGAATTAATACAGAACTGCATGCAGGTGTGTCTTTTATATCTGCCTGGAAATTATTTTTAGATGACAGTTTCACTTTAAATAAAGCTGTACTTACATACAGACATTTGTAGGATTTCCCAAAGAATTTAAATTCTTCATCGAGATGTTCTTGTTCGGAGCAGGCATCATCTCCTACTGGGGTTACCTTGTCACCCTGCTCTTCCCCAAATGGATAAAGAATATTGTCTGGGGAAAAGAAAAAATCAGTCCGTATTAATAAAATTTCTTAATATAGCATCTATATCAGTCATAAAGCTGAATCATGGCTAGAATCCTTAAAGGAATAATTCAAATTGAGAGTTTTCATTTCCTTGAAATTTCAGAACAAAGTTGAAGATTTCGGCCAACATGTTGGCATCTCATAATGTATTGTAGTCAGTATGGAAATAAGAGTGGTTTTTGGTGGTTTTAAAGGAGCAATGGATTTAAATAACTCCTGAGGGTTAAAGAGGCTCCATTCAACCAGACCTATTTTAGTTCCAAAAACCCGTCCCTCATTAGCCTAATTTTTTTTTATGGTAGTGTTGCCTGGGTCCAATGGACTAAAAAATAGATAAAGAACCGCGCTACATGCATAAGTGTGAAAACATAAAAATGAATCGTGAATGACCAAATTTGTGAAAATCCTGCTGCTAAACACTAAAACCTCGATATAAGGCAAAAATCAAATACATAACAATCAGTGTAGCGCTGGACAAAAGAAATGTTACTAGTGACTGAAAATTAGTGAACAATCTCTGATATTACCCAGATATAATGCCAAATAAACTATTACTAAGATATAATACCAAATAAACAATAAAACACACATAAAATATTCATCTAAGGCTTATATCAATATATGGTGCACAGTGAAATTCTCATAAATGATATTCCTTATAAACATGGGTTCATGCCCAGATTGGTATATGTGAAAAGAATAAATATATAACACAAATAGTGAAAAAAAAATAAAAAGTTCAAAAAATGTGTCCCATATAACAATGTGTTAATTCCAAAGGAAATCCAAAAAAAGGTTGTGTTGCAAGGTTCGGGAATACTTGATCCACCTCTCGTGTAGCCCACCACCAAATGATAGAAGTTAAGGCCAAAACATTAAACATTAAGGTCAAAACAGGCTTAGTTGTGGAAAAATCCAGAGATGATGAAGCCTCCGAGTTCTCTCTCACCTCATCAGATAGGCAGCCCACAGCCACGGGGACCCCGATGTGGAAGTATACTCATAAGGATTCCTTCAATATTTCATCTCAGACAAGGTCAGGTGCAAATAAGCCACAACTCCCAAGAAAAAATAGAATAGGACTCCAATAGTGTAGATTGAAAAAATCGGGGCAATTTGCGGTAAGCAGGCTTTTCGGTAAGCCTTCATTTCTATCATTTGGTGGTGGGCTACACGAGAGGTGGATCAAGTATTCCCGAACCTTGCAACACAACCTTTTTTTGGATTTCCTTTGGAATTAAGACATTGTTATATGGGACACATTTTTTGAACTTTTTATTTTTTTTTCACTATTTGTGTTATATATTTATTCTTTTCACATATACCAATCTGGGCATGAACCCATGTTTATAAGGAATATCATTTATGAGAATTTCACTGTGCACCATATATTGATATAAGCCTTAGATGAATATTTTATGTGTGTTTTATTGTTTATTTGGTATTATATCTTAGTAATAGTTTATTTGGCATTATACATGGGTCCAATGGACTCACTGGGACCCTGTCCAGGGGCCATGGCTGCCGCAGCAGTCATGACCCCATTATCAATCTTTTCAGCCAGCAATGGTGAAAAATGTTATAGAAAGCCAACCGGTTGTAGAGCTGCTGTATTGCTTTTATATGGGGCTGAAGGTGCCCACGTTGCCTTCTACCACATTCCTGAGGTCTCATGTTCCACTGTGGAGCCCAGGACTAAAGCCTACAGTTCCATTGGCTGACCATAGAGATGAAGGAGAAATGCATTCCTAAATACACAAAAAATAAATGGATATTGACATTTATGCCCCGTACACACAGTCGGATTTTCTGACGAAAAAATGTTCGATGTGAGCTTGTTTTCGGAAATTCCGACCGTGTGTAGGCTCCATCGGACATTTTCCATCGGAATTTTCGTCACACAAAATTTGAGATCTGGATCTCAAATTTTCCGACAACAAAATCCGTTGTCGTAAATTCCGATCGTGTGTGCACAATTCCGACGCACAAAGTTCCACACATGCTCGGAATCAAGCAGCAGAGCCGCATTGGCTATTGAACTTCCTTTTTCTAGTGCTGTCATATGTGTTGTACGTCACCGCGTTCTGGACGTTCGGAATTTCCAACAAGATTTGTGTAACCGTGTGTATGCAAGACAAGTTTGAGCCAACATCCGTCGGAAAAAATCCATGGATTTTGTTGTCGGAATGTCCGATCGTGTGTACGGGGCATTATAGTAATATAGTAACACCAGAGATTGTTGATCCAGGGAAAATCCAATTGCTTTCTGGGAAATCAGGGAGAAAGGTATTTTCCCCTCACTAGAGCCAATTGGACCATGCTTTATACTTTTTTTGCCTTCCTCAGGAGAAACTGTGTGCATATGATTCTGTATATGAAGGTTTTATATTTATTTATGTTATTTATTTTCTTTCTATTGGTTGAATTTCTGTCTTTTTGCAACCTAATTATGTAAAAAAAAGTTATGGACTTAGATATACTTTCAAATCCTAATTATTTTTTATTTACTACAATCATGTATAAATTAACCCAAGAAAGGAAGAACATCAAGATCCGTGCAGTATTTTGCTTTAATTAACAGCTAAAAAAGAAGAATCACAGTAATTAAAGTCTAACATTAGCCATGAATGAAAAATGAAAAAAAAAAAAGAACTAACATAATATACTTAGCTAATTTTCCACTTATGTTCATTTTCAAATAAATTTCAATGTACAAAATGAACTAAAGAATATACGTATTAATATATTTAAATAATTGTTTTTTTGCCTACCATCATTTTCATATGAAACCTGCTGGTCCTGTTCGAAGGATTCTACCAAAAAAAAAAAAAGTAAATAGATCAGTTTAGTATGACAGTAATTGGGTGGCCATTTGAATTTCATGTGATACACTCTGCAGAACACACCACATACTGTGAAATTGTTGGGAGATTTGTTAATACTGATTAAATATCCACAAAAAAAAAAATGGTCGGAGGACACCTAGCATTCCTCTACATATAATGGGATGTACAGTATAAATTTTACAGCCTTCCATTATTTACTTACTTACTTTTTACTCGTGGTTTAATTAGTTTCTTTGGTATCAAGGCCTTCTCAGTAGAAAAAAAAGTACCTGCCGCCCAAGACCATTGTTCTCTCTTGACTTGGTTTATATAGATTAAAAAGCTTCCCATTGTATGTTTATTCATAATTATAAAAGGTACCCCACCCCCATCATCTTTTTCCATAGATCAAGTCACGTGTGCTTTTTTTTCCACACACCAAGAGCATTGGCATTAGGAATCCATGCTCCTTCAACATTAGGAATCCATGTTCCTTCAACATTAGGAATCCATGTTCCTTCAACATGGGTTGGCCCAAGGATCCCTGCATAGATTAGCATCATAGTTGAGGAGATCTATTGTATGTTTTTTTCATATTTATAAAAGGTGGCCTTCTATAATCCTTCTGTAGATCAAGTCCACTGTGCTTTTTTTTCCACACAGCAAGAGTATTGGCCTTAGGAATCGATGTTCCTTCAATATGGGTTGGCCCAAGGATGTCTGAATAGATTAGCATCATAGTTGAGATCTCTCTACTCTTCCTGTTCTGTCTGACAACTGTCCCCTGGACAAGAAGAAAGGGGAAATCTCTTTCATGGTGACTAAAGCTATCTATCATATGTTTATTCATAATTATAAAACGTCCCCTACCCCCATCATAATCCTATGGGAAATCAAGTCATGTGTGCATTTTTTCACACACCAAGAGCATTGGCCTTAGGAATCCATGTTCCCTTAATATAGTTTGACCCAAGGATGTCTGCATAGATTAGCATCATAGTCCCACACCCCCCATCATCTTTTTCCATAGATCAAGTCATGTGTCCTTTTTTATTCACACACCAAGAGCATTGGCATTAGGAATCCACGTTCCTTCAACATTAGGAATCCATGTTCCTTCAACATTAGGAATCCATCTTCCTTCAACATTAGGAATCCATGTTCCTTCAACATGGGTTGGCCCAAGGATGTCTTCATAGATTAGCATCATAGTTGAAGAGATCTATTGTATGTTTTTTTCATATTTATAAAAGATGCCCTATTATAATCCTTCTGTAGATCAAGTCCAGTGTGCATTTTTTTCACACAGCAAGAGCATTGACCTTAGGAATTGATGTTCCTTCAACATGGGTTGGCCCAAGGATGTCTGAATAGATTAGAATCATTTGAGGAGAATCTCTCTACTCTTCTTGTTTTGTCTGACAACAGGAAGCAAGGGGAAATCTCCTTCACGGGGACTAAACTGACAACAAAATACTGGCCAAGTTTCCAACCCTTCCTCATATCTACTAGAAAATGTGTTTTGATTGCTGTCTATGTCCTCATTAGGGCAATATTCTATCACTTTCTCTACTGTCTAGTTAAAAAGGAGAGATTTTTTTTCCTTAGTACCTGTCCTATCTGACACCTTTCAAATAGACAGGGATTGATGTGAAGTTTCCCAAATGAGGACACACATTTGACAGAGATTCTCATTCTATCCAAATTAGAAAAAAAAAGTTTTGGCTGGAGTTAGTCTTTAATCAAAGTACTTATCAGGAATGCTATTGAGCAGACATCATAGTGGCTTAGTGCTTAGCACTTCTGCCTCGCACTGGGTCCTTGGTTTTAATCCTGGGCAGGGCACTATCTGCATAGAAATTGCATGTTCTACCCATGCTTGCAGGACATTTTAGTTTCCTCCTCCATGCCAAAGACATGCTGAGAAATTGGCCCTAGTATGTGAGATAGGGACCTTAGATTTTGAGTTCATTCGGGCATGAACTGATGGGAACGTCTAGTCTGTAGAGCACTGTATAAATGCCTATAATAAATAATTAAATCTGTACCCTAGCCAAAAAGTAAACCAACAAACTTATATAGGTAGATAAGCAAATAAAGAAAAAAGATCTTAAAAAGGATATACGTATGTATTCTATATACAGTATAAAATAATTTTTGCCTACCATGTGAATTCTGCTGTTGCTGTTGGGCTGAATCTACAGGAAACGTGGAAGAGATAATTGGGTGAACACAACATACACTGCAAAAAGTTTAAAAGAAGTTGAGCCTAAGCCTGATCTCAATCCAGTGCAGTGCCTGAGAGCAGCAGCTCTCTCCTCTCTCTCTCTCCTCACTGGACATGGAGGCAGCAGTGGGAGCCATTGGCTCTGGCTGCTGTGAATCACAGTCTGGGAGGAGAGAGCGGAGCCGAGCTACATTGTGTGTGTCAATGTCGGGATTGAGCCCGCATGAGTGCCCCCATAGCTAGAAGCTTGCTATAAGGGCACTTGGAAGGGGTGAAGAGCCAGGAGCACCAGCAGGGGACCCAAAAAGAGAAGGATCAGGGCAGTTTTGTGCAAAACCATTACACAGAGAAGGTAAGTATGACATGTTTGTTATTTTAGAAAAAAAAATTCCTTTACATTCACTTTAAAAGCTTGACAAAACAATAGGTAGATGGTGAGGGACCTCCAAGGTAAGTCTAACTCTACAGGTTAGGTTGGGGTTGGAAGATAGGAGTGCATTTACACTGGACAGGCAGCTTGTATAGAAGGGTGTAGAAGGACCTACAGCAGCATTTCACAACCTTTTTTCTTTCTACCCTTTTTTGTACCCTTTTTTCAGGTCTCGAGGAACCATTACTAAAACCAATTCATCACTGATGGTCAGTAGGAAGAATACAACCCTCACAGTGGTGTTCAGAATGCCACCTTTAAGGACCTTTTGGTGTCGTGCTGCTGGCTTTGCCAAGTGGCATTGGATCTGGATTTAAGCAAGCATCATCAGATGCAAGGTCACTCAGCCACAGCTCAAAGGCATGCCTAGCAACCTTTGGAGGAAGCCTAGGGTTTCACAGAACCCTGGTTGAGGATGTCTGGACTACAGAATGCTTCAGATTAAATTGATGGACAAGTACATTTATCCTATTTAAATAAGTGCAACCAATGTGCAGCTAAAAAGTGTAGTCAATTCGTTCCGGGGATTCAAGGATGCCTCCTTCCTCAGGGCTTGAAATATTAGTAAAAGCCAAAAGATGGATCTGCTGAGGAGCATGCTGGCTAGCAATTCATTACTTACTGATTACCTCTTATACCCCAGTGTCCAAACTTTGAAATCTACCAATATTTGAATCCTTGATGAATGGGGTATCCGTAAACTCCTGAAATAATTTAGATACATAGATGTGACTCTCTGCCACGGAACTATAGTTGTATCCCACGAGATTCCATTTACCCCCCCCCTTTTCTCTTTCCTCCGCCTTCTTTTCTCCTCTTTTTTTTTTTTTTATTGAACGTTTTTTTTATTCCTTTTTTCGGTTTTGGGCTTTCCTCAGCTCTTCTCTCTTGCTGCCTTGTATGGAAAACCTGGCTCACCCTCTCCCTCTGGGTTGCAAACATCATGTCTGACGTTCCAATTCCACGTACCTGAGATTTTCTTTGAAAGACCATGTGTGGTTTCTGTTGTATTGCCCTTCTGTCTTTGTACGGCCTTTGTAACAATAGGCCTATTGACCCATTTCCTTCATTTCTTTGTATTTTATAGTCTCACTCTCACCCGTTTTCACCAATGTCTATTTGCATCTTTGTTTCTTTGAAAATCTCAATAAACTTTTTTGTAAAAGAAATGAATTGGATACACTTATTAGGGATGTCTTTGGATAATCGCAATGGAATTAACATATAATTTTGGACTTTAGGATTAAGGTGTGGCAATCCTGCTTAATCTTATAGTATTAAATGGATAGAGGTTCTCTCTCTGTCCCAAATCTATGTATATATATATATGTCACCTACCATCAATTGCATTGGAAACGGGCCGGTTCGGGAAGTAGGGCACTACAGAAGAAGGCAAAGAGAGCTTTTAAGTTTGACAGCAGTTGGGTGACAATCCATATACTGTACATTTTCTACAAGCCCTGAAAAAATGTCTTTCAATCCTGCCAGAAATCCAGTGTCCTTGTAAATACCTCATATCTTGAACAATGCTATCATCTTTTTCTGTGTACTACAAAACACCTCTTCTCTACTTAATGTAAATGAGGGGGGGCTGGGGGGGGGTAATATTTTGAAATTCAATTTGAGAGAACAGCCTAGGGCGGTGATGGCGAACCTTGGCACCCCAGATGTTTTGGAACTACATTTCCCATGATGCTCAACTACACTGCAGAGTGCATGAGCATCATGGGAAATGTAGCTCCAAAACGTCTGGGGTGCAAAGGTTCTCCATCACTGGTTTAGGGTGACAAAGTTGCTTTTCTATATATTCAGTGTACCGAGTGAAGGTTGTCACCCTAGGACAGGAAGTTTGTTACTGGCAGGATCACCAGGTGAAAATAACAGAAATAAAGCCTTTACAAAAGAAAACAAATGTTGCCATTACATCTAACTAAGGACCAGTAAGCTGTAATATATAGTGCATATCTGTTTATGGGTTGAGATACATTTTTAAAAATTATGAAAAATGACTTTTGAAATTGTAATAATAATAAAAATAATGTTAACATGAAAAAAATAATAATAATAATTAAAATAATATTAATAATAATATCAATAATATTAAGTCCAAAGTAGCTAACAGATATACAGCAGTTGTCAGGCGATAATTATTTGATGTGATAGATATAAATATTTATTTATAGATAGAGATCTTTGCTTGGAGTTGCCCCCACAGCTTTAAATGATAATAATAATAATAATAATAATAATAATAATAATAATAATAATAATAATAATAATAACAATCTAATTTTATAATATTACAGCTTTAAATGATTCTACTACTGCTACTAATATTTATAGATAGATATTTTTGCTTGAAGTTGCCCCTACAGCTTTAAATGATCATACTGATGATAATAATAATAATAACAATCTAATTTTATAATATTACAGCTTTAAATTATACTACTACTGCTACTAATATTTATAGATAGATATCTTTGCTTGGAGTTGCTCCTACAGTTTTAAATGATGACAATAAAAATAATAAAAAATGATAATAATTAAAATAATATTAATAATAATAATAATAATAATAATAATAATAAACATCTAATATTATAATATTAATACATCAGTAGTAGCTGACAGACCTACAATAGTTGTCAGGCGATAATTATTTGATGTAGATAGATATAAATATATATTTATAGATATCTTTGCTTGGAGTTGCCCCACAGCTTCAAATCATGATGATGATAATAATAATAATAATAATAATAATAATAATAATCATAATACATCAGTGGTAGCTGACAGACATACATTAGTTGTCAGGCTATACATATTAGATGTGGACAGATATAAATATATATTTATAGATAGATATCTTTGCTTGGAGTTACCCCTTCAACTTTAAATTATAATATTAATAATAACAATGACAATATAATATTTTAATATTAATAATGCTATTACATCAGTAGTAGCTGACAGACATACAATAGTTGTCAGGCAATACATATTTGATTTTGATAGATATAAATATTTATTTATAGATATATAGCTTTGCTTGGAATTGCCCCCACTGCTTTAAATAATGACAATAATAATAATAAAATCAAAATAATTAAAATAATATTAATCATAATAGTAATAATAATAATAAGCCCGAACCAGCTAACAGTCTTACAGTAGTTGTTAGGTGATAATTATTTGATGTGGAAAGATATAAATACATATTTATAGATAGATATCTTTGCTTGGAGTTGCCCCTACAGGTTTAAATGATAATAACAATAATAATAACACTATAATATTCTAATATTACCAGGGCTTTTTTTCTCAGAGAGAAGGTGCAGGAACCCCCCTTCTGAGTCATCCCTTGACTCCGCCCCCTACCCACCTCCGAGCACCGTTCCTTGGGTCCAACCCTTACCCACCTCCCAATACTGCCCCTTTCAGAGAATACAGAACCAAATATTTTATATGGAGTTTGTTAATGATACAAGAAAGGCAATAAAATAGATCTAGCAACAATAGACATCCAAGCGACAATAGATCCCCTCCAGCAACAATGCATACCCAACAGCAAGCATCAATTGACCCTTCAGCATCCAGCAACTTTAGACCCCTCCCCTCCCTCAACAGTAGATCCCACCCAGCAGCGATTGACCCCCTGCAACATAAGACCCACCCCCAGCAACAATAGATCCCCCATCAGCAACAATAGACCCCCCCTGCAAAAAAAGATTCCATCCAGCAACAATAGATTCCCCAGTAGCCAGCATCAATAGACCCTTCAGTAGCCAGCTACAAAGACCCCTCCCTCAACAGTAGATTTCTCCCAGCAATGATTCCCAGCAAAATAAGACCCACACCCAGCAACAATAGTTCCCCCACGAGAAACAGAAGTCCTCCCCAGCAACAGTAGACCTCCTTCCTCCCCAAAATAGATCCCCTCCAGCAACAATAGATTTCTCAACAGCCAGCATCAATAGACTCTCCAGCCCACCCCAGCACCCCTTGCCATTCAGTTCTGGAGGTGCCGGAACTGCTTTCCCCCAAGTTCCTGCTGAAAAAAAGCCCTGAATATTACTAATAATAATACATGAGTAGTAGCTGACAGACATACAGCAGTTGTCAGGCAATAAATATTTGATGTTGATAGATATAAATATATATTTGTAGACAGATATCTTTGCTTGGAGTTGCATCCCACAGATTTAAATAATGATGATAATAACAATAATAAATAATAATAATAATAATAATACATCAGTGGTAGCTGACAGGCATACAATAATTGTCAGGCAATAAATATTTGATGTTGATAAATAAATATACATACATACATAAGATACGTATACATAAGATATCTTTGCTTGGACTACAGCTTCTGCAGAGAGATTGCTCCACAGCCTTACCAAAAAATAATATTTATTATTTAGTAATATTTATTACAGGTATTTACAGTATATGCTCCTACTTGTTACCTGAAAAAGTAGATCCGTGGCCAAATATGGCGAAAACAACTGAAAAAGAGAACAGAGGAATTTGCTCAGGTCTTCCAGCCCTCTACATTTTGTGATAGGTAAGACGTTGTACAGAACTTACCAGCTAGCAGCAAAGGAATTGTCTTCATGGTGTCAGCTCACCGGAACTCTGAGGAAGAATTGAAATAAGTATTTGGTTATTGGTCATGTGTGACTCACGGAAGGTTGTACGAATAGACACGGAATGGTGGTTTGTGCCATGTATTATTTTTATGATGGTATTTATTATTTTTTCCAATTTTATTTTTTAATTATTTTTTTTACATTTTTTTTTAGAAGCCCCGTTAAGGGGCTTTGTTGAAATATCAGGGGTTTAAACAGGGCATACCTGCACCACACAGGGTGATTAGGGTGTGCCCAGGCACCCCTGGCAAACCCTGTGCGCACGCCTATGATTATACATAAAACATCAGCATATTATGCAGTTTTGGGTAGTATACAAATTCTCATATACGTTGTAGCAATCTTCAATCTTTGTATGGTTGCATCTATTTAGGAAGTGTCTCTTTACAGTAAGAAAATGCATAAAAAACACATAAAAAAGCATTGAAAATGGCAATATACGAGTTACGTGGAAATTTAGTGCAATGCATTAAAAAATGGTAAAAAACACAATATGCGTTTTTCAAAAACACATACTGTGTGTTTAAGTGCACCAGTGTGAACGGGGCCCTTAGAGTAGTTGGGTTGTAGAGTGAAAAAATGGAAGCGGAAGGGTTTCACTCAGTCAGGAGCTCAATATTAGGAACGGCCTATGATTAAGTTCCTGACACAGTGAAACGCGTTGGTTGGTCTGTATATTGGATGGATTAATTATGGAGCTGGAGGACTCAATTAACTTTCTGAGGCTTTTATATGGTGAGCGGTTCCCCTGTCCTTTTTTTTGTAATCTTGCCTAGACAGGTCCAATGTCATATTCCCAGAGAGAAAACTCTGATCCGGAGACTGAAGGGCTACACACCATAAAGGTAAATATAGAAAAAAAGATAATTGATTGAGTGTAGTGGCCAACACATTTCAGGGAACAAATCACCGCCTTTACCAGGGCTTAAAAATGTAGGGTTAAAAATATGGAAACCCAGGGGAATCTGGTAATTTAGATTGTAGGTGTGCACACAGTAGGGGAAGGGAAAAGGACCACCACTCCAGGTGGATATGTGGATACAAGACTCTCCACAGAACTGGAACACCAGGTGCAGGCTAAGCATATAGTAAATGAAGCAAAGGAGAAGTTCTGGACAGCTGGACTCCGGAATATAGCCTTTATTGTAAATAATCCAAGAAATACAATCCACAGCAGAAAATGGGACAAATGCACTGACGCGTTTCACACTTAACAGTGCTTAGTCTGAAACGCGTCAGCTCGTTTGTCCCTTTTTCTGCTGTGGCTTGTATTTCTTGGATTTTTTTACAATAAAGGCTATATTCCGGAGTGCTGCTGTCCAGAACTTCTCTTTTGCTTCAGGTGTGCACACAGTGCCCTCCGGCTACTGGTTTAAGCCCTGATTTCAGCCTACAAAATGCGTTGGCCACTACACCCAAACATCTTTCTGACTGGTGCAGCTCTTCAATTCCTGAAACAGAGTTTTACCCATGAAACCCACGGTGAAGGTGGTGACCACCCGGTGTGCAGAAGCGGCCTACCTACCAATTGGATGCTCCACATGGATCATGTTACCATAACAAAGAGAACAAATATGAACTATTACCTACTCTTAGCTCTAGGTTCCCGCACCATCTCATCTACCTAATTCCCAGAGAGCAAAGAGTTTCCCTTAAAATGTAAGTCGTTATCTAGCGATGGAACCTTTGACTTACCTCTATGTGGTCTGATGCTCCACAGTCATATCTCAGCATAGGGGAGCGGAGTCTTATACGTTTCGTGAAAGGGGCGGGGCCTCTCATGTTTAAACAGATCTTAAACATCATTGAAGGTTTATTCTTGTGTTAAGTGCTGGGAAAAATGTTGATGCATGCGGCTTATAAAAATATTTATGTACGGCTTTTGTATTAAAATGCTTTATTTGGCCTCAGACACTTAAAGGTGCACCTTTATTAAACATTTAGTCATGATATTTTTTGTAGCCATGACGGCACCACTTATACCTCTGTTTCTGATCTGACTTAATCTTCATTTAAATTTGAACTCCATCCAGATAAAAAAAAAAAAAAAAAAGAAAACCCAACATAATTTAAAGACCAACTTTGGACTTGCCCTCAACTACATTACTGTCCGCGTTGCTAGGTCTACAAAAGATCTAAGTCTAGAGCCCATAGCAGCGTAGTAAAGAAAGTCATACACTTGGGAGGACATACACATGTATATAATATATATGTGTGTGTGTATATATCCCCAGAGAGCCCCCCTTACATCAGGGTCCCCAGAGAGCCCCCCTTACATTAGGGTCCCCAGAGAACTTCCCCCTTAAATCAGGGTCCCCAGAGAGCCCCCCCTTTAAATCAGGGTCCCCAGAGAGCCTCTCCTTAAATCAGGGTCCCCAGAGAGCCTCTCCTTAAATCAGGGTCCCCAGAGAGCCTCCCCCTTAAATCAGAGTCCCCAGAGAGCCTCCCCCTGCATCAGGGTCCCCAGAGAGCCCCCCACTTACATCAGGGTCCCCAGAGAGCCCCCCACTTACATCAGGGTCCCCTGAGAGCCTCCCCTCCCCTTGGTGACCCCTGCAGAGACTCGGGGCTATGGGCCCCAGATTCGGGGCTATAGCCCCAAAAGCCACCCCCTAGCTACGCCACTGCTGTCCGCTCTTCCCCCCGGGAAGGCACCCATGCATGCATTTTTTGATTGACTTTGTTTTACATATGCCTTACATGCTCATCACATGACAAGACAAGGGGGTCTTCCTCCTTTATGGAAATGAGCTGCCCAGTGGTGCTGATGTGATTACACAGTGAGTTCAGGATGCTACGGTGCCCCCCCTCAGGGGTTAAGTCCATGATACTTTTACTCACATCATTTTCTCAGTCTTCAGAGTTGAGTGACACCGTTGACTCATTCAACCGTAAGATTAAGGATTTTTTTTTTGCTATACAACTAGTATAGGTAGCTGGATCTGTCAGCCTTCTGCCATCTCCTGCAGATGGGGAGAGGGTTGGGAAGGACTAGGAGCCAATCAGGCTCTGCCAGATACTGGTGGGGAACATACTGACAGTAGGAGAGCGTAGAGTGAGCAAAGCTGATGACCTATTAATGTGTTGCTGACCAATCACAGGCTCTGGGCAGGGACACCTCTGTATTCTTTAACGTGTGATCGGCCCTAAAATGTATTCTGCAGCAGGACAACGACCCCGGAAACATACAGCCAATGTCATTAAGAACTATCTTCAGTGTATAGAAGAACAAGGAGTCCTGCAAGTGATGGTTTGGCCCACATAGAGCCCTGATCTTAACATCGTGGAGTCTGTCTGGGATGACATGAAGAGACAGATTGATTTGAGGCAGCCGACATCCACAGAAGATCTGTGCTTAGTTATCCAAGATGTTTAAGACTTGTGGGGTTCCTTTATAAACTGTGAGGGTTCAATATTGAGTTGGCCCACCCTTTGCAGCTATAACAGCTTCAACTATTCTGGGAAGGCTGTCCACAAGGTTTAGGAGTGTGTCTATGGGAATGTTTGACCATTCTTCCAGAAGAGCATTTGTGAGGTCAGGCACTGATGTGGATAAGAAGGCCTGGCTCGCAGTCTCCACTCTAATTCATCCCAAACTTGTTCTATTGGGTTGAGGGCAGGCCAGTCAAGTTCCCCCACCACAAACTCACTCATCCGTGTCTTGATGGACCTTACTTTGTGCGCTGGTGTTGGCACAGGAAGGGGTCATCCTCAAACTGTTCCCACAAAGTTGGGAGCATGAAATTGTCCAAAATGTCTTGGTATGCTGATGCCTTAAGAGTTCCCTTCACTGGAACTAAGGGGCCAAGCCCAACCCCTGAAAAACGTCCCCACACCATAATCTCCCACCACCAAACTTTACACTTGGCACAAATGCAGTCAGGCTAGTACCTTTCTCCAGGCAACTGCCAAACCCAGTCACCTCCATCAAGTTTCCAGACAGAGAAGTGAGATTCGTCACTCCAGAGAACACGTCCCCACTGCTCTAGAGTCCAGTGGCGGTGTGCTTTACACCACTGCATCCAACGCTTTGCATTACACTTGGTGATGTAAGGCTTGGATGCAACTGCTCAGCCAAGGAAACCCATTCCATGAAGCTCTCTCCGCACTGTTGTTGTGATAATCTGAAGGCCACATGAAGTTTGGAGATCTCCAGCTATTGACTCTGCAGACAGTTGGCGACTTCTGTGCACTATGAGCTTCAGCATGCGCTGACCCCACTCTATCATTTAACGTGGCCTATCACTTCGTGGCTGACTTGCTATTGTTCCCAGTTGCTTCCACTTTGTTATAATACCACTAACAGTTGGCCGTGGAATATTTAGTAGCAAGGAAATTTCACGGATGGACTTATTGCACAGGTGGCGACCTATCACGGCACCGCGCTTGAATTCCCTGACCTCCCGAGAGCGACCCATTCTTTCACAAATGTTTGTAGAAGCAGTTTGCATGCCCAGGTGTGCGATTTTTAACACCTGTGGCCAATGGAGGTGATTGGAACACCTGAATCTAATGATTTGGGGGGATGTCCCAATATTTTTGGCAATATAGAGTATATATATATATATATATATATATATATATAGAAATGCACATGTATAGATTGAGGTTGTTGTGTAGTTGAAATTAAAGTACTATGTATGTGATATTATGTTTATGAATTTACTGTTGATGTAACTATTATATGTTTTTTCAATAGAAGGCTTGTACCTCTAGCTGGACAGCATCCCCTGAGGAAGCCAGATATATGGGTGAAACATGTTGGGAATTACATCTTTCTATGCTGTATGCATAAAATCCTGTTGATCTGTACTTGCCAATTGCTGTGTTTTAATAATAATTTTTTATTTTTTCTTAAATAAAAAAAATAAAAAAATTCTTATATAATTTAGTTGGTACTATTTTTCTAATTAATTTGCACCTTAAAAGTCCCATCTTCCTCTCTCCATATATAATCTATCAAGGGATGTGGTACTATTACTAAGTTGGTCTATCTGTGATCAAAAAACTCCTTTCTTCAATATATCACATCTACTTTTACATATCTCGTACAGAAGCAGATGCAGTTTCAGCTATCAAACCATGAATAGATGGTTACAGACATCACCTAGAGACGTCCACTCCACTTCAATCCCATAATCATTATTTGGACAGCTTACAGCTAAAATTACTGTTTGCCTACTTCTGGGTACAACAGCAAAGCTTAATAAAATATTTGAGAACTGTGATGGGATTTGGTTGTTTGAATATCAATGTCTGTCTGGCTTAATTCTTTTTTTTCAAGTACAGCAATTCGAGGAAATAAATTCATTTAAAAAAAAAATATCTTCCCAGGGTCATAAATTTTAAATATATCTAAACTAGGGATGCACCTATACCATTTTTTTTTTTTTTTACAACGAGTACAAGTACCGATACTTTTTTTTTTTTTAGTAGTCGCCGATACTGATTACCGATACCTACCACAACTGTTTTGTTTTAACTTCAGCTGTCAGCAATGGTACAAAGCACTGAAAAGTTAATTACAAATTAAATTAACTGATTTTTTTTTTTAATTTAGCGCCTTTTCAATGTGAAATGTGTAAATATATGTTAATATATATGTGTAAAAATATTCATTAACAAAGCAAACAAAAAAAAAAGTTTTAATTTTTTATCGTTTATAAAATAGACGTGAACAAAAGAAAAAAAACAGGAAAATAATAATGAAATGGAGGAGAATAGGGAATTAATTAAGGCTGATTAGAGTAAATTAAGGGTTATTAAGGGGTTAAACAGAGGAACATTTGTTCATCCCTTTGATCTGCAGATGAAGAACTAGAAATATACAAAAAGAAACAATGTTTATTTTTATTTTAGTGTTTCAGGGCTGAGCAATGTTGTTAATAAAAATTTCCGGCTGCTTTTTTTTAAATTTTTGACAGCTCCAATTACCGCACTTCTTTAACACTGGGGAGACCCACCGACAGCTCAAAGATCCAGGCCTGAAAGTATCGGTTTCAGGTATCGGTGCATTTGCACGAGTACCGATACTTGTGCAAATACTCGGTATCGATCAGACTTGTCCTGACACCCCCCCCCCCCCGCTGCACAGCCATTCACTGGCAAGCTCAGTGTGCTGCTGCTTCTCCTCCCCCAGCTCTTATGCTGCTGAGAACAGGGGTCATATAATCATTTGCAGAAAAAGGAAAAAGGTATTTATAATGTTTTTTATATCTATACAAAAATGTTTTGTCTTTCATTTCAATTTTAAACTGAATGGGTTGTTTTACAAGGTGATCGTTTACGACCACTGTAAAGCTTGTAGGAGGAGTTTTCATTCTCCTCTGACTGTCCTATGAGGCTGCATGACCCCTGACCCTCTGTCTGGACAGTGCTGATTGGCCCTGTGCCGATCACATGCACCCAACCAAAAAAAAAAAAAACTCTTTAGTAGAGCTTTACGATTCTGGCCAAAATGAGAATCACATTTTTTTTTTGCTTAGAATAAAAAGATCACGATTCTCGCGGTGTAAAATCTTTCACATTATACAAAAAAATTGGGCTAACTTTACTGGTTAGTTTTTTTTTCATTCATTTCCCAAAAAAATTACATTTGAACGACTGCTGCGCAAATACGGTGTGACATAAAATATTGCAATAACCACCATTTTATTCTCTGGGGTCTCTACTAAAAAAATATATATAATATTTGGGGGTTCTAAGTAATTTTCTAGCAAAAAAAAAAAATGTAACTTGAAACCAACAAATGTCAGAAAAAGGTTTAGTGTTTAAGTGGTTAAACTTCCCTCATTTACACACCAAAGTGTATTCCTTTGATCTAAAGAACAAATTGTTACATTGGGGGTTATTTATGAAAGGCAAATCTACTTTGCACTACAAGTGCAAACTACAAATGCAAAGTGCACTTGGAAATGCAGTCGCTGTAAATCTGAGGGGTAGATCTGAAATGAGGGGGAAGCTCTGCTGATTTTATTATTCAATCATGTGCAAGCTAAAATGCTGTATTTTATTTTCCTTGCATGTCCCCCTCGGATCTACAGCGACTGCACTTCCAAGTGCACTTTCAGTGCAATTTCAAGTGCACTTTGCACTTGTAGTTTGCACTTGTAGTGCAAAGTGGATTTGCCTTTAGTAAATAACCCTCACTGTTTATATTTAAGTTCCACTGCTAAAGAATGTTGTGACTCTTTTTTTTCTCTTTTTTTCTTTCTTTTGATAGCTGTCGGCTTCAGCAGAGCAGAGAGAATTCTCTGCATAGAAAGAATCGGGAAATACTTTGTCAAGATCCCAAGGGAGAAAAAATCGCTATAACGATTCTTAACTGAGCATGTGCAGAGTGCCTCCAAGGGTTCTGTTCTATCAGGAGATGGATTGGGGACTGTGGAAGAAGGGGAGGACCCAAGAAGACAGTGTCAAGCAGCCTTTTTACACAATGCAGAGGATTAACCCCTTAGCTTCCATAGTGAGTATAACAAACATGCTTTACTACATATACAGACTGATTTTACTGTTGTGGGTTTAGTAACACTTTAAGGTTTTTTTTTTTTTTTTTTTTTTTTACCTTCATCAATAAGGTTTTAATAATATTGTGCAGCAAAAAATACATTAATATTACAGGCTTTTATACTTGTTATCCTGGGCCGGTGTCCCTGGAGGGCGGCATGTCTTTTAAACAGTAAAACAAAAAAAAACAGAAAAGAAATATAAAATTTAACTTCCCAAGGCCAGATCTGTAAGAAGCAAGATCAGCAAATGGACAGCTCAGTAAATACCGCCGGTTATTTTTTTATCCGACGTCTGGTCCTCGCTCCCTTATCAGCAGTAAACTCGGATGCAGTAAAGGTGCCGCTTTTATTTATCTCTCTGCGCCGCGCACAATTTCCTCATTATGTTTTTGCGAGCCGAGTCTATAATGTTCGCTGCTCACAGATAAATATAGGGAGGGATACCGCTCCATAAACTGACCCTTTCGTAAATCAAGACTTTTAAAAGCCGTTAAAATAAATGAAATAATAATAAACAAAATTTTTTTTTTCTTTTTATTAATTAAAGTTGCAATTCAAGTTTCTTTTACCGTTTCACACCAAAGTTAAGAAACTCTAAAAATATTTACTGTCTCTTCAATGGTGCCTGCGTTGTGTACAGAGGTATCATGACGTTGGCGTGAGTTCCTATTTATCTTAATATGGTACTTATCCTTTAATTCCATTTTGTTTGTGTTTCTTTTTTCCCCGGTGAGAACTATGACAGATCAGCGTGTTACATGCAAAGTCACATTGATACACGGGAGCTTATGGAATCCGTTATAGACTTAGTAATGACTCAGATCTATTTCATGGTATAAATAAACATTCCCGTGTCCTTAGGTGGGTAAATAAAATCTATCCGACGCTCAAGTGGCTGGTGTGACTCAGAGAGCAGATTAGAGAGATAACAATTCCACTTTAATTGTTTTTTTTTCTTTCTTTCTCAGAGGCTCCTACAGCTACAGATGTAATACTGTTTTCTTTATGGTACAAAAAAGAAAAAAATACAGTCTTTGTACCCACCATTCATTATATATTTTTTGGATCCCACTGAGGGACACAGGATTGTGAAATAGTCTTTGATGAATGGGTTATGTTGCCGCCTGACACACTTGACACAGACTATTTTACAATCTTGTGCTCCTCAATGGGCTACAAGAAAAAGATTTTATGGTGGGTACAAAAATTTAATTTTTTAAAAATAAATTTAGATTTTTATTAAATTTGAATATAATGTATGCAAATATCAAGGAAGTCTTGCTTCCATTTTTATTAATGTGTTTCGTCCCCCAGGGGGTAAAGAACATGTAGTACTTTGTCCCATTTTCCTATGGGCTGTCTAAGGTTAGCTCCCCTTTTCCCTTCATGAAGCTCAGACAGGGCACCCTTCCTCCTTCCTTGGAGGTTGGACAGGGCAACCCTCCTTTCATGAATGTTGGACAGGGCACCCCTCCTCCCTGCACAAAGGTCAGACAGGGCACCCCTTGTCTCTCCTTGGAGGTCAGAAAGGCCACCCCTCCTCTCTTCTTGGAGGTCAGACAGGGCACACCTCCTCCCTCCTTGGAGGTTGGGCATGGCACTCCTCCTTCCTGAACAAAGTTCAGACAGCCCACCCCTCTTCCCTCCTTGGAGGTCAGACAAGGCACCCCTCCTCCCTCCTTGGAGGTCAGACAGGGCACTCCTCCTCCCTTCTTGGAGGTTGGACATGGCACTCCTCATTCCTATACAAAGTTCAGACAGGCGACCCCTCTTCCCTCCTCGGAGGTCAGAAAAGGCACCCTCCTCCCTCCTTGGAGGTCAGTCAGGGCAACTCTCTTCCCTCTACGAAGGATGTCTGTCTAGGGCACTCCTCCTTCCTCCTCAGAGGTTGGACAGGGCACCTGTCCCTGCATGAAGGTCAGACAGGGTACTCCTCCTTGGAGGTTCGACAGGGCACCCCTCCTCCTTCCATCAAGGTCTGGCATTGCATCCCTCCTCCCTGCACAAAGGTCAGACAAGGCACCAATCCTCCCTCCTCGAAGGTTGTATAGGGCCCCCTCCTCAAAGGTTGGACAGGGCACCCCTCCTCCTTACATGAAGGTCACAAAGGGCACCCCTCCTCCCTCCTTGGAGGTTTGACAGGGCACCCCTCCTCCCTCCATTAAGGTCAGGCATTGCATCCCCCCTCCCTGCACAAAGGTCAGACAAGGCACCACTCCTCCCTCCTCGAAGGTTGGACAGGGCACCCCTCCTCAAAGGTTGGACAGGGCATCCCTCCTCTCTGCATGAAGGTCAGACAGGGCACCCCTCCTCCCTCCTTGGAGGTTCGACAGGGCACCCCTCTTCCCTCTATCAAGGTTGGGCAGTGCATCCCTCCTTCCTGCATAAAGGTCAGACAGGTCTTCAGAGGTTGGACAGGGCACTCCTCCATGAAGTTTGGACAGGGCACCCCTCCTCTTTACATTAAGGTCACAAAGAGCACCGCTCCTCCCTCCTTGGAATTTAGAAAGGGCCCCCCTCTTCCATACTCAAAGGTCAGACAGGGTACCCCTCTCCCTTCCTTGAGGTCAGACAAGGCACCCCTCCTTCCTCCATGAAGATCAGAAAAGGCACCCCTCCTCCCTCCTTGGAGGTCAGACAGGACAATTCGCATAGGCTCACCAAAATTAGACAATAGAAGATTGGAACAGCGTTACCTGGTCTGATGAGTCTCGATCCAGAGATAAAACGATAATTCTCCCGCTCTACAAGACTCTGGTCCGGCCGCACCTAGAGTATGCTGTCCAGTTCTGGGCACCAGTCCTCAGGAAGGATGTACTGGAAATGGAGCGAGTACAAAGAAGGGCAACAAAGCTAATAGAGGGTCTGGAGGATCTTAGCTATGAGGAAAGGTTGCGAGCACTGAACTTATTCTCTCTGGAGAAGAGACGCTTGAGAGGGGATATGATTTCAATATACAAACACCGTATGGTGACTCCACAATAGGGATAAAACTTTTTCGCAGAAGAGAGTTTAACAAGACTCGCGGCCACTCATTAAAATTAGAAGAAAAGAGGTTTAACCTTAAACTACGTAGAGGGTTCTTTTACTGTAAGAACTGTACAGTAAAGACAGGTATCTGCACCCCCCTCCCCCCTGAAAGGTGCCAACTGTGACACTGGAGGGGGGGAGGAATCCGATGAGCGGAAGTTCCACTTTTGGGTGGAACTCCGCTTTAAGATCATAGATACAACTATGTTGGTGTCCCTTGTCAATTTTACATTGCAGTTTATTAAATGTAACTGCCGACTCCCAAACTGTCATTTGAAGTAAAACACATAGCCAAGTATTATTCTACACAATTTTTTTATTGTGCATTAAAAAAAAAGAAAACAAATAAAATTAGACATGCTATCTGCCAATAGAACTTAACCAAAAAGTGCATTCTATGCATCCAAAAATATAGAAAATATACCAAATCAAATCATTATTATTCAACCAAAAAAATAATGTCAAAGCAATAATTCCAAGGCCAATAATAAATAACATGTTATCTCCTCCGATTCCGCAACATGGCTGGTTGACGATCGGCTGTTCAGAAATGAACTGAAAAGCACGAAATGAAAAGTGCGAAATGAAAAGCGTGAAATTAAAAGCGTGAATCAACACTCACCAAACTTCTACTAACATGAAATTAGCAGAAGGAGCCCAATGGGTGGCGCTAAAGAGCTGAAAAACAATGTAGTACGTCACTATGTTCGTATTTGTTGGCCAACAAGTCCTTGCCATTTGTATGCAAGACAAGTTGGGGCCGACGCCCTTCGGACAAAAGTCCACAGTTTTGTTGGCCAACAATCTGATCATGTGTACGAGGCTAAAAAGTTAGAGGAAGCCTAACTAAGAAAGCTAACTATGGTATATATACAATATGTTCAAAAATGGGGGACACAATTAAACAGGGTAATACCAGAGATGCAAGGAGGAGGAGAGAACAAGGACCAGGATCAGGAACAAGGGGGGGGGGGGTAGATATAAGGCATCAGGGCACAGGGTACAGGATGCAGGGCAAGAGCAAGATCATGAGCAGGATAAATGGCAAGTAGTATCTGGCTAGCAAAAGCAAAACACTGAAGCGAAGTGTAAAAGTAGAGGAACGACTAAATAACTTCCCATCAGCCACCATCAGGTAGAGACTGATTGCTGGAATCTGCTGGGAGATACCCGCTGCGGACACCAGAACTACAACCTTTCGCTCTGGGAAGCACAGTGCCACCAACAGGTGATCCAAGTCCTATCAGGATCACCTGCTCTCATCTTCTTGTATTCTAACAATATCATATATGTTATCATTAGCAAACCCTCTCTACCATACAGGGCTCTTTCGCTTTCTGTATCTCATTACTGCTGTACAAAATAGTATTTGCAACAAAAAAGTTACCGTCTGAGTGATCATGAGGGTATAGGAGACTGGTTACAGCCTGCTGAGATGATGTCATCAGATGATGACATCATCTAAGCCTAGGCAAAGTCACTGACTGCAGCATAGCAATGGCTTTTTAAAGGGGTTGTAAACCCTCGTGTTTTTTCACCTTAATGCATCCTTAACACCTGGCAGTCGCCGGCCCACCAGCCCCTTGTTTTACTGAGCCCCTTCATCTGTTCCTCTTTCCGCGGGGTCCCGGCTCTTGATTGGATAGATTGATAGCAGCACAGCCATTGGCTCCCACTGCTGTCAATCAAATCCATTTTTTTTTTAAATTTTAAAAAGCCTGTGGCGTGTGAAACACACCCAAAAACTCCACCCGGTCCCAAAAAAAGTGCACACACATAAAGAGTGACACAAAACATGCAATTCCCTAGGAAGGACCTTACCCTGATCCCCCGGGGCGTTAGGCTCCAGACGGGGACTGAGGTACTCACTGGGCCCATCTGGCCGAAACCAGACGGATCCCCTTTCTCTGGAGGGTGTGCAGAAAGAGACCCACCCAAGTACTCGGTGGGGCTCCCCCAAAGGTAAGCCCCATGAGAGAGGGCCAGCCAAGCCAGAAGGCCATGTCCACCCCCTCCCAAAACTTTCAGGGAATGCCTGAGGACCCACACCCTACTAATCACACTGTGACAATGCCGCGTACACACGACCGGTTTTGCCGTCGGAATAAACTCTGAAGGTTTCTCCGACGGAACTCTGACGGAATTCCATTCAAGCGGCCTTGCCTACACACGGTCAAACCAAAGTCCGACCGTCAAGAACTCGGTGACATACAACAATTACGATGGGACTTTAAAAGGGAAGTTCAATAGCCAGTAGCCAATAGCTTCCGTCTCGTACTTGCTTCAGAGCATACGTCGTTTTTGGTCCGTCAGAACAGCATACAGATGAGCGGTTTTCCCGATAGGAATTGGTTCCGTCTGAAATATTTAGAACATGTTCCATTTCTAGGTCCGTCAGAATTAAAAAAAAAAAAAGTCAGATGAGGCCTACACACGATCGGAAAAGACGATGAAAAGCTTCCGTCGGACTTTTTCTGTCGGACATTCGGCTCGTGTGTACGCGGCTTAACACATTCAACAAAAAGATACAAAAAAGTGATGAACACAGGGGTAAATCAAATCCAAATGACGCGGGCGCCAGGGGGGGGGGGCGGGGCCGAGTCCGGAATTCGTGTCTATGGACGCAAACGCTGGACTCGGGAGCGCACGCTCAAGGTAACCCCCTCGGCAGAGCGCTTCTTCTAGGGGGTTATCTGATGCGGGGAGGAGCCGGGAGAGCCTCTGAGGGACTCCAGAAGAGGATGTTCGGGGCTGCACAGTGGAGGTAAGTATGACATGTTTGTTATTTAAAAAAAAAAAAAAAAAAAGACGATCCTTTACAATCACTTTAAGGATAAAAGGTACAGCTTTGTTAAAAATGTATACTGTTGCTGTGTATTGTGCCATGGCAGGAATGTATTCATGAAGACACTCAAGTTGAAAAGAATAGCTACGTCAAGGACAGGATTATGTTAAAGTCAATGTTGACGTATGTGAAGTGTTGTTTGCTTGATCAATTGTTTCCTGTTTAGAAGGACAAGTCTCGGATTATGTAATGTGACACTCTCTTCCATCCCACCTGTATATAGCTGGGCTCTGTGTACACCGAACCTTGTTCTTGTGCCAACTCTCTATCCTGGGACCTTGAACGTGGTCACACTCCTGTTTACCAGACCCTGGGAAAGCAGCAGGTGGGAAAACCTGGCTAGCTGATCCATTAATTCCCCAGGTGTGTGTTCAGGACTTAGTGATACAGCGGGAGGTGTTGTCTCTAGATATGTGGTTTGCAAAATTAAAGGGCAACTCCGGATACAAATAGTATTTCATCCAGGTGTGTACACTGGTGGCAGGCTACCGGCCAACTTCTTGTATTGCTCAGGGGCTTAAAATTACATAGCTCCCACTCACATTTTACAATGTAGATTTGTCATGGGGGCTGATGGGGTTTTGGCACAGTTAATGCTCCCACTACCAGTGGGTGCTTCCAAACCTCATATTCTATCATGTTAATAATTCATGGAGTAATCTAAGAGTTGGTTAAGTAGCATGGTCTGTACAGAATTGCTCTAAACATCAGGAGAGAAAATGCTTGTGCTTCTGCTGGCCACACTGCTGGGGACGGCAGGTGAGAGGGAATTAAATGTCTAAGGGGCTTCCAACCTGGGCAGTGAGGGGGCCCTCTATAGACAGACCAGGTGTACCAACTGGGATGACATGTGACTGTTAAGAAAGGGGGGAAGAAAAGGAAGGAATGAAAGATTGAAAGGGACACAATAGAAAGGAGAAGGAAGGAAGGAAGGAAGGAAGGAAGGAAGGAAGGAAGGAAGGAAGGAAGGGAGGAAGGGAGGACAAAAAGAAGGCTATAGGAAAGGGATAATGAAAAGGAAAAAAAGAAAATGAGAAGGAAGGAAGAGGAATAAAATTGAAGGAAGAGAAAGGAAAGGAGGAAAGAGAAAGAAGAAAAAATGAAGGAAGGGAAAGGAGGAAGAAAGAAAGAAAGAAAGAAAGAAAGAAAGAAAGAAAGAAAGAAAGAAAGAAAGAAAGAAAGAAAGAAAGAAAGAAAGAAAGAAAGAAGGGGAGAAAGGAAGGCAGGGAGGCAAAGCAAAGAAAAGGAGGGAAAATAAAGAGGAGCAGGGAGGAACAGGATTGAAATGGATGGAAGGAAGGAAGGAAGGAAGGAAGGAAGGAAGGAAGGAAGGAAGGAAGACCTGGGGTAAAGAAAGCTGGAGAAAAGAAGAACGAGGGGGAGAAAGAAAGGAAGGCTCAAAGGAAAGATAAGGCGGAAGAAAGAAAGAAAGAGGGGAAGGAAGGAACAGGACTGAAATGGAAGGAAGGAAGGAAGGAAGGAAGGAAGGAAGGAAGGAAGGAAGGAAGGAAGGAAGGAAGGAAGGAAGGAAGGAAGGAAGGAAGGAAGGAAGAACACTAGGAACCAATAACAAAAGGAAGGAAAGAAGGACAAAAAGAAGGAAGTAGGAAAGGAATAATGAAAAGGAAAGGAGGAGGAAAAGAAAATGAGGAGGAAGGAAGAGGAATAAAATGAAATGAAGAGAAAGGAAAGGAGGAAAGATAAAGGAGAAAAAATGAAGGAAGGGAAAGGAGGAAGGAAGAAAGAAAGAAAGAAAGAAAGAAGGGGAGAAAGGAAGGCAGAGAGGAAAAGCAAAGAAAAGGAGGAAAAGGAAAGAGGAGCAAGGAGGAACAGACCTGGGGTGAAGAAAGATATATAAAAGAAGAAAGAGGGGGGAGAAAGAAAGGAAGGCTCAAAGGAAAGATAAGGTGGAAGAAAGAAAGAAAGAGGGGAAGGAAGGAACAGGAATGAAATGGATGGGAGGACGGAAGGGAGGAAGGAAAAGAAGGAAAATTAAAAGAAAGGAAATGGAAGGAAGGAGTGATTTTGTAGAAAAAAAATATTTTAAAGTCAGTACAGCTTTATATTTTCATAGTCCTCAGTTCCATTTATTTGTGGTAGATTCCTGATTAGTTACCCAGCATTGTTTTTGAGCCTTTTCCTTTTATAGTTCTATTTCCTCCAGTTGAATCCTCCTCTATTGGACGGATCATAGGAGGAGAAGAATGTGTTCCGCACTCTGAGCCATGGCAGGCGGCTTTGTATTACTTTGATAAGTTTATCTGTGGCGGGATCCTTATAAATGAGACTTGGATACTGACGGCAGCTCACTGCAAAATGTCGTAAGTATTCAATGCGCTTCTTTTTTTGTCTAAAATGTGAATAAGGAATCTGCTCAAACAATGTTCTCGTTTTAAATAGAGTGAAAAAGGGTTACAACTTCTTGCAGATTTTTATTTTACCTGTGTCCCCTTTGGAGAAGTTTCCACCCCCTAGTCTTGAAAAGGGAAGTAAGGGTGGAATGATGCCTGACAACAATCAAAACACCTTTTGTGATCTTATACGGGGACTCTCTGATTCCAAGTACTGGTGCTTCCTAGAATAGAAAGAAAGATAAAATCTTCACAATGGGTGACACAGACAGCAGTAAAACCCTACAGAGGTTCTATCACCCCCCCCCCTTTTGAAAAAATAATAAAAATCCAGGACAGGTTCAAAATTCTAAGTACACAAAATCGTTAACATTAAGCTGGGTCTTTTGGTGAAACGCATCAGAGGAGGTTGTCTCAGGTAGGGCTTCATGCTTTTCTAGACCAGCCACCACTAAATGATGGACTGCAGTCTGGACCTGGATCGAGAGATTGTCCTATTTGGGCTGTCAGCCAGCCAGTCCCCCCCTCCTCTGTAGTCATTCATTGCTGGAACCATCAACTTCCTAACAACCAATGACATGATGTATAAGGCCATTCTGAAGGGGACACTTGATAAAAGGAGACACTCCGAGTTGGACATATGATGTAAGGGATAAGAACACCTAATGTAAAGGGACACTTTGATGGGGACACCTAAGGCAGTGGGGCCTCTGATGTAAGAGAGCATCATGATGAGGACACCTGATATAAGGGGCATCACTAAGGGGACACCTGATGTAAGGGTGCATCATGATGGGGCACCTGATGTAAGGTGGTACTCTAATGGGGACACCTGATGGAAGAGGGAACTCTGGGACACCTGATGTAAGGGGGCACTCCTATGGGGATACCTGATGGAAAGAGGCACTCGGATGGGGACACCTGATGTAGGGGGGCCCACTAATGGGGGCACCCAATGTAAGGGGGTACATTTTTTGGACATACAATGAGATTTGGATCGCTTTTGTAAGCAAATTTTACTGCCCAGACCTCCAAATCATGATGGGGCACCTGATGTAAGGGGGTACTCTAATGGGGACCCCTGATAGAAGAGGGAACTCTGATTGGGACACCTGATGTAAGGGGGCACTCCTATGGGGATACCTGATTGAAAGGGGCACTCGGATGGGGACACCTTATGTAGGGGGGGCCCAGTAATGGGGGCACCTAACGTAAGGGGGTACATTTTTGGACATACAATGAGATCTGGATCTCTTTTGTAAACAAATTTTACTGACCAGACCTCCAATTCTGGTGTAGACTCAAATTGCTTTTTGTGATGCATTTTTTTTTAACAAGAAATCCACCTGCATTTTTTAGACTTGCAATTTGGGGCATAGGATGAGTTCTTGCTTGGAATTGACACAAAGTCTACAGGGGGTGGGGGGACCAGTAGTAAAGCAGGCAATAGATAATGCAATTTCCTTTCCTGCGACCAAGGGGGGGGGGGGAGGAGAGGAGAGGATGCAGAGAGGTATCCCTGCCAGGAGAACACAATTGCTAGCAGATATAGCCGCTGGCAATAATCGCATGCTGGACATCCAACGTGCTGGTTGTACCCAAGTCCATTAATGGATTGACTTGGGTACAATCAGCCTGCCCACAGGTGGATCAAATCGAGGCCAGTCTCTGCTGAACCAGCCAAGATTAGAACCATCTATGGTCAGCTTAATGGAGTTGTAAAGTCTCAAGGTGTTTTACCTTAATGCATATGCATTAAAGTGAAAAAAACTTCTGTGCTGCAGCTCCCCAGAGCCATCCTTTTTCTTACCTTAACCTGATCGTTCCAGCATCGAGGACAAGCCCAGCAGCTCCAGCCGCTGTCTCGGATTCTCATTGGATAGATTGATAGCAGCACTGGCTCCCGCTGCTGTCAATCCAATCCAGTAACATGGGAGCCGGGGGTGGGGCTGAGTCCTGCTGTCTGTGGCTCTCCGTGGGAGCACTCGATGAAGAGGAGGGGTCAGGAGCGCCGCTGGGGGGGACCCCAGAAAAGGAGGACCGGGGCCGCTCTGTGCAAAACCCTTGCACAGAGCAGGTAAATATAACATGTTTGTTATTTAACCACTTCAATACCAGGCACTTACGCACCTTCCCGCCCAAGCCAATTTTCAGCTTTCAGCGCTGTCGCAATTTGAATGACAATTGCGCGGCCATGCTGCACTGTACCCAAACAAATTTTTTATCATTTTGTTCCCACAAATAGAGCTTTCTTTTGGTGGTATTTGATCACCTCTGCGATTTTTACTTTTTGTGCAAGACATAAAAAAAGACTGAAAATTTTGAAAAAAATAAAGTTTTTCTTTGTTTCTGTTAAATTTTTTTGTAACTAAGTAAGTTTTCTTCTTCAATGATGGGCACTGATATGGCTGCACTGATAGACACCGATGAGGTGGCACTGATGAGGTGGCACTGATGATGGGCACTGATAGGCAGCACTGATGGGCACTGATAGGCGGCACTGATATGCGGCACTGATGGGCACTCGTAGGTGGCACTAATGGGTACTTATGGGTGGCACTGATGGGTACTTGTGGGTGGCACTGATAGGTGGCACAGATGGGCACTGATTGTCACTGATAGGTGGGCACTGATGGGCATGGGTGGAGACTGATGGGTGGCACTGATGACACTGATGGGTTGCACTGATGACACTGATGGGTGGCATTGCTGGAAATCACTTGTTTTATCTGGACCATAATGTTGCCAGTCAGTGCCCATTTGTGGGCACTGATTGGCATCTATTGTGCATATTTTTTCATATGTGGATGGCCATGGGGTACATACCTGGCCATCCACATGTTGCCCCCTTCCCTGTTCGTCCTGGGAGGCATGATGGTGGTCCTGGGTGGGCAACCGAGGGGGGCTGGGCTGATAAACAATCAGCAAAGACCCCCCCTGTCAGAAGAGCCTCCGATCGGCTCTCCTCTACTTGCGTCTGTCAAACGCGAGTGAGGAAAAGCCGATCACCGGCTCTTTCTGTTTATACTGTGATCAGATTGGACACGGCTGGTCACGTGGTAAAGAGCCTCTGTTGGCGGCTGTTTACTGAGATCAGTGTAGCGGTGTGTCAGACTGACACACCGCACCACCGATCACAGCGATGCGCGCCCCCACGCGGGGGCGCACGGCGGCTGTTATCCTGAAGGACGCCATATGACGGCCAGTTGGGATAACTGGTTAAAAAAAAGATAAAAACGAAACTTTACAATCACTTTAAGGATTTGGGAGCAGTGTATATTTGTTTGCTACAGAATCAGCATTTTTTGAAGATGGCAGATTGAGGAACATGGTTAAAATGTACAATATTTTATTGAAAATAATAGACTTTCCTGTTACAGGAGAAAGTCATGCTAAGCTCCTTTTTTAATTCTGTGACTGAAAACTTCTACATAGGTTAATACTCAGAGTTAATATTTTCTAACAAATTTCAGACACAACTTGACTGACATATGACTTTGGCTTATTAGGAATATTCAGATATGCCTGGGGGATCATAATCGCATGGTCCATGAAGGAACTGAACAGTGGCGACATGCTGTTAAGATGTGTATCCACCCCAGCTTTAACAGCATCACGTACGACAATGATATTATGCTCCTGAAAATGAATTCACCAGTCGTGATTAATGACTATGTAAAACTTATCACCTTACCCACTGAGCCAGTGGCAGACAACACCATTTGTAACATTTCAGGATGGGGATCCACCATTTCTCCAGGAGGTAATCTGTTTGATAGAGTAAAAGATCACTTGATCTAAAAGTGAATTTTCAACCTGTTGGGTTTGGGCCTTCTTTTGTCCCTAGGGAGTAAAATGAGTTCCCCTCACCGTGATTCTTAGCTCTTCTCCAGCTGATTTTGGAGTTTGCATAAAGTGAGACTTTAAAATAAAACAGAATTGCTAGTGATATTCAGGGCCATCTTTAACATTGATTAGGCCCTGGGCAAAAAAATTTTTGGGCCCCCCCATTCTGAGACATACAAAAAATAGCAAGTGGACACAGAATCAGTTTACTGCAGAAGATCACGCAGCGGTTGCAATTGGTTGCCAGAGGTTACAGCCTATCCTTACCGCTCACTGGCTAGTTGCTAGAGGTTACAACACATAATTTCTGCTTTCTGATTGATTGCTAGAGGTTACTGCACATTATTAGTACTCACTGATTGGTTGCTATGGGTTACAGCACATCATTACCACTCTCTGATTGGTTGCTAGAGATTACAGCAGATTACTACTGTTCACTGATTGGTTGCTACAGGTTAATGCACATTATTACCACTCACTGAGAAGTGGAGCAATCCCAAATAATTGAGCAAGTAAAGTGGCACATTAATACAAATACTACAGGAGATGATCAGAAACTGCAAATATACTGCAAAAGAGCATCAGAGACTGCAAATATACTGCATGAGATGACCAGAGACTGTGGACATGCTACGGGTGACAATCAAAGACTGCAGACATGCTACAGGTGACAGTCAGATACTGCGGACATGCTACAGGTGACAATCAGAGAGTGCGGACATGCTACAGGTGACAATCAGAGATTGCGGACATTCTACAGGTGACAGTCAGAGACTGTGGACATGCTACAGGTGACAGTCAGAGACTGCGGACATGCTACAGGTGACAGTCAGAGACTGTGGACATGCTACAGGTGACAGTCAGAGACTGCGGACATGCTACAGGCGACAATCAGAGACTGCGGACATACTACAGGTGACAATAAGAGACTGCGGACATGCTACAAGTGGCAATCAGAGATTGCGAATATTCTATAGGTGACAGTCAGAGACTGCGGACATACTACAGGTGACAATCAGAGACTGCGGACATGCTACAGGTGACAATCAGAGATTGCGGACATGCTACAGATGACAATCAGAGACTGCAGACATGCTACAGGTGACAGTCATAGACTGCGGACATGCTACAGGTGACAGTAGGAGACTGCGGACATGCTACAGGTGACAGAGACTGCGGACATGCTACAGGTAACAATCAGAGATTGCGGACATGCTACAGGAGACAATAAGAGATTGCGGGCTCAATGCTTTGGGCCCCCCCCAACAAAGATTGGGCCCGAGGCAGGTTCCCCCATTTGCCCTGCGTTAAAGACGGCCCTGGTGATAATGGTAATATTGGGTACATAATTGTACAGTAGATACCGAGCTCAGACATTTTCAAATCCATTTTCTATTTTTCCTTACGGATCTTTCCATCTTCATCATAAATTCTGGCCAACCACCTTCTAATCCCTTGGGTTCAGGTTGAGTCATTGTAGCATATTTCAATTTATACTGTGTTTAGACAAGGCAAAAAAAGGGAGTATGGTAACTAGGGATGAGCTTCGAGTTCGAGTCGAACTCATGTTCTACTCGAACATTGGCTGTTCGCAAGTTCGCCGAACAGCGAACAATTTGGGGTGTTCGCGGCAAATTCGAATGCCGCGGAACACCCTTTAAAAGTCTATGGGAGAAATCAAAAGTGCTAATTTTAAAGGCTTATATGCAAGTTATTGTCATAAAAAGTGTTTGGGGACCTGGGTCCTGCCCCAGGGGACATGGATCAATGCAAAAAAAAGTTTTAAAAACGGACGTTTTTTCAGGAGCAGTGATTTTATTAATGCTTAAAGTCAAACAATAAAAGTGTAATATCCCTTTAAATTTCGTACCTGGGGGGTGTCTATAGTATGCCTGTAAAGGGGCGCATGTTTCCCGTGTTTAGAACAGTCTGACAGCAAAATGACATTTTGAAGGAAAAAACTCATTTAAAACTACCGCGGCTATTGCATTGCCGACAATACACATAGAAGTTCATTGATAAAAACGGCATGGGAATTCCCCACAGGGCAACCCCGAACCAAAATTAAAAAAAAAAAATGATGTGGGGGTCCCCCTAAATTCCATACAAGGCCCTTCGGGTCTGGTATGGATATTAAGGGGAACCCCAGCCAAAATTTTAAAAAAAAATTGACGTGGGGTTCCCCCTAAATTCCATACCAGACCCTTCAGGTCTGGTATGGATTTTAAGGGGAACCCCGCGCCAAAAAAAAAAAAAAAAAAACGGCGTGGGGTCCCCCTAAAAATCCATACCAGACCCTTATCCGAGCACGCAACCTGGCAGGCCGCAGGAAAAGAGGGGGGGACGAGAGTGCGGCCCCCCCCCCCTCCTGAACCGTACCAGGCCACATGCCCTCAACATTGGGAGGGTGCTTTGGGGTAGCCCCCCAAAGCACCTTGTCCCCATGTTGATGAAGACAAGGGCCTCATCCCCACAACCGTGGCCGGTGGTTGTGGGGGTCTGCGGGCGGGGGGCTTATCGGAATCTGGAAGCCCCCTTTACCAAGGGGACCCCCAGATCCCGGCCCCCCCCCTGTGTGAAATGGTAAGGGGTTACTTACCCCTACCATTTCACTAAAAAACTGTCAAAAATGTTAAAAATGACAAGAGACAGTTTTTGACAATTCCTTTATTTAAATGCTTCTTCTTTCTTCCTTCATCTTCTTCTTCTTCTGGTTCTTCTGGCTCTTCTGGTTCTTCCTCCGGCGTTCTCGTCCAGCATCTCCTCCGCGGCGTCTTCTATCTTCTTCTCCTCGGGCCGCTCCGCACCCATGGCATGGGGGGGAGGCTCCCGCTCTTCTCTTCATCTTCTTCTTCATCTTCATCTTCTTCTTCATCTTCTTCTTCTTCTTCTCTTCTTCATCTCTTCTTCCTTCTTCATTTCTTCTGCGGGCCGCTCCGCATCCATGCATGGAGGGAGGCTCCCGCTGTGTGACGGCGTCTCTTCGTCTGACGGTTCTTAAATAACGGGGGGCGGGGCCACCCGGTGACCCCGCCCCCCTCTGACGCACGGGACATGACGGGACTTCCCTGTGGCATTCCCCGTGACGTCACAGGGAAGTCCCGTCAATTCACCGTGCGTCAGAGGGGGGGGCGGGGTCACCGGATGGCCCCGCCCCCCGTTATTTAAGAACCGTCAGACGAAGAGACGCCGTCACACAGCGGGAGCCTCCCTCCATGCATGGATGCGGAGCGGCCCGCAGAAGAAATGAAGAAGGAAGAAGAGATGAAGAAGAGAAGAAGAAGAAGAAGATGAAGAAGAAGATGAAGATGAAGAAGAAGATGAAGAGAAGAGCGGGAGCCTCCCCTCATGCCATGGGTGCGGAGCGGCCCGAGGAGAAGAAGATAGAAGACGCCGCGGAGGAGATGCTGGACGAGAACGCCGGAGGAAGAACCAGAAGAGCCAGAAGAACCAGAAGAAGAAGAAGATGAAGGAAGAAAGAAGAAGCATTTAAATAAAGGAATTGTCAAAAACTGTCTCTTGTCATTTTTAACATTTTTGACAGTTTTTTAGTGAAATGGTAGGGGTAAGTAACCCCTTACCATTTCACACAGGGGGGGGGCCGGGATCTGGGGGTCCCCTTGGTAAAGGGGGCTTCCAGATTCCGATAAGCCCCCCGCCCGCAGACCCCCACAACCACCGGCCACGGTTGTGAGGATGAGGCCCTTGTCTTCATCAACATGGGGACAAGGTGCTTTGGGGGGCTACCCCAAAGCACCCTCCCAATGTTGAGGGCATGTGGCCTGGTACGGTTCAGGAGGGGGGGGGGGCCGCACTCTCGTCCCCCCCTCTTTTCCTGCGGCCTGCCAGGTTGCGTGCTCGGATAAGGGTCTGGTATGGATTTTTAGGGGGACCCCACGCCGTTTTTTTTTTTTTTTTTTGGCGCGGGGTTCCCCTTAAAATCCATACCAGACCTGAAGGGTCTGGTATGGAATTTAGGGGGAACCCCACGTCAATTTTTTTTTTAAATTTTGGCTGGGGTTCCCCTTAATATCCATACCAGACCTGAAGGGCCTTGTATGGAATTTAGGGGGACCCCCACATCATTTTTTTTTTTTAATTTTGGTTCGGGGTTGCCCTGTGGGGAATTCCCATGCCGTTTTTATCAATGAACTTCTATGTGTATTGTCGGCAATGCAATAGCCGCGGTAGTTTTAAATGAGTTTTTTCCTTCAAAATGTCATTTTGCTGTCAGACTGTTCTAAACACGGGAAACATGCGCCCCTTTACAGGCATACTATAGACACCCCCCAGGTATGAAATTTAAAGGGATATTACACTTTTATTGTTTGACTTTAAGCATTTTTAAAATCACTGCTCCTGAAAAAACGGCCGTTTTTAAAACTTTTTTTTGCATTGATCCATGTCCCCTGGGGCAGGACCCAGGTCCCCAAACACTTTTATTGACAATAACTTGCATATTAGCCTTTAAAATTAGCACTTTTGATTATTCATGTTCGTGTCCCATAGACTTTAACGGTGTTCGCGTGTTCGAACGAATTTTTTTCCTGTTCGCATGTTCTGGTGCGAACCGAACAGGGGGGTGTTCGGCTCATCCCTAATGGTAACCCTCTAGGCCCAACTGCTGAATTGCCCAATTATTTGATGATGAATGATAGTGTGAAAGTTCCATATTCAATTGGCCAAGATGCAGACAAGATGCAGACTTTCACCAATTAGCAGTGGCCCTGTGACGTTTTTCCTTTCAACAATGTCCAAAGCTGAGTCTATAAATACTTTATAAATATATGAATTCTGTGTTTCTCAGAGATGTATACGGATGTCCTTATGTGCCTGAACGTCACCACAGTGCCTGCAAGTGACTGCCAGGGATTTTATGAAAATGATTCAATAACGGACAACATGCTGTGTGCTGGAAACCTTGAAGGCGGGGAAGACTCTTGTCAGGTTTTTGAAATTGAAAAAGAAACATGGCCCACCTCCTAAAGATACCAGCACAGCACACCAGACATATGGGTTACATATATGGTATCCTAACCGTAAGATGGGCATGAGTCTGCTGGTCCTCTGCCATATTTTTTACAGCTCATTAGCTCCTTAGCTCTGGGTGGAGGCCACATGGTGGCCGCAAAAAAGGGCTAACTTTAGAAAACATAAACCTGGACTCTGTGTTATCTGTGCTTGGGAATATTGAGGTTTATGTGCAACTAACTTGCCAAGTTGCTACTGCAGCCATGTGCATTACTAAAGGGGTTTCCTAAATGGGCTGAGGGCATGATTGTTATAGGAGGTCAACACGATTGTAGCTCTCAAGCTATTGAAGCATCAACCTCATCTCTGGTGTGCAGAGCTTGTCTCTTTCTAGGGTTGGAGCAACTGTTTTTTTTAATTTATGAAAAGAAAATGTTCTGAACCCTGAAAAAAACAAATTGTCCAAATTAATTGAGTGAACTGCTGGCTGGGCAGATTTTTAATTATTTTTTTCACCTCTATTTGTTGTAAAAAATTAGGGGAATGGGGAATGTTGGGACTTTTAATGAGGCCATGATCTGGTGAGGTCATGCACCTCCATCCCTGTCAATATGAGAAATTGAGAGCAAAAGGGTGGGACTTTGAGTGAAGCACGGGGTTGAATAGAATACAATGGTGGATATTAAGAAGTTTAATAATCTGTAAATACATGATTACATACATTTATTCCATATATATAGAACACATACTATTCACAGTGTTGATTTCTACAACAGTGGTAACTGATAATAACATGGTTATAAATGAATACCATAATAAAATTACAGCGTCCACCAATGGTCATAATGGGGTACACATATACCACAAGGTAATGACTGCATGGCCTATGACCTTCCTGATCCTGTCACAAGGTATAGTGGTTAGGGATGAACTGAACACCCTCCGGTTCGGTTCGCAGCAGAACATGCGAACAGGCTGTTCTGTCTCTGGGACAGATAGCTAAACCTGCTTATCCCAATAACTTCAGATACCATATTTCTTTGATCTCAGTTTTATTAGAACAAGCCAGGTGAAACTACAAAAACAGAAACAGACTTCAATAAGTACAATATTGCGTACAATACAGCACACATTGCAGAAACAACGATATACAGTAGAAGATGAGATAATAAAAACTTACATTTTAAGTTCTCTAAGGGGTGATGACGATAGACTGAGAAAGACATGTCTTGCTTCCTGCAATGTGTTAAACAGAATGGTGGCTGGTTCACTTCCTGTTAAGATTCTACCCAGAATTCCCTGCTTGCCGACAACTTCCTTAATTACACATACATTAAAACAAATAAACAGAACTGCAGCAATACCAAAAAGGAATGCTAGATGGAGCCTGGACACCACATATGATTGTCTTAAGTAAATTACACATTTTGCATTTAAATTTAACAACACAGGTACAAATAAGGTACAAATAATCAGCAAGACATCTGGTGGACAGAACACAGGCAAAAAATTTGTTCGAACACGCGAACACCGTTAAACACCGGGACACGAACATGAATAATCAAAAGTGCTAATTTTAAAGGCTTATATGTAAGTTATTGTCATAATAAGCTTTTGGGGACCTGGGTCCTGCCCCAGGGGACATGTATCAATGCAAAAAAAAATGTTTCAAAAACGGCCATTTTTTTAGGAGCTGTGATTTTAATAATGCTTAAAGTGAAACACTAAAAGTGAAATATTCCTTTAAATTTCGTACCTGGGGGGTGTCTATAGTATGCCTGTAAAGTGGCACATTTTTCCCGTGTTTATAACAGTCCCTGCACAAAATGACATTTCTAAAGGAAAAAAAGACATTTAAAAGTACTTGCGGCTATAATGAATTGTCGGTTCTGGCAATACAGATAAAAGAAGTCATTGAAAAAGATGGCATGCAATCCCCCCAGTCCATTACCAGGCCCTTCAGGTCTGGTATGGATATTAAGAGGAACCCCACACCAAAATTTTTTAAAAAATGGCATGGGGGTCCCCCTCAAAATCCATACCAGACCAGAAGAACCCCGCGCCTAAATAAAAAAAAAAAATTATAACAAATCCATACCAGACCCTTATCTGAGCACGCAACCTGGCAGGCCGCAGGAAAAGAGGGGGGGACGAGAGAGTGCCCCCCCTCCTGAAGCATACCAGGCCACATGCCCTCAACATGGGGAGGGTGCTTTGGGGTAGCCCCCCAAAGCTCCATGTCCCCATGTTGATGGGGACAAGGGCCTCATCCCCACAACCCTTGCCCGGTGGTTGTGGGGGTCTGCGGGCAGGGGACTTATCGGAATCTGGAAGCCCCCTTTAACAAGGGGACCCCCAGATCCCGGGACTCCCCCCTGTGTGAAATGGTAACGGGGTACAAATGTACCCCTACCATTTCACAAAAAAGTGTCAAAATGGTACAAATGACAAGACATGGCTTGGGACAAGTCCTTTATTAAAAAATAAAAAAATAAAAATGTCCCACAAAGTCCATTCATCTTCTTCTCTTGCTCCGCCGACAGACCGGAAAAAAAAAAGCTGCGACCGACCCGCCTCCATGGGAGACACCCGCCGTAGTACTTTTAAATAACTTTTTTCACTTTAGAAATGTCATTTTGCTCTTGGACTGTTCTAAACATGGGAAAAATGTGCCACTTTTCAGGCATACTATGGACACGTCCGTTTTTAAAACTTTTTTTTGCATTGATACATGTCCCCTGGGGCAGGACCCTGGTCCCCAAACACTTTTTATGACAATACCAAGCCTTTAAAATTAGCACTTTTGATTTCTCCCATAGACTTTTAAAGGGTGTTCCGCAGCTTTCGAATTTGCCGCGAACACCCCAAATTGTTCGCTATTTGACGAACAGGCAAACACCCGATGTTCGAGTCGAACTTGTGTTCGACTCGGACTCGTCCCTAATAGTGGTGTAGGTGAATGGCATATAGTATTAAGACTGAAATACTGGGATACACGGCATCTGGTAGCTCAACGTGATTTGCGGCATGGTGCCACTCATCAGGAGCAAGCACGTGGTTTATCTGAAAGTAGGGAATAATATCTAATTAAATATCTTGTATCAATAGAGGGGGAGGAAGATTAGGGATACCCATCTATAAATCACTTACAAGTGTGTATGCAGTCATAGATGTGATGTCAGAGATCACTGGCTACCCAAAAAGCACCAGGATTGGGAACTTAGGGGGCACATCCAGTGGTGGCACACATCACAGGCAGCAACCCGGGAGGACCCAGGCACACAGAGGCTCCTAAAGTGAATACTGTATTTATCGGCGTATAACATGCACAGGGGTATAACACGCACATTCATTTTAAAAGGGAAGTTTCAGGAAAACATCTTACATTTTAAATAAGGAACTTTGAAACAAAATAAGGGTCAGTGCCCATCTGCAGGCTCACCAGTGCCATCAATGCAGCCTGATCAATGCCCATCTGCAGCCTCACCATTGCCATCAATGCAGCAGCCTCACCAATGCCTTCAATGCAACAGCCTTACCAATGCCATCAGTGCTGTCTGATCGATGCCCATCTACAGCCTAGAGGGGAAAGGGAGGGGGGGTGGGACGAGCACCGACAGATTACATACAGTGAGAATCTCCTATGATAGACAGAACACCAGTCCAATGGGGGCCCAGGAGACGGGACTTCCTTTTACAGAGGATGCCAAGTAAACAGGAGATTCTCACTGTATGTAATCTGACGGCGCTCGTCCCGCCCCCTCCCTGTCCCCTCCGAGGCAGCTAAAATTGAAGTACTGGCGTATAACACGCACACGCTATTTGCACCCGATTTTCATGGTGAAAAAATAAGTGTTATACGCCAATAAATACAGTATGTGATAGCAAATTTAGTGAATTGACCAAATAAGTGTGTGTGTATATAGAAACTATGTGAAGGGGAATGTAATGACAGTGAGGACAGTGCTAAATGGTGAAACTGGTGCAGGTAAGGGGGGTGGAGTGGGGAGAAAAGGGGTGGCTAGTGCAGGTAAATGGACAGGAGTGAGGGTGGACAGCCATGATGAGAGGTTGCCACCAAGACACGTGAGGGGAAAAAGTAATATGGAAAGGAACCAAAAAAACAGAGTGACTACTGTGTGTAGGGAATTACCTGGTGCTGAGAAAAGGAGGAAATGGGTCTTGATCCAGGATAAACAGAGGATCTATTGTGTATGAGAGCCCTGAGTGTCCCAGTCCCACCAGTGCGGCCACCCATAAGTAGTCACGCGCTGTCGTTGGACCACCCCCAACGTCACACGCACGAGTGCCGTAAGGAGAGGGAGGCGCCAGTACCCGGGTGGATAACCATCCGGCACCAGCGCCAACACAGTCAAAGCTCAGGCCTCGTGGACATCAAAAGATGCCTGCCGGGGAAGCAGCGCCCAGAGGGACTCCGCACATCCAGCACGCAATGCATGACGTCGATGCGCAGTGACTGGGCCTCCGCCCCCCGAACCTCACATGGGGCGGAGGGAGGGACGCCCCGCAGTGCGCATTGCGGCTCCCACCATGATGAGTCAGGGGCGGCAGCGCAGGCCACCACACAAGCCACAATACTACACTCAGGTCTGCGCCTCCCCCTCCCTGTTTTTTTTAACAAGTAGAGTGAAGCTTCCTAATAGATCTGTTGCAACAGGTGGGTCAAAAAAAGCTGATGGGTGTTTAAGTTACAAACACTCACACAGCCAAGATTACTACAACAGTTTGAAGCGGGATGGCTCCCTCACTCTCTTCCAAAAAAAAAAAAAAAAACAATAGCCAAGCTTGTGGGTTACAATAGAAAAATGAAAACATTCCTCCAAGCTGAACTCCAGTCAAATCGTTCCAATTTGGAAAGAGCAGGGGGTGGTTAAGGCTTCTGCATTTTTACTTCAAGGCCAGCGATTCCAACCAAATAGATCCCATATTATCTCAGGTGATCCTTTGTTGCCAACATTTGCTGTTGTTCCTCATGTATTTTGTTTCTTTGTAGGGTGATTCCGGAGGTCCCCTGTCATGCGACTTAATCTTACAAGGAATCACATCTTGGGGAGACCCTATATGTGCACTGCCAAACAAGCCGGGAGTCTACACCAAAGTGTTTAATTACATCAACTGGATTATTGATATAATAGAGAACGAGCCCCCGGAAATCTGCCTGGAAGTAGCTCGCTAGTATGGAAAGCTATTAAGAGGAGTTAATAATAGATTGCAAAGTCTATTGGAAAATAAACGTCATAAAACATCTTTGGTCCTTGTCTGGTGAACTACCAAATGTAAATTGTTATAAATAAAGAAAATAGTTATAAAAACGAAAAATTAGTGGGTGCCCAGCCATATTATTTGACTTGTACTTCCTCCTCAACATTATCAATGCCACTAACTAGCTTAAACTTAAAGCTGAGCTCCAGACAAAAAAAAAATTATATATATATATATATATATATATATATATATATACACCGTATATACTCGAGTATAAGCTGACCCAAATATAAGCTGGCACCTAATTTTACCACAAAAAACTGGGAAAACTTATTGACTCGAGTATAAGCCTAGGGTGAGAAATGCGCAGCTACTGTAAGTGGAAAAGAGGGTCAACAATGCCATTTGCAGCCTCACTGTGCCCATTTGCAGCCTCACTGTGCCCATTTGCAGCCATAGGTCCCCAGAACTTCAAACTCGGTAGTTAAGGGTTCCTAGATGCCCCCTAGCTGCAGCCAAAATTTGGGGTCTCTGGACCCAAAGGGTCCCGAAATGACATTGCTGCAGATGGACACAGTTGGCCGACTTTGGGGCCCCGTATCTCGGGGCCACTTGGAGCTAGGAACCCCAAATTTGGTGTGCCCAAACCCAGTGGAACTAGCACTACAACATATCCAAAGCTGGGGTTCCTAGAGCCAAGTGGCCAAGAGATACGGGGCCCCAAAATTGGTTCAGAAAATGTCAAGCACTTTTCTGCAGCAGAGAATGACATTTTCCGAACCGACTTTGGGGCCCCGTATCTCGGGGCCACTTGGTGCTAGGAACCCCAGCTTTGGATATGTTCTAGTGCTAGTTCCAAAATGGGGTTCTTAGCAACAAGTGACCCCGAGATCCGGGGCCCCAAAGTCGGTTGGGAAAATGTCATTCTCTGCTGCAGAAAAGTGCTTGACATGAGTATAAGCCGAGGGGGGCATTTTCAACACAAAAAAAATGTGCTGAAAAACTCGGCTTATATTCGAGTATATACGAATATACTCGAATATATTATATATATTTATAAATGCAGTCAGAACACTTTTCATTTTCTGAAAAAATTGAAAAAAAGTGTTTCCTCAATGGTGCCCATGCGTCTTCTGTATTCGCAATGCAGCAGGGCAGCTGCTTGGCCCAGAAGCAGTGCCTACTACAGTGATTTCCAGCTTCCACAGAGTTCCCACATGTACGGCACGTGTTTACTTACATTGGCCCAAGCTTGACTAATGTAACCATGTAAAAGTTGCTATATCTGGAATTCATATTTGAGAAGTTTGCATTAGGACTATAGAGTAATTGTGTGCAGGAGTACTAACAATGATGTCATAATATAAAATATTGTGATGCTCATTCCTATTGCCACTAAAACTCTTTTTTTACTTGTACTTACTACTGCACCACCACTTGCTTGCTGTGGCGGTGGAAGCGGTGGGTAGACTTACCATTTACACTAAGCTCCTGAGATCTGAGATGTTGAAAAAATTTGGGGAGTCACTGAGGACTGAGCGCTTAGCTGGAAAATGAAGGTTAGAAGTTAACCTCCTCTTCCCTGACAATGCCTGCCCCCAGCACAGGTACCAAGTCATTTACTGACTATGAGGTTGGGGGTCCCAACATTGCTATGAGGGTCCATGATCGGTACTTATGCCCCTAGTTGGGCAACAAGGATTTTGGGAAGTCAGAGAGGGTAGCCTCCATAGTGTCTCAGTAGGGATTTTTTCATAGTGTATCGTTGTGGAAAACTCTATCCTTGAGCATGTTAACCTGAGAAAACAACAGGTGTACAGATCAATGGGACTATGCCACCTTCTCACCAAAATCTGGCTATTAGCCTTCAAGATAAAAATACCAACTGGGGAAGGGAGAACTGTGTCCAGATTTTTACTAGTGGAGATTTAAAAGTCACAAAGCTTGCTGGCGTACCATTTAAAGTATATGTAAACCCTAACACTGATCTTCTCGTATTTGCTCGGTTTTGGTCTGTTAAGTATACCATGGAAAGTGTTCAATGAGTGCCCAACAAAACTGTTGACCTGCAGAAATCTATCGAGCCTCTGTCTTCTTGTAGTGAGCTGACAATGCTGAACTGAAATCTCAAACATTATCAGCCCTGTCCAATTCACATCTGTGAACTACAGAGTCCCTCCCGATTAAATAATGGAGGAGAGAAGAGGGGGAGGTGTTCTCTAGTCCCAGCACGCTTCCTGTCCTAGTGACAATACTGCTTCTCCATAGATACATTATAATGAGCAAATAAGGTCCCTGGTTTTATTGAGGCTGGCAACCCTGATGGGGCCCCTTAGTGGCATGGGGCCCTCGGGCAGTGCCCGAGAGCCCGAATGGTCAGTCCGCCCCTGGCATTGACACACCTGATTAGACCCAGTCTGTTTAACTGCTGACTTGACACCACCCACAGGCAGCTTAACCCTTCAGTAAGTCACAGAAGTTGAATCCAATGCAATTTTCCTTTGGCTAAATGCAGGACAGAGGGTGCTTTTCCATTTTTTTTTAAGTGTAAGAAGAATATTACTTTCCTGAGCATGGTTGTGAATACTAACACTGACTGTTGGAGCATAGAAGTGGGAAGGGTCTGTCTAGCTCTAAACTAACTAGTACTAAACAGGAGGGGAGGACAGAGGTAGATACCGAAATCACATTAGTAAGAAGCTGTAGTGTCCAAAAACATACAGTAGATGTCATATCACAAAACAATAATAACCTAATGCAGTTCAATACAACCCAGAAAAAATTACATGAAAGTAAGGGCAGAACAGTCACCCTAGGATAGAAAATGTGAAACTGGCAGGATCACCAGGGTAAAAATGAGTGCAAACACTACATCTACGAATTGGTAAGCTACAATTTTGTGTCCTAGGGTGCACTGCTCAGTTGATCAGGTATGGGGGCACATCCCCAGAAAATAATATATGTTATGCTTTTTAGTTTAGATACATTCAGGCCCCATAGGAGCTATGGTGATCTCAGACCCCTTTTGTGACCTCCTGTGATAGGTGCACGCTCAGTTCATTGTACGAGGGTTCTTCAAAAAGTTTCCACACTTTCTAAAGACTCTATTAAATAAAAAAAAGTGCAGGAAACTTTTTGAAGACCCCTCGTATGTTTGGTCATTCATATACTGAGTTTGAGTTATGTAAATTCTTTTACCAACCTGCTTACAAAATAATAATAAGTCATTATGTGATACTATTGTTCTCCATAAGATATTGTCGATGTACCTCCTACTCCTCCCGATGAAGACGATCTTTTAAATCTGGAAAACGTATTGAGAGTCATCTTCACATTAATGCAAGAATCAGTGCTTTCATGAAAGTAGATTTGGGCTGGTCCTGCCCAGAACCCACCTCTACATATGCGGCCCATCTTGCATCTCCAACTGCCCACTTGCAGGCTGAACCCCTACTTAAGGAGGAACTCTGGGTGACCTCCCCGAAGGTGGTATCTGCACATTTCAGATACTTACCCATCCAATAAGTCCAACATTGTCCCACTGAGATCCTTTCATGGCCGGCCACAGCTCCATCCCGCTCTGCCACGTTCTCTCTGACGTCATCGAGAGGCCCGTTGGCTCTTCTGGGTTCGGCGGGGCGGGCCTCTCGGTGACGTGCCAATAGGCCCGCCCCCTCCTCCTTTCCTTGAATGAAAGTCTATGCCTCCTGGGATATGTGTCATACATATCCCAGGAGGCACAGTGTGGCCCGTTATCCGCCTATGTTGAGTGACGTGCATGGGGAAGCGGGACAGACTTTAAATAAAAAAAAAGAAAGAAAGAAAACAACAACAAAAGAAAAAAAAGAGAAAAACCCTATTCCTGCAGAGGAAGGGAGAAGGGATGGAGAGGCAGGAATGTCCTCAGGAGGCTGAAGGTCCGGTTTAATGACTTTTCGAAATACAGCCCATATGCTGTCACTCAAATAAGGGGGACGCTGTGATTCTGGGACATGGCCCAAGTCACAGCATCTGTGGAACAGAAGGTCAAAGATGTGCGACTGTCCCGGCAAATCCGGGACAGTTGTTATTGATGCACTTAACATGAAATATATATCTGATGATAGATCTATTTTAGGAGGCTGCACACAGATCAAGATGGCTGAAATGCAGATATGCCATGTAATGGTAGATTACCTACTTATAACACATTGGCAAACCTCCTTATATGGAATTTATTGTTTGATGTTCTCATTATCTCAGCTGATAAAACAAAGATAATCAAGTTTACTTTAGCACATTCCATTACTATTTTAACAGTAACAATAAAGAATTGCCCAATAGATCCATGGATTGGATGGATTTATTGGGCAATGGGGGGTCATTTAGAAGCTATTGCTTCATTTGGTACATTACCGCAGTGTATGCTTGGAAAAGATTCAAAAACATAACAAGGAAGTTCTAATTGTCTGTAGTATATTTTTGTGGGAGGTCAATCTTCGAGTCACGTGTTGTTCTGCATGTACTGTACAAGCAGCAGTTACTGTGCACACAACTTAGAATTGCCAGCTTTCTCCATAATCTGGAGTCTTCTGAAGCTTGGGTTGATCAGGTTAATAATTGACTCTCTAATCGAAGTCTAGGAAGAAGGAGCTCGCTTTGGGAAGTTTTGAATACTCCAAACTTTCGGAATGTTCCTCCTGCTTCTTGCAGCACTGCTGGTAACAGCAGGTAAGTGGATTTACTATGACTAGACGTTAAAGAACAATTAAGGTTTTGATGGTCAAAAAAAATTAAATAAGACGTGCCGTCAACTAATTTTTTTTTAAATTTAGGGTGCGGTTGTTTGTTATATTCTGCTGATTGCCAAGTTCTTCCTCTATAGCAAATTCTGCTCTCACACCTTTAGCCAGATGGATAAGGGAAGTGTGAAAAGTCTTTTGGCTATATAGAAAAACATAGAAAGTCTAGAGCAGAACATAATAATGCAATGTAAAATTTAACAAACTCAATGAAAGATGACACATTGTGTTGAAGTTTCCTGTAGGATCAGTTTTCTGTGCCCCGTCAATTCTACTCAACTACAGTGTTTCTGATTAGTTGATGAAACAGTTGCCAAATTCCTTCTTTGGTTATTTTCATTTTTTGGTTCAATTATTTACATCGTATTTCCTGAAAATATTCTCATATCTCTTCAGGGCAAACTTAACCTTATATATACAAACAAAAACACAAAAAGGGCGCCAATGCTTAGAGCATTATTTAAAGCTCTCTGCTTTGTACACCTGCCATTTCATGAACACAAGCATCCACTATGACCGCATATAAAGATAGCAATGTGACCCCCTTGGTGAAGTGGTTGGAAGGTAAGGTATATGGAGAGAGAGAGAGACATATTTATAATATTTGTACATAGGCAATATATTTGGTGAAATGTATTGGAAGTCCTTTATTGGGCATTGTTGTGCCTGTCCTTTTGTTTGCTTCTTTTTGTATTTTAGCTGCTTTGTTGTATTGTATGATTTGTGCCACTGCTACTTTTTAATGGGTCTAAAGCAGGGGTCTCAAACTGGCGGCCCTCCAGCTGTTGTGAAGCTACAAGTCCCATCATGTCTCTGCCTGAGTCATGCTTGTAACTGTCAGCCTTGCAATGCCTCATGGGACTTGTAGTTTTTCAACAGCTGGAGGGCCGCCAGTTTGAGACCCCTGGCCTAAAGGACCATCAGAGGCGGCCTTGCCCTTTGACCTCTTCCCTCTCCCCCTCCGCTCCCCTCCTTGGTGGAGGTGGGATACATTTTCAGTCATCTTGATAAAGGAGATGGAGGAGGGTGTCAAACCAGTTTCTGCTCTGAGGAAGGGGGTCTGTCTCCCGAAACGCGTCAGCTGTTAACGTTACCCATTTGGATCTATGAGGTTCAAGTGCTGACTTCTGTATCTGAATTTATGAAATGCGATGATTCACAGTGGGTTTGTGAGTATGTTTTCACCTTTTACCTCTTAATAAAGTGCTTTAGTGCATTTGCACCCTTTTGCCTTTTTGTTTGTACAGATAAAGATTCCTCAATCTTAAGAGGGCTGAAACACTAGTGTCATCCAGTCCAGTCACATTTGGAAATACGTTTACATCCAGCTTCTCTCTGAGTTTTTAGCGCTAATGTGTCAAGTGTTTATCTTGCAAGCTCAAACTTAGCCTTAGTTTTAGTCTTAGTCCTAAACCTAGTACAGAATATTAGTTTTTTTTCATTCAACCCAGTGAGCTGAACGAAAAAAAAACCTGAAGAGCTGTGCAGGAGCCGCTGTACTAACTATGCGATGTTAGTACAGTGATCTCCCCCACTGAACTATTGTATTCTGACAGGGGACTGCCCCCCCCCCGCCAAAACATTCTGGTCAGCTCTCTCAGCCGCTCTGTGTCGGCCACCCAATATTTGGTCAATGTGTACAGCCCTTTAGTCTTCACCAGGGCATTTTTTCAGTGGGAATGCAGGGGAATGCAGTTCTGGCACCTCCCGCACTGAATGTATGTACTGGCATGATGGGGTGTGCTGGAGGGTCTATTGATGGTGGCAACTTGGGGATCCTATTGTTGCTGAGATCTATTGTTGCTGGTGGGGATCTATCGTCGCTGGTCAAATCTATTGTTGCTGCTGTGGGATTTTCTTGGTGGGGGATTTTGTTGCTGAGGGGGGGCAATCATTGCTAAGAGGGATCTACTGTTGAGGGAAGGGTCTCTTGATTCTGGCTGCTGGGAGATATAGTGTTGCTGGTGGGGGTCTTTTTTGTGGGAGGTCTATTGTTGTTAGGGGTCTTATTGTTGCTGGCTGCAGGGGATCTATTTTACTACTTTTCATGTTTTCGTTAACAAATTACTTAGCACCACAAAGTCCACAAATTGATACTTGGCTCTGTATTCTCTTAAAATGGCAGGACTGGGAGGTGGATAGGGGGTGGAACCAATGGACACTGTTCTGGGTTGGGTAGGGGGTGGAGGCAAGGGGTTACTTGGAATTGGGGTACCTGCTTCTATTCTCTGAGAAAAAAAGCCCTGGCCTTCACTGTCTAAACTTCCCTTTTTAACCAAAGTTTCATAGAACCCCAGAGGTAATCCACAGGTTGCTAGGATAAGTAGCAGTGGTCAACCAATCTCCTGCCTACATTGACCACCAATGTTGGGTGATGATCCTTAACAACCACCAATGTAGGGAGGTCATTCCTACATTGGCCTCTAGTGTAAAGTGGACTTATGATTTTCATTATCTGCCTTTCTTTTCTGGTCATTATTATTAGTTCTTTAATTTCATATCTATTACTGAAAACAAATTATTGTAGAGAGTGGGAGATGTAGCTGTAGGTATAATAGTTTTTAGGATTTCTCAAGGGATAAAAGGTTAATAAGGGATGATCCTTACTGCTCCAGATCAACCATTTAAAGAGAAATGCTACTTTTGTAAGGTCATTACAAAGGACAAGGGGGCATTCTTTTCATCTGAGAAGATTTAAAGCTGAATTATAGGACTTTAGCTACTTTGTAAAAACTGCAGGTACCATGAGTTAAGTCTAACGAGATGCATGTCACCTCATAGACTTATCTCTGTTATTCACACCTGGGGGATTTTGTTGCTGGGGGGGGGGGGCAATCATTGCTAGGAGGGATCTACTGTTGAGGGAAGGGTCTCTTGATTCTGGCTGCTGGGAGATATATTGTATTTTGGGGCTCCAGGAAGATGACTTCTGGATCTCCAACGCTGCTAAGTGTGGTCTTTGTTCAAGAGCAAGTCGCTGGCTACCCCTCCCCTCCTTCTGTCCATTCGCAGAAGCCTTTGTATTGTGTGAACTCATTCACACAATACAAAGGCTTCTGTGAATGGGCAGCAGAGGGGAGGGGCGGGCATAGCTGCTGTGTGTGTGCCTCTTTGTTCTCACAGCCAGAATGTGTCCTCCGGGGAGTGCAATAAACCTGTCACATATACAGTAAGTAATAGAGATAAGGCTCGGAGGTGTCATGTACCTAATTGGACTTAACTGATATTGTGCCTGCACCCTTTCCTGGAATTAAGCTTTAATCTCCACATACGGAAATGCTTCTTCACAGTAAGAGCTGTGAAAATGTAGATTACACTCCCTCGAGAACCAGTTCTGATCAGCACAGTAGATTGTTTTAAAAAAGGGGCTGGATGCTTTCCTAAGTGCACAAAATATAGGTGATGTAATAACACTAGAGATTATTGTTCCAGGGAATATCTGATTGCCTTTTGGAGGGATCTATTTATTCTTTCTATTTTTTCTAATGGTTGAATTAGATGGACTTTTTTTTCAACTTCACTATGTAATTATGTAACCATTTCAATTCAAATGCTACTTTTGAAAGTGTCAACTTCCAGTACAGTTTGGATCCATTTGGTCATTTTGGGGCATTCCTGTTTTAATTTTGCACTTCCACCAATTAAGACATGTAAAGCCATTATTTAGTAAAAAGTCAATGTTTTTATTTTTACTTTCAATCATTTTTATTCAAATTTTAAAGTCAGACAAATAGAAATCACCGTGATCATTACAACAGCCAGGACTCTGGCTCAGGCTTTTCAAATACAGTAAATGAAATACACTTGTCCATAACTAGAGCACTTGATAAAAAAAACAAACATTGGAAAGCTAAGTAGCCTCAAACTATGTCCATCCAGAATGTAGGCGTGACAAAACGAAGCATCTAAAAGAATTGTTTCAAAGCTCATGTAGAGGACAATAGTGAGAAAACATTAATTTCACTATGCAAGACGCACACAAAAGAAGTGTCAAGAGTTCCAACTGCAACCAATCAAAAAGACAAGAAGTTTCATGCAGGAGGAACCTCAGAAAAGCCAGAGAAGAATGGAATAAAGAGAACAAAAGGGGGAATGAAAGAGAGGAGCTCTAGAAACCCAAAGAGGAGAAGAATAAGTGAAGCTCCCAGGAGGTGAACTTAGCTTGTTCGAATCCCCTACAGGTTCACATGAACATAGTCAGCCCACGGTCTCCAGATAGCCTCAAATCGCTTAGTAGAGTCATTGACCACACTGGCAATTTATTCATTGAGCATTATCCAAGACACCTTTTCGTCTATGAAATGAGCTACACACTGAGGTCTGCTATTGTAAGTTTTGCTGCCAAGAGCATAAAATAGATGAATCGGTGCTTAGAGAAGGAAAGGTCCTCAACTGGTTTAATTAACAGAGCAATACGGGGTTGTTGGGGGACCGAAATCTCAGAACCCTTATAAGCAAATACCTTATTCCAGAAACTCCGCAACTTCAGGCACTCCCACCATATACAATGTTTTCATTTTGAATGGGTTTATAGTTAAAAAAACATTTCCAACATTGATACATGTAAATGCAAAGAGAATCAGAGTACATAAAGTTCTGTGCGATGTGCAAAGAAGAAGACAGAGACAACACAGCATAATTACAATTTGAGAACCCCAATAGCTGGAACCCTTCCTCCACAACTCTGCTGAGAAAAGTGACAAAAGTGGTATTATTCAGGAAAAGATGAGAAGCAGAGAAGAAGGGAAGGAGAGGGGTGGGGGCAAAGGGCAGGGTGTAGGAAAGGAAGGAGCAAGACCAGTCATAGCACCCCCACACTCAAAACCATCTCCACTAAACTAAGTGGATGTTACATGTTTTTGACCAATTCTTTATGATGTTGAAAAACCTATAATGAGGCTAATTAGGAGGCACTATCCAGGCCCCAATATGGATATCAAAATGATCTTAATTACTTTTAGCATGTAGAACTATTTATCTAAAGCTGCCAACCAAACAACTACCTTCATTACAACATGCACATTTTTTATGTTTCGATCATAGGGTTAAACATAATGAGCCTAATATTTCCAAGTGACCTTCTGTACTCTTGTTTTTTTTTCCCCCACAGTAAATAGTCATTTTTCTATCAAGATCATTGGTGGACATGACTGCAAAGCCAACTCCGTTCCTTGGCAAGCTACCCTTCAGTACTTTGGTGACCACGCATGCGGTGGAGTTCTAATAGATAAGCAATGGGTCTTAACAGCAGCACATTGTAAACTGCCGTAAGTGTAAATGCAATTAATGTTCCATAGATGCTGAGAAATAACTGGTTAGTATGCATCAATTAAAAGTTTATTTGACTCTCCAAGTGATAAACTGACATAAAAGAGAACAGAATTTGACCATTTTCTTTTATTAGATGCATGGAAATGAACAACCTCCACTCCTTTTTCCCTCAAGGCATGTGCCTTTCCACAATGTATTAGGAGGTGCTGGTGGACAACTCTATGAATTTGATTTACTAAAAGCAAATAGGCTGTTCACTTTGCAAGGGAACTTACGCTTTACCCCAGAGTTCAGTGAATGTGGAGAAATTTCACCTTGCAAATAATACCCAATCACGTGCAAGGAAATTCAAAGCCAGTATTTTTGCTTGCACGTGATTGGATGATGAAAGTCAGCAGATCTTCATTTAACTCACTAAGGTAAAGGCGAAATTCCTTTTCAAAGTGCAACTTCCCTTGCAAAGGGAACAACCTATTTGCCTTTAGTAAATCAACCCTTACATGCTCTAGTCCAGCCTTTTTCAACCAGGGTGCCCAGGCACCCTGGGGTGCCTTCAGGTTTTTTTAGGGGTGCCTTGGCAAAATGCCTAAAAATTGCCCCAAAATTGTATACAAGCCAGCAGGTGGATCAAGCTTGCCTTTAAGTTACACAAAGCCACAGATATTCATTGTGCACCATTACAACCTTCTAGCCCCTGGCATCCTAATAATTAATGACATTATCGGTTGATTAGGAGGACATTGGGCACTTGCACAGCATCCTTGTTTGCCCCTCTCCATCAGCGCTGGGTCCAGTACCGGGACAGGTTGAGCTAGCGTCCAGGGCAAGTTGATCTGCTCCCCTTCCCATACTGTTAATGCATGCTGTAGAATGGGTTTACTGCCCTCTGGCCATTCTCTGCCCCCTTGCTCCACTTTGCCCAGAGCAGCTGCCCCTCCTGCCCTCTCCTTGTCCTGGCCCTTGCTTGGGTCATATTAGCTGAGTGAGGTGGGACAGAAGCTGAACGAGAAGAGAAACATTGGAATACTAGTCAGTACTAGTGTGCAAAGGTGTATTTCCTTGAAAGAATAAACAACCTCCAACGTTGGGTGTCCTATGTGGATGGTGCTGTGCTATCTAAAACTTTTAGTTTCGATTTTTCACACTTTAGTATTGAGTGCCTCAAGATTGTCCAATTTTTAATGGGTGCCTTGACTGAAAAAAGGTTGAGAAACACTGCTCTAGTCTGACTATCAGAAGAAACAAACTGGCCTGATTGACCATAGACTCTCAAGCATGTAAATGGCCAGGTAACCTGAAACAATCAGATTTTCTCATATTAAATTACCTTTGTGCTCATATATAGATAACTATATACCCTATGTCGTTCAGACAAAATATGTTGGATAAGTTCTTTCAGTTAGAAGAATATTTTGCCTTTTTTCATTTTTGTAAAAAAAAAAAGTTAAATAATGGGGCTAACAATGAGCTTCCATAACCCTTTAGAGGGCAATTGAAGCTCTTTGTCCCCTTAAAAAACACCAAAAAACACCTTAATTGTGCCTTTTACATTGACTTCAATGTAGCAAAAATGCAATATTTTGTGAATATTTTCAGATTTTTGTTGAAAGTTCAGAGAAATTAAGACCTTCAAGTTTGCTCACCCCTAAACATGCCCTACACATAATCCATTACGTTCCATTCTTTGCAACTGTCGTAGATCAGCAGTGAGATCTTTAGCAGTTTCTATGGCATTGGAGTGTAGACCCATGGACAACAAAATACTTTTGTTTGACTGCATAAGCACAATAAAAAATATTTGAATGAATCTTTTATTGCAATAGTTTTTTACTGTTTTTCATGAAAAGAAATATACAACAAGACTTTCCGATAGCAAAGTGTACAGGTGTACAATGAAACAATAACAATTTGTTTTTAATGAGCCTTCATAGATAGATAGATAGATAGATAGATAGATAGATAGATAGATAGATAGATAGATAGATAGATAGATAGATAGATGAATTAACCACATTTGATATGTCTATTTACATTCTTTTCATTGTGTGATATAGAAGCCTTGAGATTCAACTTGGGGATCATAACATAAAAAATTATGACGGAACCGAGCAGTTCTCCTATGCTGATAAGATATGTGCTCACCCAAACTTTGACCAAACAACATATGTTAACGACATCATGTTGCTGAAATTGCCGAAGCCGGTCACATTGAATGCTTACGTTCAAACTATTCCCATTGGCTGCACTGCCCTGCCTGATGGGACCCAATGTCTTGCGTCTGGATGGGGGACCACCACCAGTCCAGCAGGTAATGGTCATAAGACTATAAAGTACACATTTACTAATATATATTTATGTATCTGGTGCAGCTCTGCATAGAAACCAATCAGCTTCTAGTTTTTTTTTTTTTGTCAAAGCTTAATTGAACAAGCTGAGGTTAGAAGCTGATTGGTTACCATGCACAGCTGTACCAGATTCTTAGTGCTCCAGTTTTAGTAAATACAGCAAAAAATACCCACTAGCCTGGGTAGAAACAATGTTGCTCGCCCTAATTACATACTACAAATACAATAGATTACTCCCAAGGGCTTTTGTGTAGCAAAGAATCAAACTGGTATACCAAAGCAAATACAACTTTTTAGTTACAAAATTGTTTTAAAATTTAACACACATAATGTTTAAAAAATGAGCTCTGGTATATATAACCCCAACTACTATAATGATGTCATTGAACAATATCAGATAACAAACGTTTTATAGGAATCTCCAACTTAATATTCCTGCCCAAAGAAATAATGTTTCTGTAGACCATTGACTTGGGCCCCATGGTCTTTATATTCTGTGACCCCACATTCAGTGTGCTAGTTTTCCAGAGCCAAATTCCATTATACAGTTCTCCTGATCCTCAGGTTTCGCCGTATTGGTGGTCTAGGAACCCAGGTGTCGTAGGCTCACCAAATTTCAATTTCTCACTTGGATCCAAATGTCAGTATGCACTTCTTATGGATCTCCAACTCAGAGTTTTTAGGAACTGAGGTGCCAGTGGATAAATGTTCTAGGATCAGAATCACTATTATTTGGTTTTGAGATGCAATGAGGACCATGCATCAATTTTCAGACAATTTCAATCACTGTTAACCAGCATTAAATTCCAAAAACATCCAAATGAAAAAAGGAAGCCTACACCAACAGTTTAGATTAATCCTGGTTGTAGATAGAAACCGTTGGTGGTAGGTCACATTCATCAACCCGGCCAACTTTGTAATCAAAGGCCAGTTGAAAGCGTTTAAGTTGGCTGAATATTGCTTTTCATATGTCCCATGCAAACATGTTATGCTTGTGACACACCAAGTGTCATTATGTTATTCATCTGGCTCCCTGACGCCAGTAGAACATCATTATCGGAACTCAGTAATCAATGTAAATCATTGTTCTGAGACCAGGATGGTCAGCGTTCCATTTTTATGAGACCCTCAGCCCTCAGTGGGGTATTAATCTGAAACCTCTGCTATGAGTGTGTCATTGTTCTTAAACTTCAGTTGTCATTGTTCCAATTTTCTAGGACTTGGAGAGACCAGGTGTCACATTTTTCTAGACTTCCAGTTTTCCATTGGTTGTAGTTTTGTTTTTGTTACCTAAGTGCCGTTTTTCTTAGCCTGTTAAGTGACCTCCACAATAGTTGGTCCTTTTGGACTCTATTATATTTCTAGTCTTTATGGTCCCTCTTTTGCCATTCTCTTCACCATGGCCACATCCCATTTCAGCTATCGCAAACATGTACCACTACTTTTGTGAATAAACAATGAGCACCTTGCCCTCAGATAATGACAAAATGTACTCTTGTATTGGATATTCTGTATTATGTTTTATCTTTAATCGGTCTTGGATGCCATAGATGTTTGACAAATTTTCTGTATGTGCAGCAAACTATCCCCCTATCCTGCAATGTGTAGGGGTAAAGACTGTTTCTGCCTCTGCTTGCAAGGATGCGTATCCAGACGATGTGATAACAGACAACATGCTGTGTGCCGGAATCCAGGAAGGAGGCAAGGACACCTGTCAGGTAATAGTTACCATCACACTGAAATAATAAATGAAAGCGTTCCATTTAAAGATAAGACCGTACACTAATGTCAACGTGGTTTTTCCACAAAAACTGAACCATCTTGCTTTAATGAATATAAAGGTCTATACCAGGGGTGCCCAACCTTTTGAGGAGCGAGGGCCACTTAAGCGACTTAGTAACCAATCGCTGGCCAAAATGAGTGGAGTGGGCGGATGACAGGTGTGCGTCCACTCTACATATAGCAGACACAGCCCACTCTACTCAACGGGCCCTCTGATCCGATCAGATGGAAGAGGACGAATGAACTTCTGTTTTTTTTTTAGTAGATCGGATTGGAGTTAGGCGAGTGTAAACGGACACAAGTCTGTTTACATCTGCCGCTCCACTGAGGTGAATGGAAGGTCCGATTGGGTAAGACCTATTGTGTGAAAGGGGCCTAAGGCTGCTTTTACACTGATGGTTTGAGGTTTACCCACACTGCGTGTGCAGCGCAGTGCACCTGTGGCTTTACTGCAGGTTAGCTGTACTTTGCCTTAGAATCCTATTATATCCTGCAGGTGTGGTGCACCAAACCTAAAGATAAAACCACAAGTCTATGGCTCAGTGCAGGTAAGCCACAGGTGCACTGCGTTTGAAAGCAGCCCAGTAACCACTGCAGAACAGATATGCCCATATATACAGTATGATTGTAGTAATAAACTTACCTTTAATAACAGTCTTCCATTCAGCTATCGCTGGCTGTTGCTGTCCCAGGCAGAGTGCATTTGGTATCACTCCGCCTATGACAGGAGCTGGTGTTATACAGGAAGCATCGACTTAAGTGGCTCTGCTTTGCAGCTGCTTGCTTCCTCTACCACTGGCTTCATTCACAACACTGATGCTCTAACATGGCGGGCAGGTGACCTGCAGTCTGGGCTTGCCAACCTGCCATCCCAGAGCAGACATGAGTTTGCACACATCAGAGGGCTCCGCGGGCCACATGTGGTCTCCGGGCCACTGGTTGGGCACCCCTGGTCTATACCCATCTGTTTTAATGTCATGAATTTTAATTTTCATGGACAGAGTTTATAATACATGTTACCCATAAAGGACTACAACAAAATGGCGCCCCTCTGCACACTTCCGCAGCATGTAGTTAATTCCTCCTAGTTTAAAAATGGTTTCAGCTTGGTCTCTTACCCATGGGAAAACCCCCTCTAACATGTTTCGGCCATCAGAGGCCTCTATGATTAAGCCCCTACTGGACGAAACATATTAGAAAGGGTTCTCCCATGGGTAGGAGACCAAGCTGAAGAGAGAAAAGGTAAAGGGCCACAGGGCCCTAAATCGGACTTTACAGGCAAAAAATATATTTTATTAACAATAAGTCAAACAGGTCAAGTAAAAAACAATTAAAAACATGCGATAGGCATATGATAGTAATGAGTATGAGTGTAAACAAGAGAGTGGACACCAAATAAATGACAGTGAACCCCTGTGCGTCAACGCGTTTCGCTGTTTTGCTTCGTCAGGACACACTTGGTGGTAGTTGAAAGGAACAGGTCTCACTTGTCAACATAGAAATATCTCCACATGGAGAGCTCCCAGATGATCACCCAGGAATCACCATGTAAAGCAGGAGGCAGTTTCTTATTAATACCAGCGACCGTGTATAGGGCTGATGGCGTAAGGATATATAAATATGAATATAAGCTCATATGGTTCACCGAGGGAGGAAGGAGATACACCGTGAGTATCCAAATAATTAAAGGGGGAGAGTAATAGAGAGGAGAAGGGTAGAACAAACAGCACCCTTCCACCTGTTATCAGTCCACAGTAACAAGGGCTTCAGCAATAATCCATATGGACAGATATGTATTCCTTCCAAACTGGATATATCAAACTCTCCTATACCTGCCCACAGTCAGTATAACCATATGGGCTCCATAGGTATATTTAAACAGGCCATAAATAGGCCATAGTAGCATGAGGTTTGGTGTCTCCCCCAGGAACAAACAAACCACTGCCTGTGGTGGAACCTCATTCTGACTGGCCTTTATATTCTTTTGCACACATGTTTACTGCACTTGGCTTGTATAAGTTGGTGTTTCCTTAGTATATCCTGGGAACTTTAAGTACATTGGGGTTATGGGGTTGTCATTTTCTCCCGTATCTTGTAATTGATGGCCTTTATTTAGTGGAAAGCCTCAACTGTTTTGTTCTTACATCTCTATATAAATAAAGATTTTGCAAAAACAAACCAAACAACTCCCATATGTGTATATCTATTTACCGTGTGTCGTTAGCTCTTTGCCTGAAGTTCAGCTTTAATATTTTTAGTCCTTGTGTTTCCAATTCAGAAGTAAACTTTCAATCTATGTTCCTGCAGGGTGACTCTGGTGGGCCCTTGGTGTGTAATTCTAAACTCTATGGTGTCACATCCTGGGGACACATCCCATGTGGAGAGCCCAATCACCCGGGAATATACACTAGAGTGTGCAATTACCTAAACTGGATCCAGGAGACCATAGCCAAAGGTGACTGCCTTCAATAAACAACGTTCCTTCGATCAGCACAGTGCTTTTTAATTGAATGGTGATCTTCTGCTTAAGCTCATCCCATGGGAATATCACCCGGGATAAGTTGACAAATCATCAAATTCATACATTCTATGCATAAATCACTCAGCAAAGAAAGAACACAGCCTCCAATGGCATTGTGACAACAACCTCTAGACCCAACTCACACCTTTGTTTTGGAAAACCCTTCATGAAATGGAAGGTCAATACACAAAATGACAGCACTAAGGACTTTTGGCTTATCTTACTGTTATGGTGCCAGCAGTGCTGTTGACCATTGTAAGTTAGAAACCCAATGCACTATTCTGTGTCAAAAGAAAAAAAAATTAAAGCAATAAAATCATAGAGCAAATATATCATGTTTTTGTCATTTTTTGTCAAATACGTTGTACACTTGTTTTAAATTTATTGGTTAAAGAGGGCTAATGCTAACTCATAATTTAGTTTGATATATTGATGACTGTATGAGATTTCCTTTTTTTGTAGATTCTAAAGAGTTAAATCACCTACCACATATTTATGTCTCTCAAGGACTTTTATGGTGAGCTCTGTGTATCTTTCCAGGCTTGTACCCCTACTGTGCCCATTTTAAGGAATACTTATGCTCCTTGTAAGGTTTTCAGGGCCTTTGTCAATGGGCTTTGGGTTTTGTTTCATGGCATCAGTTTGAGATACTTCTGAGATCTTTCAGTATTCATGGTCAGGTACATTTACCTGCAACTGCCCTCCTTTTGATGTGCTTCAAGTGGGTTTTGCATTTCCATAGACTTGTGTGGAAATGCAAAACCCATCTGATTCCCATGCAGACAAAAAAGCCTGTCAACACAGGCCCATAATATATTTTATATTATGGACAATGACATAAAAAGAGTGCAAATATCCGAAACCCTATGACGGTGAGATATTCAATGTTAAATATTTTGGTTAGCTTAAAGTCTAACTTAAAGCTGAGTTCCAAGAATTCAGTAACTTTGCAAAAAAATACAGGCACACAGGTTGCTCAAGACTGTATAAAGAGGAGAGAAGCACACAAAGCAGCTATGCCCATCCCTCTCCCCTGCTGCCCATTCACAGAAGCCTTTGTATTTTGTGAATTAATTCACATAATGCAAAGCCTTCTGTGAATGGGCAGAAAGAGGGAAGGGTCAGGCATAACAGTTCCAGTGAATCTGCTCTTTAAGGAACTGAGACCACAGTAAGCCACGCCTGAGCTCCTGCAGTTATCTTTCGGGAGCAGAATAAACTTGTCAGATGTGAATAATAGAGATAAGTTTATAAGGCGGCAGACACCTCATTAGACCTAACTCATGGTATGCCTGTAGTTTTTAAAAAGTAGCTGAATTTGTGGAAATCAGTCTTAAGTCAAATTTTTATTTTTTTGCTTTTGGATAAAGTTTCAGGCTTTTATTTCTGTCCTTGACCTCATTGGGGATTTTTTTGATTGCTCGTTATTCTTATCATGCCTATACAGAAAATGGGAGGAGAGGGAGCAGTCATCATTGGGGCACAAAGGCAGCGATATCAACAAGAGCAATTTCAAAATTCGAATCCTTTCTCACTATAATAAAATGGGTTTTGTTTATATCTTTGTCCTGGTTGGAGAGATTTGCCATCGAGAAATCATGTCCTTTAAGAAAGTGAGCAGAAATCTCATCACCGGCATAGACAGAAGTAAAAACCCGGCGACGCTGGTGATAGTGCTCAGATATAATATCTATGCAATGGTGCAGGAAGCGTTAGCACAATCTGTATACGACGCAGCAGTCTCACGGTCTTAGAAACAGTATTGTCCTGAAGGCTTATACCATACTGCAAGTGGGTTCAAGAAGAACTAAAACTTTTTTTTCTAGTTTTGTATAGATTAAGGAAAGGGTTACAAAACCTATCTGGTATTTACTGTTGTCTCTACTTCCATCGGAGAAGTCTTCAAATTTACAGTTGGAGCTTTAGGTTTCTGCTCTAAAATTTAGAAATTTGGGAGGTTCCTCAGAAGTGAGGAAGTGAGGAGAAATCCCCCAAATGGAAACACAGACAGCATTGACAACGCCACATATGACGAAACGCGTCTTGGAAGAAGATATGCGTTGACGTCACTATGCTGTCTCGTTAGGAGGATGGGAGTTTGTTTGTATCCGTCCGGCTCTACTATTTTATGCGCAATTTTTAAATTGAGTACAATGTAAGTGCAATGTTGTTTTTTACACAATAAATAACAAGTTAGGCAATATTACACTATGGTAGTTCTCTCTTTCTGGGTTTGCTGCTGAGTGGGTTGCTGAACTAATGGTCCTGGATTGAGCGGTATCATCGGTGTTTGGATATATCTATGCAGCCATCCATCCAGAGCTTATCTCCACGATCTTCTGTGCAAGCAAAGGCCTTGGCTGGGCTATAGCCGTATGCCTGGTTTTGCTTGCCATCTGGTAAGCGATTTTTTCTAAAGGTGGTCGCACACTTTTGTTGAACAAACTCACTGTGGTTGTTATTACTAGAAAAATTTGAATATTATTCAACAATTTTTTTTGCCATATGAGAGATGATATTAATTTCTACAATCAATTTTATAAATTGGACTTATTAGCACGGGTTCTTCCTTTTATGTTTTATCTGTGTATATCTCACATTAAGCTGCTGCTCATTCGGTTATTTAGTGATTAATTTTTATTGATATATTAGCGCGTTTTTTTTTCCCTTACGTTGAAAAAAACTTGACAGGGGGTCCACATGTTCTAGAACTAGACAAAAAAGTTTTGGCTAAAGTTCTCTGTTAAGAACTCTTCCATTTCATCTGCAGTGAAGTTCACAGATTGTGAGCAACAGAACCGCGGCAAGGTCCTTCCTGTGTCTGTTGAAAAATATGGGTGGAGCTCTGCTCTGCTCCGTGCCCCCTTTTGCGGGACGTGCTTATACATGGATTAAATACATTTTCTAAATGGACAAACAACTTTGTATAGGATACTTACTGTGAGACAAGGCATAGCTTTTTTTTCCCCCATTATCCTTGTCGTAAAATCCAATATGGATGGACATCTTTTTACTTATCACACTTGATGTCACAAATAATTAATCTGCAGTAAAGTGTTGTCAAACATAACAAAATAATACAAAATAATACAAGCTTCAAAAGGTTAAAATGTACTAACCAAAGACAAATGTCTGTATGTATCAATGCTGTATGTTGTTAATGTGGAACCTAACTGTATCTCAGTACCGCAAACTGAAAATGCTATTTAATAAATTTTTTAATATATATATAAAAAAAAAGAGATATTTAGTCGAAATATTTAAATGCACAATACTTTCACTCGTAAACACTAAGGCTACTTTCACACTGGGGCGGTTTTCAAGTTCTTTAGCGCTAGAACTAGCCTCCGCTAAGTGCCTGAAAACTGCCTCCCATACTTTCCAGTGTGCCTTTTCACACTGGGGGCGGTGCGCTTGAGGGACGATACGAAAAGTCCTGCAAGCAGCATCTTTGGGAGCGGGTTGGGGGCGCTGTATTTAGCTCTCCCAAAACGCCTTGCCCATTGCAATAAATGGGCAGCGCTTCCAAAGTGCCTTAAAAGCGCCGCAAAACGGGAGTTTTTACAGTTTTTTTGGGCTAAAAAACGCCCCGTTAGCAGCTAAAAAAAGGGCAGCAAAAGCGCCAATAAAACAGCGCTAAAGCAAAAAGGAGCTTCAGTGCTAAAGGCCAGCGCTGCCAGTGTAGAAAGTAGCCTAAAGTTTTTAATATTTTAGTGGCTAAAACATACATTTTTTGTTTATTCTTTTTTTACAAATTTTATATTTGTGATCTTTTTCTTTTTAAATGTAACTTACTAGAAATACAAACTGAATAGCAGGAGCTATGAGGAAACTATGAGACATTTTTTTTTATGTTAAAGTGTTTGTGAATTTGTATTTGCAATGTATCTTTTTGAAAACAAAAAAAAAAGATGTTGAAGAATATGCAGATATTTTCAAATCTGTTGTGTCGTGTATATGATGAGAGCATTTTTTTTCCTGTTTCTGAATTATTGTGGAAAGGTTTCATTTTTACATTTACTAAGGAACTACTCATCTGAGAAGGCTTGACGCAAATTGACGAAAGATGCAACGAAACGGTCAATGTATGGCGAAAACGGTGACAGACTGTAAGAATTCATAGCAATTTAGTTTCTGAGACTGAGACTTGAACATGATAAAGGCAAAACAAAAAAACTTTTAAATATTGGAATTAGTATGAAATTAGGTTTTTAGGTAGGAGCCACTATTAGAAGTAAGGTAGTGATGTTAAATGGGCTTAATAGGCCACAGTAGAAGTAATTAAAAGAAGAAGGTAAAATATTAGTCAGGGGACAGATAATGCATACTTAAAAAGTACATACTACAGAAAGTAGAGAAGTAGATATCAAAAGAAGAGGTTAAAAAAGTACAATGCCATAGACCCTTAAGATGATCACATTCAGGAACTAACTGTAAACCTCTCTTAGTTTGCTTCTCCTGGTTAGATTCAAAAAGTTCCAGAATTCTTGATGTAAGGACATAAAGATCATATCCAATCTAAAATACGCACGCTTATGACGCAAAGTGTTTTTCCCCTTTTGTTCCTCGGGGGCGGAGCTTAAACAATCATTCAGGTTAGGAAAACAAAGTATGTTGTGTAAATGTTGTGTTGGGTGTTTCTTTTTGGTAAATTATTGAATTTTCTCCTAATGTGTGTGAGCAATGCTGGTTTGAGTTTAACTCAATCTTTATGTTGAAACAAACAAACAAGCAAACCAACAAAGAAAACTCAAGAATAAACATTAGTATCAGTTTTGAAAATCTTTCAAGCAACACTCTAGTTCCACATACACACACACATCATATTTAATAGGCAAAGGATATATATATATATATATATATATATATATATATATATATATATATATATATATATATATATATATATATATATTCTTTATAGGAAGATAATACAATTATATTAGGTTAATAAAACACCAGCCAAAAGAATATGTCTGTTATTTCTAATGTAGAATTGTTTTACAGAATTATTTTTTATGGATTTGTGTGGCAACAAGACATAAAACAAAATAACACATAAAGGAAAAAAAATATATAATATACTAAGCTGAAGCATAACAGAGATGAATAAATAATTACATAATAAATAATAACACTTACAGTAATTTTGTCAATTTTTTTTTACCTATAATCCCGCTGGGATCCTCAGGATACAGTTTGTCCAGCTTGAAGACCCATCGGCCAGGGAAATTGACATTACTTGTAGATGATATGTTGATGATCTCAGTAGTCAGGGAACTGGGTATTTGATAGTATCCGACTTTATAGCCACTGTTGACCCCAGCCTGCAAGATATACATTGATACAGAATCTATTGTATTTTAAAAAATATATATTTTTTTCCAGAATTTATCCCCCCCCCCCCCAAAAAAAAAAAAAAAAAAGGAATAGAAAACAGAATATACATAGATAGTATATATATAGAAGTGAAGTGTTATTAAGACCTTTAAGGGGTAACTTAAAATGTACCAATGTTTACCCGTGTTTAGGACAGAATCAGGTCAGGCTTGCTTTAGGCAATGCTATTAAATGAAATTAAGCGAAATACGACTTAGCAGGAAGCAGAGTCTAAAAATATGACTGTTACCACATACATATATAAATACAAACTATGCAGGGAAAATTTTTTTTATAAACATTATCACATACTATATACAGTAGCATAAGTACATTTAGCCCACTGTGGCACTGTATATTTAAAAAAGAAAACATATATACTTTTGCTCTAAAGTTTAGGAACCAATATTTTTCTAAATAAGCGATCACACATCCCCCCCTGCAAACATGGCTTCAAGCGGGGCACTCTATACAGAAGCCTCCAAAAACAGTAACATTTCCTACTTTGTGATTGTCTGTTTTGGGGGATAGGAGTGTTGAACCTTGTAGTTATTTGCTGTAATGTCTTATGTAGTGTGCGGTCCTGGAGCTCGCCCACCAACCTAATTGAAAAGATGGGAACACCAATCTTGATCATACAGTGTATAATATTTTATTCTACAAGAAAATCTAACAAATTTCAGTGCTCAACACCCCCCCCCCCCCCATCAGGGCTTGTCAATTAATAACTGTAAGGTGATACCATCCTGGATTGTAAGTCGGAACCCAAGTAGGTGAGTACAGATCATGCAGGTGCTTGAACAAGATAGCCTAAGGTTTGGAGTAAGGCCTGGCCAACTGTTTCATAATGTTCCTTTAACACCCTAAAATCCATATACAAAGTTCTTATGTGATGGTCCTGGGTTCCTGCTCGGTGCTCGATTAGCCAATATACATCCTGGGTGCAGTGATGCAGGGGGGGTTCTTCAAAAAGTTCTGCCCTTTTTTTTAACTATATTAAATATAAAAAAGTGAGGGAACTTTTTGGAGACCCCCTCGTAGTTGCTTCAGGAATTTTGGTCAATGCAGAAAAGCATTGCATCTGGTGGTCTTGCCCATGACTGCCTGGTTTCTGGTCCAGGGTCTTTGGCCTGCTACACACCTTATTTCGCTTGACGATTCATAAAGATGCCAAACAGGCCCTTTTGCCCTTCCCTATCCCGGGCCTCTTTGCATATCAACAGAAATAAGCATCGTACTAATTTCTGTCAGCTAAACTGACCATTGCTCAGGCCTGGAAGAAACCACCAGCCCCGTTACAGGGACCACTTGACCACCTTAATGGTAAATGAAAAAATGTCCAGTATAGTACAGGATTTAAAGTTTGGAAACTTGGATTAAATATTCCCTACCTTCTCTACATCCAACCAGTTTAGGCCATTTATGATGCAATGCCTGTGGTGGCCCCGAGTCGGCGGGGGATTCCCCACCACTTACCCTCCTTTCCCCTTACCTCTCTTTTTTTCTTCTTCTCTTCTTTTTGGCTTTTTCTTATCTCTTGGGTATGGCCTACGCCAGGATTCTTGGCTCTGGAAGACCTATTGACTTTGGACCACTATACCATTGGTCCAAGATCCCGAACAAGTTAAATGTATACTGTATGGTTGATCATATGCTTATTGTTATTGTTCTGTCTACTTCACATTCTGTGTAATTGTATTGTCTCCCTGCCTAGGCCCACTTCAGCCTGTTATCGATTGGAAACGCAATAAAATCTATTGCACAGAAAAAAAGATAGCCTAAGGTATCCCTCACCCCATGGTGATTGCTTTACAAGCCCTGATAAAGGGGGAGTGTTTTGCCCTGAAATGCATTGGCTTTTGATGCCAAAATAAATCTTTTATGGACTGTACGAGCTACGTGTGGCGTTCCATCTTTTCAATTTTCTTATTGCAAAACTGGGATGGATCATATTTCCAAAGAAGGCAGACCCTCCAGCAACTTCAGTTTGAGAAAGTTATTAAAATGGCCTTTCTTAGTACCAACAGAGAAGAATGAGATAAGAACCAGAAGTTTACTAAAATACTTAAAACATGCATAATTGGTCAAGTGTTTTTTTTGTCTGTTTAACCATAGTGGAGTTTCACTTAAAAAAAAAAAAAAAAAAAACTTTGTTTATGCATATAGGCTTGCTCAGCCCTCTGAAAGATGATCATTGCTCTGCATTCTCACCAGGGCTGGGGTTCCTCCAGTTCCTTTACTGTCGCCTCCACTGGACGTCCCTGTCGTCCAATGAATACTGGCATAGTTGAACATCGCAAAAGTGAGGCTTGCATTTGTGATGAGAACAGCCTGAAATGTGTTAACCTGTGAATTTAGAAAAGAAAAAAAAAGAGTCTTTTTTTTTTGTTTCAACTAAAATTTGGCAACATGCCAAAGCTGCCATTTTGGCAAAATGCATTGGAACTCATGGGGAAGATAAAACGTACGCTGGACAAGGGTATTATAAGGAGGATATTGGCTTTAAGTCACCCATGAGGGTTAGAGAACAACCACTATAGTTATGTAAAAATAGCCATACCTGGAACTCAGCTTTCAGCTGAACTCGCACAATTTCATACCTGCATGTCAGTCCCAAATTCGGGGGACGATTTCAGAGACATCTGTGCGGGTTTCTGTACAGATGTCAATGGAACTCACACCCCGGAATTGCCAAAAGTAGCACAGAAACTACTTGTGGAAATCGGTGCGGCGCCGCAAATGCGGCATCTCACCGATTAGGACGGGGCCATTGACGCCGATTTGGCATGCGATTTGCACCAATGTGAACCAGGGCTTGAGCCTATTTTGCCCAGAAGTGCTACATGATGAAATTAGGGACTGCTTTTGGAAAAATTTCAGTGAACATGAAATTAATATTAAAATACAAGTTTGGCAACCTTGTTAGCTCAACATTACTCCTTGGTTTGGCAAGTCCCTGGCTTCAATAAACCTACCTTGACAAATTATTTTGGTGCATATTAATGAAATTTTTTTTTGCTTTGGATAGACTTGAGAAGAATAAAAACTTAGGCCAAAGGGTCCCTAACCCTTCTTATGCCCCGTACACACGGTCGGATTTTCCGATGGAAAATGTCCGATCGAAGCGCGTTGTCGGAAATTCCGACCGTGTGTGGGCTCCATCGGACATTTTCCATCGGATTTTCCGACACACAAAGTTTGAGAGCAGGATATAAAATTTTCCGACAACAAAATCCGTTGTCGGAAATTCCGATCGTGTGTACACAAATCCGACGGACAAAGTGCTACACATGCTCAGAATAAATAAAGAGATGAAAGCTTTTGGCCACTGCCCCGTTTATAGTCCCGACGTACGTGTTTTACATCACCACGTTTAGAATGATCGGATTTTCCGACAACTTTGTATGACCGTGTGTATGCAAGACAAGTTTGAGTCAACATCCGTCGGAAAAAATCCTAGGATTTTGTTGTCGGAATGTCTGAACAAAGTCCGACCGTGTGTACGGGGCATTAAAGTGATACTAAAGTCTTGTTTTTGTTTTTTTTTTGTTGTTTAAAAATAACAACCATGTCATACTTACCTGCTCTGTGCAGGCCAGAGCCTCCTCTTCCTGGGTTCCCTTGCCGGTGCTCCTGGCCCCTCCCTCCTGCTGAGTGCCTCCACAGCAAGCAGCTTGCTATGGGGACACCCCAGCCAAGCTGCTGCTCTGTGTGTTCATTCAGACACAAAGCTGCGGCTCGGCCCCGCACCTTCTATCTCCTCATTGGCTCACTGTCTTTGATTGACAGCAGTGGGAGCCAATGGAGCCAATTAGGAGGCAGAGTCCCAGACAGCTGAGACTCTCATGCAACATCGCTGGATCGAGATGGGGCTCAGGTAAGTATTAGGGGGGCTGCTGCACACAGAAGGTTTTTTATCTTAATGCATAGAATACATTAAGATAAAAAAAACCTTCTGACTTTAGAACCACTTTAATATACTTTACTGAATGAAATAAACAATGGAACAATTCACATTCCTTGCTCCACTTAGTAGGGTGAATATCTACAGTCCAAGGGAAATTTGCATTTCTTCCACATGGTGGAATGCTGCACTTATTGATTAATTCAGCATACTTTAAATAGATATACCGTGCTAGATACGGCTGTAGATCCATAATATGCCACATTACTCCATGTGGCCACAAATACCCACGTCGCTGAAAACGTGGGAAGACTGAAGTAAGAACGGATATCACTCGTTGCGCGGCTTAGGAGGTCGGTGTCAGTGCTCTGTCGATAATATATGTCACCGGCTATGGCATTGTCCACATCTGCCCAGAACGGAGCCACAAAAGGGTTGCTGCCACCAAGCACTGGGAGTTTATTGGGTGTGAACGCTGAGATGGATGTATTAAATGATAGTAAACCATTGTTATCGACCTAAAAAACAAATGAAATACCTTCATGAAATAACATAGTAAAATAAGACTTAATTCCATAAAATCAACTGGTTAAAATTTAAAAAGCATTCTAAAACTGCTGCTAGAGTATAGTGAAAGCAAAAGCTTCAGTAGGGCAGCTAACAAAACAATGAGTACAGCCAAGTGCACAGGCAGCTGAAGTTATAGGCAGATCTGGACTTTTCCTGTACGAATCAAACTTGAATCCAGCTTCTAAGCTTATTGGTCCTTTGAATGGAAACTAAAAGGTTTTAGATCAATTTTCTTTTAGTTTTATGTTAAAACCTAAGTTTAGGTCTTTTTTTTTTAAATCTGCACAAGGCACAGTACTTACATGAGAATTGTCCTTTGTGCTGGAAGCTGCTGTCTTAGTTGAAGTCTTCTGTCCTTTCTCCCACTATACCCCCAAACTTTCCAGGCTATCACTTTGATGTAAGCCTTCTTGCTTATAGAACTCAATGCTCAAACCTAAATTTACACATGCAAGGGACTGATTCATAGGGGTTGATTTACTAAAACTGGAGAGTGCAAAATCTGGTACAGCTGTGCATGGTAGCCAATCAGCTTCTAACTTTTAATCAAGCCTTGACAAAAAAAAACAAAAAACTGGAAGCTGATTAATTATTATACAGAGCTAAACCAGATTTTGCACTCTCCAGTTTTAGTAAATCAACCCCTACGATTCATTCGCTTGCATGCGTACATTTACATTTGAGTATTGAGTTCTATAAGTAACAGGCTTTTTACATCAAAGAGATAGCCTGGAAAGTGTGAAAAGGACCCTGAAGCTTTGGCTGCTTGTAAGCAGGATGAAATGCTGGTTAGTGAGATAGCTGCTGTCCCAGCCAGGAGGGAAACAGTTAACCTGGTTTCCTGTCATTTCTGCTGAGCTCTAATAAAAGGGGGGAGGGCTCTGCCCTGACACAATTTGTTGCATAGCAAAGACACAAACAAACCACAGCATGTAATCTCCAGATGCTTACAGAGAAGAGAGAGGGGGGAGGATTTCAACCTTGGAGAGCAAGCCTCGGTGAGCGGTCTATCTCCCATAGCAACAGGAGCAGATCAGCACTGCAAAGGTCCTCGGGCTGTACATGGAGGAGGAAGAGTTAAGTGAGAGCACGCATAGAGTCTGCACCAGGTGCATGGCGGGGCCCCCTGCGCTATGTGCACAGTGGGGCCGACTACTGATAGTAAGGAAGCGGAGATGCGCTGCACAGTTGGAGAGGGCATCAGCTCTGTGTGTCCCTCCTAAATTCAAAAATGACTGTAGTGGTATACATTAACATCAAGAGAGTTAACTACAGTTCAGTCATCTGTTCAAGTAAAGTTACCCCACGTACAAAGCAGTGAACCTATTCGAGGTGCCCAGCGTAGCCCAGAAGAACCCACCCCAGGGTAGGTCTCTTATGTGAAACACACTTCGGCGTCCATAAAAGAGGGGAACATGGAGGAAGTGCCACCCGCCTACCCTACATGGTGGTTCAAAAGGAGAATGTAATATATTAAGTGGAATTTAATTAAATGAGACTTAATTAAAATATAGAAAGAAATGATTTTTCAATACCTCTGTACAATCCTATTAAAGTGATGGTGGACTCTGAAGAATAGAGAGGCTCAGGAAATTGCAGGGAAGAGACCAAGCCAAAGAAATGTACATATAACAGTGAACAGAGAGCACTCACGTAGATAATGGTAGATGCATTTCCAAAGAGAGTAAGCTTGGTAGAAAGTGTTATTGGGCCATTTACTCCATCATCCGATGGCGGAGCAATGGTATCATATGACAGACTCCCATATGGATACAAAAGACCTGCAGATCAGAGAGATAACAAATGCATAAATGTAGCTACCAATAAAAATAATATTTTTTTGCACAAATTCTTTGATATAGAAAGATGTTCATCTTCTTTACGTAATCTTAAAACGCTTCTCCAAAAAAGATATCAAATGCAGATTTATGGTTCTTACTTGAAGATGTTGAAGTTGTGCGTTTGGTAAAGTCATCTATAAAAAAAAAAAAAGAAAAAAGAAAAAAATGTAAACAAATGATATTAAAAAAAAATACAAACAATGTGTACAACGTCTCCAAAGCTGGGGGAGATTTCCTCTTAATCAGTAGCTTTTGGAACAGATGTCCCTGGGGCATTATAATCACTAGAGAAAAACAGCTGACAACACACCGTAATCATTCTCTACAGTTAAGCCCAGTGCTGGGTGATACAGGTCCGTGGTGGAGGTTCCAGGAGGGGCTTCTAGACTGATGTCCTTAAATAATAAAGTTTTACAAGTTTTGGACGTTATGGTGTGCCGCTAGCTGATTTTCTTTGAATGTGTTGATAGCTTGATGTGAGGATGAGCCCCTTATAGGCATCTGCAGTTAGCCAAAGGAGTGATCCACTTCATACTTAAAGTATAACTAAAGACAAAACTTTTTTTTAGTTTTAAATAAAGTGGAGAAGGATTAGAATGACAAATATTTATATGATCCAGGGAATATCCAATTGACTCTTGGAACAGATTAGATCATCCTTTATTGAGGTGTTTTGCCTTCCTCTGGATTAACAGTGAGCATAGGATTGCTATTGCTAAAATAAATTAAATTGTTAAATACGCGCTATGTCATAGGTATATATAGGTGAAACTCCACTGGGTAAAGTTAATGGAAATTGTAAAGAAAAATGTGGGGGGGAGGGGTAAATTGGCGTTGCCAAACTCCGATAAGGGATCGTTTTAAAAAAATGTGTGTTGTGCCTTAAAGTAACATACATAAATGGTATTAAATCCTATGCATTCTCAATGTAAATGATCCTCCATATATGCTCATGAAATAAAATATACCAATAACATGTAATTTTAGATAGAAAAAAGTGCAATGTGCTTATAGTGCAAAAAGGTGTCCATAAAGGTATTTCAATACATGAAAACTTGAGTAAACTCCATAAAAGATACAAAAAGTTCTCTGGTGTAAACAAAAAAAAAAATCACAGTTCAAAAAACAGTTTGTTTCTTTATATAGTAGCTTCCAAAGTCACTTATGCCTGCATGAATAAATAAAATACAATCACTTAGAGTTTGGCAGTGCCAATTTACCCCCCCTCCCTTTTCTTTGGGTTTTTATTGCTGTCTGTCGGTGAGGGGAGATTCACCCTCTCTGTTTATCGTGTTTACCTTTATCACTGAAGGGGAAGAAAAAAAACAAATTTTGGGATTTCACCAGAACAGGAGTAGATTAGTTCTGGTGACAACCAGGGATTCCCTCACTTTGGATGGATTTCCTCTCACTTTCTTTTTTTGGTTATGGGACAGGAATTAAAGAGAAATCGTTCTAATGGGACTCAGTTGGCAAAAAAAAAAAAGAACTGAATAACTGAAGCAGGGTATAACCCACCTTATTTTGCACAAAATAAAATAAAAAAAGTTTTGCCCTTAGTTCTACTTTAAGGGAGCTTTTACTTGTGGGTTACAATCTCTTGGCTCTTGTCTTGGTGACCATTGCCACTGGAACTACAAATGATGACACAAAATGTTACACTTGTCACTAGAACATGAGGTAAGAGGAATCAGTTATTGGTGACGCTCTTTCTATTAACAACTGCCTCAGGGTAGATTTTACTTTGCCCTGGAGAGATTGCACTTTCTGTTGAAAAGGTGGTAAACTACTCATATGAGGCACAGAGCAAAAAAAAACAAAAACAAAAAAAAGGGTGGATTATTAAGAGAGATCAACCTAGAAAAGAGACATCATCAGAGATATTGCAGGATAAATTTGGACTTACCTAGCGCAAGAAGAAAGATAATAGTGTAGAGGCCCTTCGAAAAAATGTTGGGTTCTCCCATTGCCAATAATTGGGCGCGCACCCCAGATGTTCCTCACCTAATCAAAAGACAGCCACGTCAGGATATAGCACAAGGACAAGATCTTTTGCACAACCCTTTCAGTGAAGCAAAAATAATCCTACTAAACTTTCTGTAACTTTTTAGAGAAAAAAAAATATCAGCTGACATTTAAAATCCAACTTGGAGCATTTTCTTTTTGAATTGTGCCCCAGGACATATCTGAAGGGAGGGCCCTCTGATCCCACTTGTATTGAATTGTTTTGTACCTGTGCCATTTTCCTCTATTTTGTAAACTGTTGGCACTTTGTATGCTGTTGGCACTATACAGTGCCTTGAAAAATTTTCATACCTCTTGAAATTTTCCCCATTTTGTCATGTTACAACCAAAAATGTAAATGTATTTTATTAGGATTTTATGTGATAGAACAACACAAAGTGGCACATAATTGTGAAGTGGAAAGAAAATGATAAATGGGGTTCAATTTTTTTTACAAATAAATATGTGAAAAGTGTGGGGGGGCATTTGTATTCGGCCCCCCTGAGTCAATACTTCGTAGAACCCCCTTTCTCTGCAATTACAGCTGCAAGTCTTTTTGGGGATGTCTCTACCAGCTTTGCACATCTAGAGAGGGACATTTTTGCCCATTCTTCTTTACAAAATATCTCAAGCTCTGTCAGATTGGATGGAGAGCGTCTGTGAACAGCAATTTTCAATTCTTGCCACAGATTCTCACTTGGATTTAGGTCTGGACTTTGACTGGGCCATTCTAACTTTGATCTAAACCATTCCATTGTAGCTCTGGCTGTATGTTTAGAGTCATTTTCCTCCTGGAAGGTGAACCTCCGCCCCAGTCTAAAGTCTTTTGCAGACTCTAGCAGGTTTTTTTCTAAGATTGTCCTGTATTTGGTTTCATCCATCTTCCAATCAACTCTGACCAGCTTCCCTTTCCCTGCTGAAGAAAAGCCTCCCCACAACATGATGCTGCCACCACCATGTTTCACGGTGGGGATGGTGTGTTCAGGGTGATGTGCAGTGTTAGTTTTCTGCCAGGCATAGAGTTTTCCTTTTAGGCCAAAAAGTAAAATTTTGGTCTCATCTGACCAGAGCACCTTCTTCCACATGTTTGCTCTGTCCCCCACATGGCTTCTCGCAAGCTGCAAACGGGACTTCTTATGGCTTTCTTTCAACAATGTCTTTCTTCATGCCACTCTTCTATAAAGGCCAGATTTGTGGAGAGCATGACTAATAGTTGTCCTGTGGACAGATTCTCCCACCTGAGCTGTGAATCTCTGCAGCTCCTCCAGACTTACCATGGCTGCATCGCTGATGAATGCTCTCCTTGCCCGGCCTGTCAGTTTAGGTGGACGGCCATGTCTTGGTAGGTTTGCAGTTGTGCCGTACTCTTTCCATTTTCTGATGAATGATTGAACAGTGCTCTGTGAGATGTTCACAGATTGGGATATTTTTTTATAACCTAACCCTGCTTTAAACTTATCCACAACTTTATCCCTGACCTGTCTGGAGTGTTCCTTGGCCTTCATGATGCTGTTTGTTCACTAAGGTTCTCTAACAAACCTCTGAGGGCTTCACAGAACAGCTGCATTTATACTGAGATTAAATTACACACAGGTGGACTCTATTTACCAATTAGGTGACTTCTGAAGGCAATTGGTTCCATTAGATTTTAGTTAGGGGTATCAGAGTAAAGGGGGCTGAATACAAATGCATGCCACACTTTTCAGATATTTATTTGTAAACATTTTTGAAAAACATTTATCATTTTCCTTCCACTTCACAATTATGTGACACTTTGTGTTGGTCTATCACATAAAATCCCAATAAAATACTTTTATGTTTTTGGTTGTAACGTGACAAAATGTGTAAAATTTCAAGGGGTATGAATGCTTTTTCAAGGCACTGTATATGTGTGTATAGTAATAGTGACACTGCACAAAGCACAACTTGTGGAATGCATTTATTTAAAGTGTAATTATTGTCATCATTGAATTAGGAAGACAAAACAAAATTCTAAGTCTAGCGTGTTTTTTTTGCTATGCATTCTTTATTCCTGTCTGCATTCTTGACTCTCAGCATTCCAGGTCCGTACAGTCATCTAGGGTAGATAGATTCGATAGATCGATAGATTGTATGCATTTTTCTGCATTAGAACCTTCTACATACACAGGAACAACATACTTGTGGAAAAAAATGATCAAAGAAACCAAAGGTTTTCAAAGCACAGTTTTGGTGCCATGATGGATTCAGACTACTCTAGTAAAGGACAAACAGCAGAAAGAGCCAACCAGTGATAGAGGAGAGAGCTGATTGACAGAGAGATTAGCTAATTACTACTGTATGCTGCATCTCCTTCACTGTCCAATCATGGGTTGGGGAAAGGTCCATGATGGTCTGGGCTCAGAGGAAGTGAATTGATTGATGCTGATTGCCAATCAACCTGGAAAACTGACATTTTATGGTGGTAAGGTGGGAGAACCTCTGGGGGAATCAAGGTTGAAAAAGGACCTGGGGGTCCTAGTAGATGATAGGCTCAGCAACGGCATGCAATACCAAGCTGCTGCTAACAAAGCAAACAGAATATTGGCATGCATTAAAAAGGGGATTAATTCCAGAGATAAAATGATAATTCTCCCACTCTACAAGACTCTGGTCCAGTTCTGGGCACCAGTCCTCAGGAAGGATATATTGGAAATGGAGCGAGTACAAAGAAGGGCAACAAAGCTAATAAAGGGTCTGGAGGATGTTAGTTATGAGTAGGGATGGGCTGTCTGTTCGAGTCGAACATGAGTTCGATTCGAACATCGGCTGCTCGATCGTTTGACGAAGATCGAACATTATGGGCCGTTCGCGCCAAATTCGAGTTTTGAAGGCTCTGAGGATGGTACCCAGGTTGAGGATGAAGGTAGTAACGTAAGCCCAGAGAGAGAGGGTGCCCAAGAAGGACAAGATACTGGCAGTCATGTACCCTCAGCTGCAGCATACTGCCAGGTTTGCTCCAGTGGCGAGGAGGGAGGGGATGATGAGGTCACTGACTCTACATGGATGCCAGACAGAAGAGAGGAGGAGGAGGAGGCACATCTCCAGCGAGGTAGGATGCCCTCCAGGGGCCAGCTTAAGGGCAGGCAACCGACTGCATCACACCACAGAGCTCCGCATGTGCAGGGCGCTGCTGACTCTACGCGTTTTTCCAAAAGTTCTTTGGTGTGGGCCTTTTTGGATACGTTTGCAGCGGATCGCACCGTTGCTGTTTGCAACATATGTCTGAAGCGTATCAAGCGTGGCCAAAACAGCAGCCGCTTGGGCACCACATGATTGACCAGACATATGTCGAGCTCCCATGCAGTCCGTTGGCAACAGTACTTAAAAGACCCACACCAAAGAACAAAGCGGACCTCTCCTTGCTCCTCATCAGCTGGAATCTCCAACCCCACTATAACTTCAGTCCTCTCAGAGACCTGCACTGAGAGGAATGAAGGTGTAGAGTTAGGTGTCCCAAGCACTTCCGGGCAATCTGCTAGTGGTACACCAACATCCGATTGTAGCAGGCAAATTTCCCTACCCCAGTTGCTAAACTGCCGAAAGAAATTCGTTCCCAGCCATCCACATGCTCAGCGGCTGAATGCTAGTTTGGTTAAATTGCTAGCACTCCAACTGCTGCCTTTTCAGCTGGTAGACTCTGCCCCCTTTCGAGAATTTGTGGAATTTGCGGTACCTCAGTGGCAGGTTCCCAAACGCCAATTTTTTGGCTCTCTACTGACATGTGGAAGGCAATGTCTTGGCCTCGTTGGACAGGGCGGTTAGCGGTAAGGTGCATATTACCGCTGACTCATGGTCCAGCAGGCATGGACAAGGACGTTACCTTTCTTTCACGGCGCACTGGGTAACCCTGCTGGCAGCTGGGAAGGATGCAGGACAGGGTACAGTATTGTTGGAGCTTTTTCCACCACCACGCCTCCGAAATGCTGGTAGTGGTGATTCTGCCACACCTCTCTCCTCCACCCGCTTCTCTTCTTCTTCCTCTATGGCCTCTTCCTGTGCAGATTTGTCCTCGGAACCAGCGGTGCCCTGTAGGCGTTCTAGGGGCTACGCAAGCACTCAGGCAAAAAGATGCCATGCGGTGCTTGTGTTGGTCTACTTAGGGGACAGGAGCCACACTGGGGCAGAGATTCTGTCAGTTCTGCAAGGGCAGGCTCAGAGGTGGTTGACTCCACGCCAGCTTCAGCCAGGAATGGTGGTTTGCGACAATGACACCAACCTCCTCTCTGCTCTCCGACAGGGACACTTCACCCATGTTTCCTGTTTGGCTCACGTCCTTAATTTGGTGGTGCAGCGGTTCTTGTGCAGGTACCCGGGCTTACAGGATCTCCTGAGGCAGGCCAGGAAAGTCTGTGGGCATATCCACCGGTCATATAATGGCAGTGCTCGGCTGGCTGACCTCCAAAAGGAATGCAACCTGCCCAAGAACCACCTGATCTGTGACATGCCCACCAGGTGGAACTCAACGTTGGCAATGCTGCAGTGGCTGCACATGCAGCAGAGGGCCATCAATGAGTACCTGTGCAAGTATGGCACCAGGACAGGGTCAGGGGAACTTGGCTTTTTTTCGCCACGCTAGTGGCTCATGACCAAGGATGCATGCACTGTCCTGTCACCATTTGAGGAGGCCACGAGGATCATGAGCAGTGACAGTGCATACATCAGTGATACTGTCCCTCTTGTCTACCTGTTGGAGCACATGCTGCGTGGAATAATGTACAGGGCACTTGAGGCAGAACAGAGGGAGGAAGAGGAGGACTTTCTTACCTCTCAAGGCCCCCTTTATCCAGACAGTATTCCTGCAGGCCCGCCTATCACACAGGAAGAGGAGGAGGAGCAGGATTGTGTCAGCATGGAGGTGGAGCCTGGCACGCAGCAGCAGCAGCAGTCTTCAAGGGATCATTTCCAGTCCCCAGAAACCCATGGACTTGTACGTGGCTGGCAGGAGGTGGCTGCGGATCAGGTCGTCCTTAGTGACCTAGAGGACTCCGGACTGAATGCCTCAGCAAACCTACACTGCATGGCCTCCCTGATACTGCAAAGCCTGCGAAAGGACCCTCGGATTCGTGGTATCAAGGCGAGGGATTGGTACTGGCTGGCAACCCTTCTTGATCCAAGAAGGGTACAAGGGTAAAGTGGCGAAACTTATCCAGCCATCGCAGAGGGAGCAGAGGATGAAAAATCTTCGGGAGGCCTTGCAGAAAGGTTTGTGCAATGCGTTTCCAGAGCCTGGGAGGGTACAATTTCCTGGTACTCCTGGACAACGTGTTGCTGAGGCTTTGGTCAGTTACAAAAGGAGCGGTGGAGAATGTGGCCGTCTGACCAATGCGTTCAGACAATTTTTTAGTCCGCAGCCCCAAGGTCTGATCGGTTCCAGCAACCATCGCCAGTGTCTGTTGTACATGGTGCAGGAATACCTAGGGACAAGATCAGACTTGGAGACCTTTCCAACCGAAAATCCGCTGGGTTACTGGGTCTTGAGGATGCATCACTGGCCAGAGCTTGCACATTATGCAATTGAGCTACTGGTCTGTCCTGCATCCAGCGTTCTTTCGGAACACACATTCAGTTCTGCTGGAGGTTTTGTAACCGATCACAGAGTGCGCCTGTCCACCGACTCGGTTGATCCGCTCACCTTTATAAAAATGAATCAGTCTTGGATCACCAGCTACCAAGCACCTGATGCTGATGTAACCGATTCATTTTTTTATGAATGTGAGATCCCTTCAAGACTGCCTATGCTGATGCTGAGTGACTATCCTGTTATGCTGAGTGACTATCCTATTCCTCCTCAATGTTCATGTTGATAGCTTCTAAGAATATTTTTGGTTCTGAGCACCACCACCAGTGCCTAAGGCCCATTTTTTCTGCCCTTGTTTAACAGGGGCATGTAATTACAATTATTGATATAATGTTTCACAGCAGGGCCCGTTACAGCGCCACCAAGAGTAACTGTGAGGGCTTACAGTGTTCTGGTACCACCAACACACACCAAAGGCCCACTTTTCCACAGAGTGTATAGGGCAGGCCGTATAGTATATGCAGGCGATCCCCTATTTTCAAACATCCAACTTACAAAGGACTCCTACTTACAAACAGAGGGAGACAACAGGAAGTGAGAGGAAATTTACCCATAGGAAGGAAAATTCCCTGAAAGGCCGCAACATACAGGGATATACAATGTAATACTGACATATAATCACACTTGATGGACTTGAAGGTCTTTTTTCGACCTCACCTACTATGTAACTATATGTAACTGCATGAGGCAGCTCCAGATTGGAGGTGAGCATTGAAGCAAAAACTGCTATTTTTATTTTACTTATTAGTAGGTTATTCCTATAGAATAGAATTAGAACAGGGGTGGGCAATTCATTTTCTCAACCTGTTGAGAAACTAGTACTGTTGTGGAGGGCCAAACCAAAGTTTAGTGTACTAAAAAATATTTTTATTAAACCAGCAGCCTTAGGGTGAACAGCACAGGAGCGGGAAGGTCTGTAAGTACATAAACATATGAAAACATGGTGCGAGGAATAATAGGTACAGCTGTGCAAGAAATAGTTTGCACACTCATGCTTATTAGTAACAATAGTAATTAAATGTCCTCTGCTGATCTGCTGGCCACAATGTTGGTGTAGGGCTGGTGGGTAAAAGCAGCGAGGGAGCTGACAGGCACAGGGTTAATTATTTGAAATGCCGTTCAGAGTGCTGATGTGTCTGACTGACAGGTTCAGGAAGATAACTGGCGGAGCTGCAAGTACTGGAAGGAGAGAGCCTGAGAATGGTACAATGGGGATTTCTGCAGGTTCTGACCTGGAATGAAGAGCAGGTGCACAGCTCCTGGGGCTTGCACCATGGAGGTGCTAACACAGGAAGAACTTGGCCAGGTAGCAGAGTGGTGGAAGAGCATCAGGACATCTCCTAGGCAATCCTCTCCTGCCAGAACCGAACCTTCCCTCTGTATTAATCAGCTTCTCAGGCTCTCTCCTTCCAGTTTTTGCAGACAACTGTTGGCTGACAATCACAGAGCCAGCCCAGGCTGGGAAAAGATTGCGAGCATATGGTCGGGATCCACCCAGATGCCTGGACTGGCCACTCGGCTCAGGCTCTTCAGCGACCTGCTGAGAGCCTGAGCCAGCAGCTCCTGCCCCTTCACAGCCCAGCCCTCCAGTGAGCACGTGGGGTGGGGGCAGAGCAGAGAGACAGTGACTGACAGTCACTAGCTCTCTACTCACAGAGCACTGAGAATTGAGTGATCAGCAGTGTTTGATCGCTCAGTTCTCAGTCTTAGAGCCGGCGAGGGACAGATGCAACATTGGTCCGATGCTGCATCCACCTAGGTAACTATAATCAAAAAAAATGTTTATTTTTTCTGAATTTTTCAGTTTGTTTGCGCCCCCCCAAAAATTTTGAGCACCAGCCGCCACTGGACAGGGGAGCAGAAAGGGTAGAGCATCTGACAATAACTTGTTTTCTGACCGTGCATTTCTTTTCCTTTGACAACTGCTTCCTTTTACATCTTGGATAGCCATCATAAGGGCGGAAAGTGAGGTCAAAATCAGAAATTGTGAGATAAAAAAATAAAATCCTGAAAAATTCAAACTATGCCATTCATATAAAATGTGAACATGATAGGCAAAAGTCCATCATTTGTCTGGGTTGTAGAAAATTCCAGTACCTAACAAAACAAGACTTAACAACCGAGGAATGAAAATTTCATTATCTGACATCAAGGTACAAATATTTGTTTAAATTAGATCACTTTTTAGAAATATAAAAAAAAGATTTTTTTTTTTTACAGTTTTCTTTCTTCTAATATTATTTCATACACCATGTACTTTCTGTGATATGTTTGGTCTTGGTTATTGACCCAGCACACTTGAATTCCTCGATCCTTGCTATATTGTACTATGCTGGAAAAATTCAATAAATATTATTTAAAAAAATATATATATATACAGAACAGTCCTGTAACTTTATGTGTGTTTTTTTTTTTTTAGTTTTAGGAAGAGTTTGAGCATCAATCAACTTTTTTTTATTGCAATCTGTTACTGTTTGGGAAATTTCTCCTTACCTGTTTTTTTTTTTAATTGTCAGACACAACATGAAATTAAGCAATTTCCCCAATGGGGACACAGACACCAATAAAAACAACTTTTCCAATAGAATATATAGAATACAGTAAATTATATATATTCATATACAATGTTACAAGGATTTTTTTTTTTTAACAAAAATGTTGCAAAAAATGGGTGTTAGAACAGAAAGCAAGAACAAATCTCTTTGTAGTCACCAGAATTTGGTTCCCCTCCCCATTGCAAGATTTCTTGTCTATTCCTGATCTGGTGATCAAAATTTGGGATTTTTTTTTTCACTTTCAGTGATAACGTTCACCAGGACAAATACAGAGGGTGGATCTCCTTAACAGAGGCACAGACAGCAATGAGGGGTGTTCTAAGCCCTCTATACTCTATATAAAAGAAAAAAAAAATTGCCTTCAGTTATACTTTGAATTTGTTGACAGCCAGGGAACAGAAGGTTTGAACCTTAGATATTGTCTGACACCTTGCCAAAAGACAGGCACTAAGGAGAAATCTCCCAAATGTGCATACAGACTACAGCAACACACCCAAGAAGGGTACGACCCCCTGCCCATGCTCCAAAATCTGCACACCAATAACAGCAACAAACCCAAGAAGGGTACAACCCCTTGCCAATGCTCCCAAATCGGCACACCGATAACAGCAACAAACCAAAGAAGGGTACAATCCCTTGCCCATGCTCCCAAATCAGAACACCAATAACAGCAACACACCCAAGAAGGGTTCTACCCCTTGCCCATGCTCCCAAATCTGGACACCGACAACAGAAACACACCCAAGAAGGGTTCAACCCCTTGCCCATGCTTCAAAATCTGCACACCAATAACAGCAACACACCCAAGAAGGGTTCAACCCACTGCCCATGCTCCCAAATCTGCACACTGACAAAAGCAACACACCCAAGAAGGGTTCAACCCCCTGCCCATGCTCCCAAATCTGCACACTGACAAAAGCAACACACCCAAGAAGGGTACAACCCCTTGCCCATGCTCCCAAATCGGCACACCGATAACAGCAACAAACCAAAGAAGGGTACAATCCCTTGCCCATGCTCCCAAATCAGAACACCAATAACAGCAACACACCCAAGAAGGGTTCTACCCCTTGCCCATGCTCCCAAATCTGGACACCGACAACAGAAACACACCCAAGAAGGGTTCAACCCCTTGCCCATGCTTCAAAATCTGCACACCAATAACAGCAACACACCCAAGAAGGGTTCAACCCACTGCCCATGCTCCCAAATCTGCACACTGACAAAAGCAACACACCCAAGAAGGGTTCAACCCCCTGCCCATGCTCCCAAATCTGCACACTGACAAAAGCAACACACCCAAGAAGGGTACAACCCCTTGCCCATGCTCCCAAATCTGGACACCGACAACAGAAACACACCCAAGAAGGGTACAACCCCTTGTCCATGCTCCCAAATCTGCATACCGATAACAGCAACAAACCCAAGAAGGGTACAACTCCTTGCCCATGCTCCCAAATTGGCACACCGACAACAGCAACTCACCCAAGAAGTGTACACCCCCTTGCCCATGCTCCCAAATCTGCATACCGATAACAGCAACAAACCCAAGAAGGGTACAACTCCTTGCCTATGCTCCCAAATTGGCACACCGACAACAGAAACACACCCAAGAAGGGTACAACCCCTTGCCCAAGCTCCCAAATCGGCATACCAACAACAGAAACACACCCAAGAAGTGTACACCCCCTTGTCCATGCTCCCAAATCTGCACACCGTTAACAGCAACAAACCCAAGAAGGGTACAACCCCTTGCCAATGCTCCCAAATCTGCACACCAACAACAGCAACAGACTCAAGAAGGGTACAACCCCTTGCCCTTGCTCCCAAATCGGCACACCGACAACAGCAACTCACCCAAGAAAGGAACAACCCCTTGCTCATGCTGCCAAATCTGCACATTGACAACAGCAACAAACCCAAGAGGGGTACTATCCCTTGCCCATGCTATCCAATGTTAAAAAAAAAAAAAAAAAAAAAAGCTTCTAGCCGGAGTTTTAAGCAGAAACACACCACCATGGAGGGATTAACAAGAGCAAATGCGTAATTTAAAAATCGGTTAGATGCTTCCCTTTTAACAAATGTCATCAAAAGTCATTATTTATAAAGTTTCATTCTAGTTTTAAGGAAGTATTTTTCTCCGAACATTAAAATCAAACACAAATAAGCTGTTCTTTTGCAATCCACTTTCCTTTTAGAAATTTGAGCATCCTACCTGAGCTTCATGTCCTGCACATCCGAAGATAATCGCACTACAATCTGTCTCAGCAGCCTCTCTTATATATATATAAGTATCATGCTACTCCTGTTTCTCTTCATTCCTTTTCACTATTCTCATTGGTCCGTTACAAGTAACATGACGAGATACGACACGGTTGGATGACTTCTTCCTTCTAGGAATGTAAATGTCAAAGAGCTTTAATGTGCTTTTGCACGCTAACTATTTAAAAAGGAAGTAAACCCCGTAACTTTTTTCTTTTTTAAAAAATATATAAATGCTGTAAATGATTGCTAAACCACACACATTTAAATTTCTCAAAAACGAGGTTTGCAAATACATTATTTTGCATTTTTATTATTTGGTGTCTGCCGGGTATTGGCCGCGCCATTCTTACTCCTGTATGTTGAATCGTTTGTGGACGTAATTTCCGCCCTTACTTCGTTTCCCTGTCCAAATCTCGCGCAATGCGCCATAGCGTCGAAACCAAGCCTCTAGCTCGATTGCCGTTACTACGGCAACAGAGCTAAGACAATGATGACGGCAAATCACTTGCAAGGCGCTATTGCGAGGCTTCCCTCTGTGCCGTCCTCAGTGTAAGATAATGACCCGGCATGCAGAGGAGACAGAAACGGCACACATTGTGTGCCGTTAAGCGATATACGCAATGCGCAAGCGCGGCTGACGTCACTGCACATTGAAGGACGATTTCTATTGCAACAAAAACAGCGAGTGAACTTTCACAGGCAGCAATCAGCTGCCTGTGCTATATACATTACAAAGAGCAAAAGTTGTAGTGGAGTGCTTACAACCACTTTAAAAATATTTCAAAATAATCAGTAATGTTTTCGTACCCCTGTTGTTACCAATGTATGTTTGTATTGTGCATTGTCATGTATAACTTTGTGGGTTGAGTACAACCTGCATAGATCTTTCCTCTGAAATAATAAACAGCAATTCATATTATGTGTGAGACTTTTATAGAGGCATTTTTTTTTTCTACATGCAGTCTTTGAAAGTATCATCAATGATAATTGCAAAGCAAAAAAATGACTAAATGTATTAAATGGAAACGATAATGATATGTATTTGTTTTTATTTATTTATTTTTAATTTTTTTAAAAAGAAGAAAAAAAAGTTTTCATTTTTTATTGAAGGAGTTGTTTTTTTTTTTTTTTTTTAACCTGTTGTTTTATATTTTTTCTTTGATCTTTGTCTTAAAAATAGCCTTTAATATTTGGCAAATCTTCTTTGCCATTTTCTTTTCTCCTGTACTCCGAGATGTATTTTTTTGACTGTCCCTTTAGTTCCCTTGCCCAAGGTACAATCATTTATTGTATTGTAATGCATTTTATATTGTAATGCATTTTGTAATGCATTTTATTGTAATGCATTTTAAGAGCATTTTTGGTAAGAAAAAAGGAAAAGAAAAACCTTCATATTTTACAAAAAAAAAAAAAAATTGTATGAATACAAAACACTTTGTCAAACGTGATTTTCAAAAAATATTTTTCTAATTGCATAAACATGTTTAAATTCAAAATTACATGAAACAAATAAGGGGCTGTAACAGAAGTAGCCAAGTTCAACACCAATTTACATTCAACATACTCTAAAAAATGATATTTTTTAACTTACCCTATAATCCCTTGTAGAATATACTGTATATTGATGATTTTTTTGAAGTTACAAAATTTGGAACTTGGTAAGAACCAGTTTTATATTCACTGTTTAATCCAGCCTTAAAAAAAGTAAAAAAATAATAATAATAAATGGAAATGATAATGATATGTATTTTTTTATTTTTTAAATTTAAAAAGAAAAAAAATCTTTTCATTTTTTTTATTTTACAGAGTTTTTTTTTTTAAACTGTTGTTTTATATCTTTTCTATGATCTTTGTCTTAAAAATAGCCTTTAATATTTAGCAAATCTTCTTTGCCATTTTCTTTTCTCCTGTACTCCGAGATGTACACTGTTTAATCCAGCCTTAAAAAAAAAATAAAAAAATGAATATGGGTTATTTTCTGTATTCAATGGTCGATTTACTAAAAACTTTTCATGCAACAAAACAAATGTATTTGGTAAAAAGTTGGAAACTTTACAGTATGATTGATGGAAGTAGCTTTCTTAAACTGAATGTTTAAAAATATGATTCTAACAAGTGCTCATCCTCTTAAACTGCCGATAAATCCCATGTTTGATTGACAATCTCTCTGTAACTGAAACTCTGCATCCTCCTATCTGAGCAAATCAGATCGGGAGGGGGATGAGTAACTCTAGAAAGCTACTTGCCCTGGGGGCACTGCTACGTGCTTGCTCCCAAGCCACTGCTAGACATGTGCAGAAGGAAAAAAATTGTTTTGTTTAGATTTGTTAGTTACATTAGTTTGTATAGTTAAATTAGTTCAATTCGTTTTTGGAATTCGTTTTGTTTATTCAAATTCAAATCCTCGAATTTCATTTGGATTCCATTCGAAATCAAATTTATTGTATTCGAAATTTGAATTTTGGAAGATGGTTAAATGCTTTCTATTCCATTCTATTCTATTATTTTATTTTTATTCTCTTATATTCTTTTCTATTCTATTCTTTTCTTTTCTATTCTATTCTAAATAAAATGTATTCTGTTTCGAAATTTGAATTTCGGAAAACGGTTATATTATTATATTATTTCTGTTTTATTATTTTCTATTGTTTATTCTATTCTATTATTTTCTATTCTATTCAATTAGCATTTGAATTTATTCTATTCGAAATTCGAATTTTAGAAGATGGCTTTATTCTTTCTATTTTATTTTATTTTCTATTCTATTCTTTTATTTTCTATTCTATTTTTATTCTGTTCTTTAATTTTCTATTCTATTTTGTTCTGTTTTCTCTATTCTTTTATTTTCTATTCTATCCCTTTTTTTTTTTATTCATTTTTTTTCTATTCTTTTATTTTCTTTTCTGTTTTACTCTATTATATTATATTCTTTTATTTTCTATTCTATTCTATTTTTTTCAATTCTATTCCTTTACGTTCTATTCTATTTTATTCTCTTCAGAAATTCAAATTTGATTTTAAAACTATTAAATTTGATTTAAAAAGATATTCGAATTTGATTTGAAAAATATTTGAATTCGAATTTTGTCCGAAATTTTGATTCATTATTTCTGATTAGTTACTATTGTAATATGCAAATTCGGTTACAAGTCCGAATAACGGAAAATTTATCCGAATTTCAATTCGGAAATAAATGAACCCCACATGTACAGCTGCTGCTTTATGCGTCCATAAGACACATAGGGGTTGATTTACTAAAGGGAAAAAGACTGTGCACTTTGCAAAGTGCAGTTGCCCTCTTCAAGAGCAGTTGCTCCAGAGCTTGGTAAATGAGCAGAAGCTCTGCTGACTTCTATCATCCAATCATGTGCAAGCAAAAATGCTGTTTTTTAATTTTTCTTGCATGGGATTGGGTACTCTTTGCAAAGTGAAGCCTTAGCTCATTTACTAAGCTCTTGAGCAATTGCACAGAGCAATGGCACTCTGAAAGTGCACAGTTTTTTTGCCTTTAGTAAATAAACCCCATAGAGCGGCGGCTGCCCCCCCCCCACTCTCTTCTCATTGGCTCACTGGCTGTGATTGACAGCAGTGGGAGCCAATGAGCTCCTGCTGCTGTCTCGGCCAATGATGAAGGAGAGTCCCCATCCAGCCAAGGCTATCGTGAACATCGTTGGATCAGAGGGGAGTCTTTAAGATCACACAATGTATGCCGCAAGTTTAGAAAATCAATCAAATTGTTTTTGGTTTCCAACCTTCCCAGTGTAATTTTCATATCATTTGTAATATTGTTTTTTATTGCTGACCTGAGTTTTCTTAGGTTGTCGTTATTGTCAAAGCATCTAATGACGCACCTTGAAAAAACAAATATGACCTCACTGGTTATTTTTACAGATGTATTTTGTCTCAGCTCACCAAAAAAAAAAAAAAAAAATAGACAAAGCTATTGTTATGCATTTCTTCAAGACATTCTTGAAATAAGCTGAATATGTAAACTTGCATTGTTCTCACAGGTTCCTATGTCATTTTTCAGGGCTTAGAGCCAGGGTCTCCAAACTTTCAAAAGTTTGTCCTTCAAGCTTTGAGGGAGGGGGGCAGATTGTGGGCAGTGAAAAAAAAAAAGCCCCGGCATCAGTGGGCATATGGGAGGAATAGTGCCCCATCATTGGTTTCAATGGGAGGAATAGTGCCCCATTTTGGTATTAACCACTTCAATACCGGGCCCATTCTGGCACTTCTCTCCTACATGTAAAATTCATAATTTTTTTAGCTAGAAAATTACTCAGAACCCCCAAACATTATATATGTCTTTTTAGCAGACACCCTAAGGAATAAAATGGCGGTCATTGCAACTTTATATCTTGCACGGTATTTGCGTATTCATTTTTCAAACGCCTTTTTTTTGGAAAAAAAAACGGTTTCATGAATTAAAAAATAGCAAAACAGTAAAGTTAGCCCATTTTTTTTGTATAATGTGAAAGATGATGTTACGCCGAGTAAATAGATACCTAACATGTCACGCTTTAAAAATGGGCACGCTCGTGGAATGGCGCCAAACATCGGTACTTAAAAATCTCAATAGGCGACGCTTTGAATTTTTGAATTTTTACAGGTTACCAGTTTAGAGTTACAGAGGAGGTCTAGTGCTAGAATATTAGTATTATTCTACACAATTTTTTTTATTGTGCATTAAAAAAAAATAAAATTAGACATGCTATCTGCCAATAGAACTTAACCAAAAAGTGCATTCTATGCATCCAAAAATATAGAAAATATACCAAATCAAATCATTAGTCAACCAAAAAAATAATGTCAAAGAAATGGCCAATAATAAATAACACGTTGCCTTCTCCAATTCCGCAACATGGCTGGTTGAGGAACGGGCGTTCAGAAATGAACTGAAAAGCGCCAAATGAAAAGCGCCAAATGAAAAACGCGAAAAAAAAAGCGCAAATCAACACTCACCAAACTTCTACGAACACGAAATTAGTAGAAGGAGCCCAAAGGGTGGCACTAAGGAGCTGAAAAACAGCGTAGTACGTCTAGTACGTCACTACGTTCGTGATTGTCGGCCAACATTTGTGTGGCCGTGTGTATGCAAGACAAGTTTGGGCCAACGCCCTTCGGACAAAATTCCACGGTTTTGTTGTGGCCAACAATCTGATCGTGTGTACGAGGCATTACAGTGTAACCAAGTAACCGACCCGGGAGCTTTGGTATTGAAAAAAGCTGGGTGACAGTGGAAACCCTAGAGAGAGGGCTCTACACGACACATTGTTGACACCCCCCTTTAATACCTCAGAACAAGTATCGCCCGAGAATTAAGTATGCAGATGTCTATTGAAGATCTGTTTAAACATGTTAAATTCACTGCTGAAGGGGGTAGACAGTGTTAATTGATTACTTATTTTGTTCCTACTGTTTTTCCTCACTCTAATTTTTAGTTCAGATCTACTTTTATGTCTGGCTATTGTGAGTACTCTGTCGAGCATCCACCTGGGATACCCCCGCTGTAAAAACCTCCCTTATAGAGACCTTGCCTCCCTTTCGAATTGGGAGAAAGAAAAAAGTCCTGGACGGCCGCACACCGCTAAGGGCATCTTTATGAATAAAGTAAATTAAAGTCCAATACAATCACTTCATATGCAGGAGAAACAGGGAAAAACAGCTGACGCGTTTCACACCATGTGGTGGTGCTTAAACATAGCTATGATTAGTCACCACCACATGGTGTGAAACTCATCAGCTGTTTTTCCCTTCCTTCCAAATTTGTGCAGAGCCAGCACCTCCGAGTTCATCATAGGGTGGGTTTTCCTAAAGGTTTGATGCTTTTGGAGCAGCAATTTCTCTTCCCTTTCGAATTGGTCATTGTCACTGCAAATGCGCCTCACACGTAAAAATTGGCCAACAAGGATGCCCCTGATAGTGTGTCTTGGGTGGCCAGACTGGGCAAGTAAGAGAGAATTACCTGAGAGCGGTTTCCTGTAGAGGGTGCAGGTTTTTTTTTCAGCTGGAACTTGTCGGTGTTCTGCCGAGAAAATTCCCCTCGGCGGATAAGGACCCCCCCTCTACTGCGCAGGCGCAGCGCTTGCGCAGTGGGAACAACAAGGAAGCCGCCGAAAAGAGCCTGAAGAGAACACTATTTTAATAGTGTTCGAGCTGCGCTCGCCACGCTTCGGGCACGGCCTTGCGGCGCTCGGCATATTATTATTCTAACTCTATGTCCACTTAGATGGTGGGGCTTTAACGTAGACATAGGGTAGAATGTAGTGCGCAGGCGCTGTGTACAGCTGACTCAGGTGTTCAGCTTCGGCTCTTTTCGGCGGCTCCCTTGTTGTTCCTAATGAGCAAGCGCTGGGGGGGGGGTCTCTATCTGCCGGGGGAACTTTCTCGGCAAGACACCGAAACTGCGTTCCGGAACCTCTGGCAGCCCTCTCCTTTCCGACTTGACATGTAAACTCATAGCCAGTAAAGGAAGTTTTCCTGCACAGCTCACTTCCTCTACTGGCTTTTCTGTGTTAGCTATGGGCACTCAGTGCTGCAGCCCTCGAGGCTCGAGCCCTTGTGCACGCTTCTGCTACTGAGACATTGTAGCATGGAGCCGATGAGCTCTGAAACTCCTCCTCGGTTCTTTGCTACAGCAGGCAGAGATCTCTGTACTCTGCTGAAAAAAAAAAAAAGCCTGTGCATACCAGAGAGACCGGTGGCCTTCGGTAGAGGTGAGGGATTACCAAAGCCTGAAGTTGTGCAGAGAAGTGCACTGTAAAGGTGTGGGGGAAGGGGGAATATGTGCTGAGAGAAGACAGGGTAGCAATTTGTGCAGAGAGAACAGTGAAAGGGGGGTTAGCAGAGAGGAGAGATGGGGGGATGTGTGCAGAGAGATGGGGGGATTTGTGTGCAGAGAGGGGATCTGGGGGGACGTGTGCAGAGAGGGGATGTGGGGGGATGTGTGCACGGGGGCATCTAGGGGTATTTGTGTGCAGAGAGGGGATCTGGGGGGGATGTGTGCAGAGAGGGGATCTGGGGGGATGTGTGCAGAGAGGGGATCTGGGGGGATGTGTGCACAGAGGGGATCTGGGGGGATGTGTGCAGAGAGGGGATCTGGGGGGATATTGGCAGAGAGGAGAGATGGGGGGGGATTGTGTGCAGAGAGGGGATCTGGGGGGATTTGTGTGCAGAGAGGGGATCTGGGGGGATGTGTGCAGAGAGGGGATCTGGGGGGATGTGTGCAGAGAGGGGATCTGGGGGGGATGTGTGCAGAGAGGGGATCTGGGGGGATGTGTGCAGAGAGGGGATCTGGGGGGGATGTGTGCAGAGAGGGGATCTGGGGGGATGTGTGCAGAGAGGGGATCTGGGGGGATGTGTGCAGAGAGGGATCTGGGGGGATGTGTGCAGAGAGGGGATCTGGGGGGATGTGTACAGAGAGGGGATCTGGGGGATTTGTGTGCAGAGAGGGGATCTGGGGGGGATGTGTGCAGAGAGGGGATCTGGGGGGATGTGTGCAGAGAGGGGATCTGGGGGGATGTGTACAGAGAGGGGATCTGGGGGATTTGTGTGCAGAGAGGGGATCTGGGGGGGATGTGTGCAGAGTGGAGATCTGGGGGGATGTGTGCAGAGAGGGGATCTGGGGGGATTTGTGTGCAGAGAGGGGATCTGGGGGGATTTGTGTGCAGAGAGGGGATTTGAGGGGGATGTGTGCAGAGAGGGGATCTGGGGGGATTTGTGTGCAGAGAGGGGATTTGAGGGGGATGTGTGCAGAGTGGGGATCTGGGGGGGATGTGTGCAGAGAGGGGATCTAGGGGGATTTGTGTACAGAGAAGGGATCTGGGGGGGATGTGTGCAGAGTGGGGATCTAGGGGGATTTGTGTGCAGAAACGGAATCTGGGGGGGATGTGTGCAGAGTGGGGATCTGGGGGGGATGTGTGCAGAGAGGGGATCTGGGGGGATGTGTGCAGAGAGGGGATCTGGGGGGGATGTGTGCAGAGTGGGGATCTGGGGGGGATGTGTGCAGAGAGGGGATCTGGGGGGATGTGTGTGCAGAGAGGGGATCTGGGGGGATTTGTTTGCAGAGAGGGGATCTGGGGGGATTTGTGCAGAAAGGTGATCTGGGGGGATGTGTGCAGAGAAGGGATCTGAGGGGAATTTGTGCATGGAGGAGAGCTGGGGGGATGTGTGCAGAGAGGGGATCTAGGGAGGATGTGTGCAGAGAGGGGTTCTGGGGGGATGTGTGCAGAGATGGGATCTGGGGGGGGGATTTGTACATGGAGGAGAGCTGGGGGAATGTGTGCAGAGAGGGGATCTGGGGGGGGGGGATTTGTACATGGAGGAGAGCTGGGGGGGATGTGTGCAGAGAGGGGATCTGGGGGGGATTTGTACATGGAGGAGAGCGGGGGTGTGTGTGCAGAGATGGGATCTGGGGGATGTGTGCAGAGAGAGGATCTGGGGGGGATTTGTACATGGAGGAGAGCTGGGGGATGTGTGCAGAGAGGGGATCTTGGGGGATTTGTACATGGAGGAGAGCAGGAGTGTGTGTGCAGAGATGGGATCTGGGGGGATGTGTGCAGAGAGAGGATCTGGGGGGGGGGGGATTTGTACATGGAGGAGAGCGGGGGGATGTGTGCAGAAAGGGGATTTGTACATGGAGGAGAGCTGGGGGGATGTGTGCAGGAGGAGAACTGGGAAAGTGTGGATGGGGGGGTGGATTTGTGCAGAGAGGGAGAGAAGAACTGGGAAGGGGGAGCTCTGTGCAGAGGGGAGAGCTGCAGAAGGCAGGTTGTGCAAAGTGAGAGCTGTGGAGGGTGGGGCAGGTTGTGCAGAGGTGAGAGCCATGGGGGAAGCTGGGGGTGCAGAAGTGGAACATGGGGGGTGGCAAAGGTGAGAGCTGTGGATTAAGGTGAGCTTTAGATGGGGGTGCAGAGATAATATGTGGATGGGGGTGCAGAGGTGAGTTTAGTAATATGTGGACTGGGGGTGTAAGCTGTGGTTATAGGGGTGCAGAAGTGAGATGTTGATGGGGGGCCAAAGGTGAGCTTTGGAAGAGGGGACACAGAGATAGGATATTTGAAGGAAGGGGGATTTTTGCTTGGGGAAGACCAGGGATGGGGGACAGTAACACATGCAGAGTTCAGTGAGCAAGAGTATGTAATGCATGGCTGTGTGTCACATATTAAAGGCCTCGGGATGGTCCTACTGCATGTTGTATTCTGTACAATGGGTTTTGCATTATATACTCCTGAGCCCTGCTTTCTGTATGCTGGTCTGCATATTACATAAGTTTTACCACTGCACTCTGTGTGATACCCTCTGTTACCTATTCCTGACCCCTGCATTCTGTACACTATATGCTGCATATACCTGAGCACAGGGGATGCTTTGGATTGAATGTAAGTACTGTCCTTTTTGCTGATTTTTTTTCTGTGCCTTGTATGATACTCACGTCTCACCACTGCACAATACACATTCCTGAACAACGTGCCTTGTGTGATATGCAGTTCTAATCCTTAACTTATTACAGTTATTTGATGCCGCAGTACTTCTCCCCTCTAAACAAGGTGTGGCTGGTGTGGCTGGGGGCGGAGTTTGGGCGTGGTTGGGGGCGGGAAGTTGAGTGGGGAGAGTGAGTTCCTGCACCTATTCTCTGAGAAAAAAATCCCTGAGAAAGTCTGCCACAGACTTTAGAAGAACAACTTAACTGTACGATCCTCTGCCACAGGACGTAGTAGTTTTAGATGAATAACAACACAGTACCAGAACCTTTAAGCCGACCCGGCAGTACTTGTGTGATAGGTTAGATTAAGATGCGTCCTCAAATCGAGTCACTAGGCCCCCCTTGAGACACCAGCATTCCGCTCGATCCTCTCCAAAGACGGGTCCGCCCCTGGGTCTTCTAAATTGTCCGGCTTCTTCCCGCAGGACAGACAGCACAGGACCATCCCCGTAGTAGTAGGCCCCAGACAGGCTTCTGGGCCTACCTGCACGGCTGCAGCATCGCAACCCTCCGGCGTGGAGGGCCACGAAGTAAAACTTCCCATCACATACCTTTAGGCCAGGAGGGCCAGCAGGTGAAAGAGAAAGAAAAATGGCGTCTGCCCCTTAAGTACCTACTCCCAGAAGGCACAGCAGCGGACCACCTCTGCCGAGTTGCCCCTGAGAAAGAAGAGCACTCAATATACTTCAGCTTGTTGCTTTCCAACACTGACCTATAGTGACAACGACACCCACAGGCAACAGTGCGGAACTGCACGCAACACAGCCAATGCTGGAACAGAGGCTAATTTAGCCCTAGATTAAATTTGTACAGCACAGATAACCCACTAAATTTACATATAAGCGGTAGATTAGAAATCTACCAGCGCTACATGTGTTTTTTGGCAAATGATAAAACGTGGGGAGGACGGGACATTCTGCATACTAGAGACACTGCCTCCTTTGTGTTAAATAAACCTAGTCCTGTACCCCTACGTATCAATTCCACAAGCACACCTCTAAACTTTTTAGTGGGGTCCCCACTTAATGTGTCATATGTAGACCGTTTAGACAGCTGTCTGTATTGCTCTGTGTTTAGAATCACGATTAACCCACCTTTGTCTGAATTACGGATGGTAATGGTATTGTCTTCACTCAGGTTTTTAAGAGCCAGCCTTTCCTCCCTCGTGATGTTATCATACCATACTGTCTCACCCTGCTGTGTCTGGTGTGCTAGGGCCGTCAGATCCCGTTCAATATTTCTTTAAAACTTTCACTTTCTTTGAAACTATCACTTTCAGCTGCCAACTCTTCTAAATCTCTAATAGCACAAAATAGCAAAATAGCACATGGAGAAAATTCATCATCTGCCGGTACAACATCAACAGGTGCAGATATAGACTGTCATCTACTGAATGATAATGTCTTTTTATTGTAAGGTTCCTCACAAACTTATTAATGTCCACAATTGTATCAAATAGATTGAAGTGTCTCTGGGGACAAAAGTTTAGTCCTTTAGATAAAAGGGATACTTCTCCATCTGTAAGTTCTCTGTCAGAAAGATTAAGCACATTAGAAAGGTCTGTTACAACCTGCGAGCTTGGCGCCCGGGGATGGATATTTCAACTGTTCCCACATTTCCTCCACCCCCCGCGGTGCGTCCTCCTGTGTTCCTCTGGCTGCCCCTGTTAATTTCATGTTTGGTGAGCATTGATTCCGAGCATGCGTGTTTGTACTTTCGACTTTTGTGTGACGGATTTGTGTACTGACCATACGAAAATCTGACATCAAACCGTTGTCCGCCGAAAATTTACTAGCCTGTCATCCAAATTTGTTGGCCGAAAGTTGGACAACAATTGTCAAAAGGAGCTTACTAACGGTGAGATTTTAGGACAACAGTCTGTCAACAGAAAACCCCCTGCCAACAATCGTACTATGTGTACGAGGCATAAGTCCGTAGGGTTCAATATTGGGTTGGCCCACTCTTTGCAGCTTTAAGAGCTTCAACTGGTGGTGAAAGGGGGATTATGGTGTGGGGTTGTTTTTCAGGGGTTGGGCTTGGCCCCTTAGTTCCAGTAAAGGGAACTCTTACAGCGTCAACATACCAAGACATTTTGGACAATTTCATGCCCCCAACAGTTTGGGGATGGTCCCTTCCTGTTCCAACATGACTGCTCACCATTGTACAAAGCAAGGTCCATAAAGACATGGATGAGCGAGTTTGGGGTGGAGGAACTTGAATGGCCTGCACAGAGTCCTGACCTGACCTAGAACACCTTTGGGATGAATTAGAGCAGAGATTGCGAAGCAGGCCTTTTCCTCCAACATCAGTGCCTGACCTCACAAATGCGCTTCTGGAAGAATGGTCAAACATTCCCATAGACACACTCCTAAACCTTGTGGACGGCCTTCCCAGAAGAGTTGAAGCTGTTATAGCTGCAAAGGGTGGGCCAACTCAATATTGAACCCTACAGACTAAGACTGGGATGCCATTAAAGTTCATGTGCGTGTACAATGTCTTGGCAGTCAAGAATAGACAGAATCTATGAAAGAATAAATTTATTTATTTAAATACTGTTAGTTAGGATTAGTGTATTATCAGTCATAATTAATAGCATCTGTTTGTATTTGCTAAATATTTATATATTATCTTTTATACATTGTTAAAACCATGAGAAAGAAACTTGTAGCCAAGTCACCTTTGACCTGTGAAGTCACGTTACAGAACAGGATTACAGTTTGCGTTGTCATTCTTAGAAGTTTTTCAACCTTATTCAATCTTTTAAGACAGTTTATGAAAAGCCATATCTTCAGCTTCCATGTAGGGACTCAGTTCTGATGATACTGAAGTCTTCCTAGTAAGGACTTGGAGACTGGAAACGTAACTCTTGTATTCAACTTAAATATGGGATGCCCGGGGACAAATGGTCAGACATACATAGAGACTCATTCACAGACACTGACACACATCCTGATCCCTGCATACCCTATACTCCTTACCTCTACACTCTATACATTATATACTCCTGAGCTCTGCACTCTATACATCATATACTCCTTACCTCTACACTCTATACATTATATACTCCTTACCTCTGCACTCTATACATTATACACTTCTTACCTCTGCACTCTATACATTATACACTCCTTACCTCTGCACTCTATACATTATATACTCCTGAGCTCTGCACTCTATACATCATATACTCCTTACCTCTGTACTCTATACCTTATACACTCCTTACCTCTGCACTCTATACATCATACACTTCTTACCTCTGCACTCTATACATTATACACTCCTTACCTCTGCACTCTATACATTATATACTTCTGAGCTCTGCACTCTATACATCATATACTCCTTACCTCTGTACTCTATACCTTATACACTCCTTACCTCTGCACTCTATACATCATATACTCCTTACCTCTGCACTCTATACATTATACACTCCTTACCTCTGCACTCTATACATTATATACTCCTGAGCTCTGCACTCTATACATGATATACTCCTTACCAGGGCTTTTTTTCTCAGAAAATAGGTGCTGGAACCACAACTCCTTAAACCCCCCTCCACACACACCCTCCAAACCGCATCAAATAGTGGGTGTGGTCAAATTTCACTAACAGTAGGAGGCATTAAACACCGGGAGTGCATTATGTACAGTGTGCAGAGGGGTTACACACAGTGCAGAATTCAGGGGTGCACTACATACATAGTGCAGAGTTCAGGGGTGCACTACATACAGAGTGCAGAGTTCAGGGGTGCACTGCATACAGAGTGCAGAGTTCAGGGGTGCACTGCATACAGAGTGCAGAATTCAGGGGTGCACTGCATACAGAGTGCAGAATTCAGGGGTGCACTGCATACAGAGTGCAGAGTTCAGGGATGTGCTGCACACAGAGTGAAGAGTTCAGCCATCTTCCACAGCTGCTTACTTCTGCATCCCCCATCCATATCTCACTTTCATTCCCGCTCCTTATAAAAGCGCCACCATTTTCCACATGTTTTACTTTTATTGTTGTATTAACCCGAAGTGCCCAGCCAACTCTAGTATCTCCTGACACACTGTAGGTGTCTCCGCCTCTCTCACTTGCAGGGAGATCATCCAGTGTGTGTGGGGGGGGGGGTGTTGGCATCTATACTGCACCCCAGACACCTGCATCTTCCTTGTCCTCATCCTGCATTAAGTGGGATCCACTCCGGAGATCAGATCTGTGGGAGCCGTTGGGAGACAAGCTGTCACATGTAAACACAGAAGCCAAGTGATAATGGTGAGCAGGGAGCAGAGGGTCTGAGCCGGAGGTAGTGGAACTGAGTTCCACCAAGTTCCAGCTGAAAAAAAGCCCTGCTCCTTACCTCTGCACGCTATACAATATATACTCTATACAATATACTGTATACTGTACTGTACACTCCTGACCAAGATGTTAATTGTCTTTATGGTTTCTGATTATTTAATGAAGCTCTCAGGCTGCGTTTCAGTTCTCTGTCTGTATTTTATGTTCAAAAAAGAAGCGAGCACCCTAGGTGGGATTTGAACCCACAACCCTGACCTAGGATGCCATTACCTTACCCGTTATGCCACAGGGCTTTGCTTGTGTTATTTGTTTGTTTGTTTGTTTGTTTGTTTGTTTGTTTGTTTGTTTGTTTGTTTGTTTGTTTGTTTGTTTGTTTGTTTGTTTGTTTGTTTGTTTGTTTGTTTGTTTGTTTGTTTTGGGGGAACGGTTATTATTTTACAAAATAATGTACTATCAATTTTTATCTGAGATAAATCCATAGAATGACATATTCGAATATTCTAGGGCTTTGATGGACACCAGAGGTCGGTCAGTGTTATCTTCTGACTCCTCAGTGGTGAGGGCTTCTCAGAACCCTAAACCCTCTGATGATTCAGAGGAAGGCAAAACCCCCCCTTGGTCATATTATTGCCAAAGGAGGATAAATTCCTTCCTGACCCCATGAGGCGGTCGGATCATCCCTGAGTCATCCGTCTAGGGTGTCCAGTTCATCTCCCTGTACATTGTTCAGGATGTAGAGACGGGACCCCAACGTCAAGGGCCCACAATCCAGAAGGCCATTAAGAAAGAGGTCTGATCTCAAACTCCACGCCTCCAGGAAGCAACCTATTCCAATTACTGCCAGAGCCACTGCTGCACATACAATTGGCAGGAAATGTGGAGGAGGAGCAGGCTATGGGGGAGGAGTCTAAATGGCATGCCTTAAACCACTTAAAGTGGAACTATACTCGCCTCCCCTCACCCCCCGCCACCCTCGAAATCTTCACTTCACCGTCTTCTAGGTTCCAGCTCTTCAGTCATCTTGATTGACTAGCCTTGAGGCCAGACTAAGCGCACCCTCAGTACTTTCCTGAGACAAACAGCGAAAAGAGGAATGCAGGAGACATGCCCCCTCTCCTTCTGCATTTCTCTTGCAGCGGCTTGTTTACGGAGATTTCCTGTCTCCTTCCTAGCTGGGTAGTCAGGCTTGGTGCCCCCACACTTCCCTCAACAACATACCTAAGAAGGGGATGTCCACTTTTCTCAGCTCTAGGCACTTTCCTGAGACAAATGGTGACAAGAGGAATGCAGAGGTCATGCAAAAGGTTGAGAAACAACACTCTAAGATATGGAAATTACAGGTAAGACAAACTTCCTCTGATTGCAATCACTGACACCAATGTTGGGGGTTATTATTAAAACAATTGATCACTCATGCTGGGGCAATTACTGTCCCCTCTAAAACCAATGTTGGGGGTTATTATTACTGCAATTGATCACTTAAACTGGGGCAATTACTGTCCCCACTAATACCAATGTTGGGGGTTATGGACAGGCAGGTAAGAAGCTTGAATACAGAGGAGAAGATCTCCTAATTGATGGTTTTATTTTTTATCCTCCCTACATCCTGGTATAAGAGACAAGCAAGATATCACCCCAGGTGGGACTTGAACCCACAATCCCCAGCCGAGGAAGCCAGTGCCTTAACCATTAGGCCACTGGAGCTTTCCTATCTAGCCATATCTCTATCTATCTATCTTTTATCTATGTATCTAATATCTATCTATCTTTAATTTTCTATATATCTATCTTTTTATCTATCACTCACCCAGGACCACCCTCCCATTTCTATCTATCTATCTATCTATCTATCTATCTATCTATCTATCTATCTATCTATCTATCTATCTATCTATCTATCACGCACTCCCCATATCTATCTATCTCATATCTATCTATCTATCTATCTCATATCTATCTATCTCATATCTATCTATCTATCTATCTATCTATCTATCTATCTATCTATCTATCTATCTATCTATCTATCTATCTATCTATCTATCTATCTATCTATCTATCTATCTATCTATCTATCTATCTATCTCTGACTCCTCAGAGATGAAGCCTTTACAAAAACCCTAAACCTTATGATGATTCAGAGGAAGGCAAAACCCCCCCTTTGTCATTTGAGGTCTGATCTCAAACTCCACCCCTCCAGGGAGCAACCTATCCCAATCACTCCCAAAGTCACTGCTGCACATACAATGGGCAGGAAATGTGGAGGAGGAGCGGGCTATGGGGGAGGAGTCTAAATGGCATGCCTTAAACCACTTAAAGTGGAACTATACTCTCCTCCGCTCACCCCCCCGCCACCCTCGAAATCTTCACTTCACTGTCTTTCTAGGTTCCAGATCTTCAGCCATCTTGATTGACTAGTCATGAGGTCAGACTGAGCGCAGCCTCAGAACTTTTCTGAGACATGCCACTTGTCTCCAGAGAGTTCCTGTCTCCTTCCTAGCTATGTAGTCAGGCTTGGTGCCCCCACACTTCTCCCAAACAACATGCCTAGCAAGGAAATGTCCACTTTTCTCAGTTCTAGGCACTTTCCTGAGATAAATGGTGACAAGAGGAATGCAGAGGGAATGCCCCCCAGTACTTCTGCATTCCTCTTGCAGCTGCTTGTCTCAGGAGATTACCTGTCTAGCTATGTTGTCGGACGGCTGCAGGCGTAGAGGGTGCACTCAGTCTGACCTCATGGTTTTGGATTTTGATGGCGGCGGGGGTGTGAGGGGAGGGGAGTATAGTTCCACTTAAGTGGTTAAAGCCATGCCATTTAGACTCTTCCCTGTATTGTGTGGATGTGTGGACCTTTCAATTCTGACTTCTTCAATTTTCGGTGTCTTCGGTGGAGCTTTCCGAGTCTCCGGTCAAAACAACCAATCCAGGCTCCACACACTTACAGCTATTGCCCCATCAATTGCCGCTACTGTGCCCCATCAATTACTGCCAGTGTGCAAATCAATTGCCACTACTGTGCCCCATTAATTACTGCCAGTGTGCCCATCAATTGCCACTACTGTGCCCCATCAATTACTGCCAGTGTGCCCATCAATTGCCGCTACTGTGCCCCATCAATTACTGCCAGTGTGCCCATCAATTGCCACTACTGTGCCCCATCAATTACTGCCAGTGTGCCCATCAATTGCCGCTACTGTGCCCCATCAAATGCTGCCAGTGTGCATCACCCGGGAGTCGGGACTTACCATGCAGTCATGGTGGCGTCCTCCACGACCACGCTCCTCGCTGTCTCCGGTCCTCTCTATCAGGCGTCCGATCACAGTGCCTGCTGTGTCAGCCAATCAGGTGACAGGTAACCAGACCCAAGCACCTGATTGGTTGAGAGGCGGGTCAGTGTTAGGAAAAGGATTTATTCGCTTTCCTAACACAACACTGAGTAAACAACGAATGCACAGCATTGAGCCCACTGTTTACCATTTTGGAAGCCTATTAGAGCCTACGGCTCTAATCAGGCACTTCCAAAAAAAAAAAAAACAGCTGCTGTAATTCAGCTGCCCGGCGCACGACAAGGGGCTGGACACCTGAATAGGGGGCGGCAGCGGCGACCATAGATAGATTCATGCAATGCATTCATCTATCTATGGTGAGAGAGAGGTGACAGAAGAGAGGGGGCGTGCCCATGCGCCCTTTATGGACGCACCGCCACTGATGCATATGCTTACTACCAACATGGACCTTTGGCCTTGGTGAGCAGATCTTATTATTTCTAACTATTAGTTTTTGAATTCACTCAGGGGTCTAAAAGAAGTGTTATTTCATGAGCTAAGCACTATAAAGAAACACAGTTACAAATTGTGATCACATGGCTGTTTGTTTACTGAGCTATTGTTCACTATGTTAGCAATGACTTTGTTTTCATTTGAGCAGAACTCTTTATTCCTAAAGGATACATTTTTGAATTCACTCAGGGGTTTAAAGAAGTAACATTTTATGATATAGTCACTGTCAGAAAACACATTTACAAGCTGTGATCACATGGCTGTGTTTATCAATGGACCAATGGGTAACCATGTTATTGATGAAATTGTGATCAATGACTTTGTTGAAAAGCAAAGCCATGTAAACAGTCCATTGCTCTGTTTCTAAACTAACAAATCAAGTACTCCAATCTAATAACTAAAAACTTTGTGTATATAAAATGTGTCAAGTCTACTTATCTTAATACCTATTTGTTTTTGTTTTTTTAATTGCGTGTACACACAATGGGTAGTGGAGGAGACTACCGTGAGCTAAGAAATGTGGAACTGTGTCCCTTGCAGCAATAGAGATATTTTTTACAGAGTTATGCCCTGTACACACTTTCCGACAACAAAATCCATGGATTTTTTCCGACGGATGTTGGCTCAAACTTGTCATGCATACACACGGTCGCACAAATCTTGTCGGAAATTCCGAATGTCAAGAACGCGGTGCCGTACAAGACGTATGACGAGCCGAGAAAAATGAAGTTCAATAGCCAGTGCGGCTCTTCTGCTTGATTCCGAGCATGCGTGGAACTTTGTGCGTCGGAATTGTGTACACACTCCCTATTAGGTTGTAAGCTCTTCTGAGAAGGGCCCTCTTAATCCTCCTGTATCTTATTGTATTATAACTGTATTGTCTCCCTTTTATATTGTAAAGCGCGGCATAAACTGTTGGCACTATATAAATCCTGTATAATAATAATCCACGATCGGAAGTTACAATTTTGTTGTCGGAGAATTTGAGATCCAGATCTCAAATTTTGTGTGACAGAAATTCCAATAGAAAATGTCCGATGGAGCCTACACACGGTCGGAATTTCAGACAACAAGCTCCCATCGAACATTTTCCGTCGGAAATATGTGTACGGGGCATTAGGATGACATTGTTTGGCACCGGTCCAGGATTTTTAAAAAAGCTGCTTTTCTAGACCTCAGGAGCAACTTAAAGACCAATTGCATCCTTAGATAGATGATGGAGGATCTTCAAAAATATTTCCTTCCAGGGACATCCCACTATTTGGGAGAAATTACTCTTATCTCTATGTAAGTAGACCATTTATTCAAAATCTCTTTCTATAAAATTTTAAATTCAGAAACAACCGGCTTCACCCATAGAAATATTGTTCTCAGGTCGTACACCCATTTCCTACTTTAGATAAATAAGTAGCATTCCTCATAAATTCTATATTGATACATCTGGCTAAAACATTTTTTTTTAAATTTTCTCCTTCACCGGTGAATAATAATGGTCTATTATCATTTGGCTCACCAATCAGTCAGTTTGTACCACAAGCTCTTCCTGTTGCTAGATTAAGGCTACTTATCTCTATACCCATCTACTTTGTACATCTGTTTGTACTAATACACTTTAGTCTAGCACAGAGCACCATGTAAATTTTTTTTGTGTTTTTTATTTTGCATGTACTCCATATGGGTAAGCCCTGCAGCCCTCATGTGAACTAATGCCGTGTACACAGAGGCGGACTTTTCGGCATCAAAGGTCTGACGGTCTTTCCGACGGACTTTCAACGGACTTTTGATGGACTTCCGACAGAGGTTCGAACGAACGGACTTGCCTACACACGATCACACCAAAGTCCGACGGATTCGTATGTGATGACGTACGACCGGACTAAAATAAGGAAGTTGATAGCCAGTAGCCAATAGCTGCCCTAGCGTTGGTTTTAGTCCGTCGGACTAGCATACAGACGAGCTGATTTTTTGACCGGACTCGAGTCCGTCGGAAAGATTTGAAACGTTCCAAATCTAAAGTTCGTGTGATTTTCGAAAAAGTCCGCTGCAGGTCCGATGAAGCCCACACACGGTCGGATTGTCCGACGGATTCGTCCCGTCGGACCAGTCCGGTCGAAAAGTCTGCCCGTGTGTACACGGCATAAGGAATATGATTCCAAATCCCTTGCATCAATAGGCATTGCTATTGTTAAAGCATAAAGTAATGTTTTTGGTGCAGGTCTAGGACAGTTAAAAGGGTTTTTTTTGAGCCTCAGAAGCAACCTGAAGTTCCATTGTATCCTTAACATCCAATCTCATCGACCTCTATACTTCTTTTTGGACCAGTGAAATTTTACCAAAATGTTCCCATATGTGCCAAAATTTCAGCAAAACCTCCTAAATTAAGATAATAATTGGGATGCGAAGTGTAATGCCCCGTACACACGATCGGATTTTCCGACAACAAATGTTGGATGTGAGCTTGTTGATGGAAAGTCCGACCGTGTGTGCGCTCCATCGGACAATTGTTGTCGGACTTTCCCCCAACAAATGTTGGCTAGCAGGTTCTCAAATTTTCCGCCAACAAAGCTTTGTTGTCGGAATTTCCGATCGTGTGTACACAAGTCCGTCGCACAAAAGTTCACCCATGCTCAGAAGCAGAAGCGGTCGGTCTTGTGAACTAGCGTTCGTAATGGAGAATTAACATTCGTGACGTGGCAAATTATGAAATCTCCAAATGTACCGCACAATTCTCTTCTTCTTTAATGGGATAATAATGAAGCTGCTTTGCTGGTGATACTGATGGAGTTATTGCAAACGAAGTTTCAAAGGCTTTTTCTTTCAAGGAAGAATGTACTATTACTATAATTTTCTCTGTCTACCATCAAGGTTTATTATCTGAAATGCTTTGAGCCATTTGAATAGGAGAACAGTTGAAATGAAAAGTTACCTATTGAAGAACACCACAATTTTTTTCACCCTGTGATGTGGCAAAGTGTAAAATAAATGACCATTAGTTGTACCTCTTTTTGAAGAGATTACGAAGAACAATGAATCACAACAATGAAAAACGATAATCTTAAATGTTCGACTTTCAACTGTTTTATTTTCATAGGACACTATACTACAAAATACTCCCACAAATGCGGCCCATTGATTGCAACCAAGATTTGTTCATTTGTACACACAAAAAAAGTATTTTTCCTAAGAAGTTCATTCAAGACCATGTTGCAAAAATTGATACACCCCAATGAAAGTCTTAGGAGCAAAGCTACACTTTAGACAACAAAATCCTAAAAATTCAGCTACAGGTGAGTCTATTTATTCATTAAACAGATGTCCAGCAGACAGCTGATTCTAAAAGGACGTTACCTAACGAAGAGAGCCCCTCCCATTTTTTGCTGTCAGCAATGGCACCACATGGAAAAGAAATGTCACAAGGTCTAACAAAGAAAATCATTTCTTTACACAAGAAGGGTGAAGGCTACAAGAAGATCAGCAAAACTTTACTTATCAGTCAGAATACTGGAGCAAAAGTGATACAAAAATGTAACAAAAGTGGAAATGCAACCATCTCACAGAGACGTCCAGGCCGTCCATGGAAGTTATCACCTCGACAGGAGCGTCTTCTGATGAGAAGGGTTGAAGAAAATCGCCATGCAAATTCACTGCAGTTAGCTAAAGAAATAGAAAGCCAAACTGGGATGATTGTTTCCCGTGACACAATACGGTGTATACTGCAGAGGAATGGCAGGCATGGGTGTCGTCCATGAAGGAAGCCTCTCCTAACGCCCATGCATAAAAAGCCTGCCTGGAATTTACCAGGGACCATGCTGAAAAAGAAGACTACTGGGACTCTGTACTCTGGAGTGAGGAGACCAAAATAAATGTTTTTGGAACTGATGGCTTCAAAACTGTATGGCGTCACAAAGGTGCGGAGTACAAAGAAAAATGCATGGTGCCTACAGTGAAACACGGCGGTGGCAGTGACTTCTATCAGTGTCTGGTTAAAGCTTGTAGGAGGGGTTTTCATTTTCCCATGATTGTCCTATGAGAATGCAACACCTCTGACCCTCTGTCTTGACAGTGCTGATTGGCACTGTGCTGATCACATGTACCCTCCCAAGAAAAAACAAACTCTCCAACAATGCACACCAAACTGAGCATGTGCAGAGTGCCTCTCTGCACATGCTCTGTAAATATCAGCAGATGGATTGGGAACAATGGAGGAAGGAAATGATCAGAGAAGACAGGATCAAACAGCCTTTTTAGACAATGCAGAGGGTTAACCCCTTAGGTTCCACAGTGAGTATAACAAGCATGCTTTACTACATATACAGACTGATTTTACTGTTGTGGGTTTAGTAACACTTTAAAACTCTTTTTGCAGGTTAGAAAGTCCCTTATGCATCTTGAGTGTGTAATTTCACAACATCAGATTTGTTGATCATGTTATGTTCTCATTGGTCCTCCTTCCAAATATCCAAATGAACATGAAACACTTAATGAATGTATACCATAAATAGAACAAAGAGTAGAGAAAACCTGCTATAATACTAGAATGTCACACAAAATAGGTCACAACATGGGATCATTTGAACTTTTATTTAGCATAAAATGTAAACATTTATGATATGATAATTAGGAAACATCAGTGGCCAGGGAAGGCACTGTCACTGTACAAGGGATGACGTGAAACTAAATCAGAGAGGGGCACACATGAGGCTTATCTGACTAAAAAAGATAAAGAACACATTTTACTCTTATTATTACACTGATATGACTTTGTTGTTTTGTGTCTTTTTGTTACATCATATATTTATATGGGAAGCGTTGGCACAACCAGGAAGCCCACTGCAAAGAGACCAAAGAAGGAATTTTGCTATTTTATAGTTTTTTAGTTTATGTATTGTGACAAACAGCCCCACTAGGGCAGCTTAACGGATGAGGTTTACCTGCCGCCTAGACTTTTCCATTTTATGAGATAAGATGGTGGTAATGGGAGGGCTGGGTAGCGGTATGCAGGAGTTAAGTAGTGGCCACACTCCTACCCCTACCTGGGGTATAGTTTAAGTCTTCTCTGGGTTGACTAGAGGTGGTGTGTTTTAGAGAAAGAGAGAGGTGGAGGGAGAGGGAGGGAAGAAGGAAGGAGGGAGGGAGAGGGAGAGAGAGGGAGGGAGGATGGAAGGAGGGAGGGAGGGAGGGAGGGAGGAAGGAGGGAAGGAGGGAGAGGGAGGGAGGGAGGGAGGAAGGAGGGAGGGAGAGGGAGAGAGAGGGAGGGAGGATGGAAGGAGGGAGGGAGGGAGGAAGGAGGGAAGGAGGGAGAGGGAGGGAGGGAGGGAGGAAGGAGGGAGGGAGAGGGAGAGAGGTAGGAAGGAAGGGAAGAAGGAGGGAGGGAGGGAGGAAGGAAGGAAGGAAGGAAGGAAGGAAGGAAGGAAGGAAGGAAGGAAGGAAGGAAGGAAGGAAGGAAGGAAGGAAGGAAGGAAGGAAGGAAGGAAGGAAGGAAGGAAGGAAGAAAGGAGAGGGAGGGAGGAAGGGGGGAGGGAGAGGGAGGGAGGAAGGAGGGAGGAAGGAGGTAGGGAGGGAGAGGAAGAGAGGGAGGGAGAGGAAAAAAAGAGGGAGAGGGGAGGAAGAGGGAGAGGAAGAGAGGGAGGGGCATGGAGAGGGGGAGGAAGAAGCGGAGGAAAAGAGAAAAGGAGAGGAAGAGAGAGGGAGTGGGAGAGAAGGAGAGAAAGGGAGAGGGAAAGAGAGAAAGAGAGAGAGAGAGAGAGAGAGAGGGGGGGGAAGGGAGAGGGAGAGAAGGAAGGAAAGGGAGAGAGGGAGGGAGGGAGGGAGAGGGAGAGGAAGAGAGTGAGGGAAAAGGAGAGGGAGAGAGTATCAGGGAGCGAGGGAGAGAGGGAGAGGAGTGAGAGGGAGAGAAGGAGAAAGAGGGAGTGGGAGAGAGGGAGGGAAAGGGGGAGGGAGAAAGGGAGAAGAGGTAGAGGGAGAGAGAGAGAGAGAGAGAGAGAGAGAGAGAGAGAGAGAGAGAGAGAGGGAGGGAAAGGGAGTGGGAAAGAGGCAGAGGGAGAGGAAGAGAAAGAGGGAGCGGGAGAGAGGGAAGGAATGGGAGAGGGGGAGGGAGAGGAAGAGAGAGATAGGGAGAGGAAGAGAAAAGGGAGCGGGAGAGAGGTAAAGAATGGGAGAGGGGGAGGGAGAGGGAGAGGAAGAGGAAAAAAAGAGGGCATGGAAAAGGGAGTTAGAGGAAGAGAGGAAGAGGGAGCGAGGGAGTGATGGAGGGAGTGGGGGTGGGTGAGTGAGAGGGAGAGAGGGAGAGAGTAAGGGAGAAGTACAGAAACTGCATGAAGGTTGTGCTGGAACTGCCTGCAGGTCTAAGCACACCCACATTTTCCCATAACTAGCCAAAAAGACCCCATGTATGGGAAACTCTTTTGCTTTGTGTATGATGCAATGGTGATAAATAAACATGGTCGGGAAGCCTTTAAATGCACTTTACCTCTCTGCAAACTCTACACTTGAAGCTGACCCCTAATTATATAATTTTAAGAATGTGCAGTCAGGTCTCTGCAGTGGTGTCAGCAGGTTGTGAGCAACAGAACCATGGCAAGGTCCTTCCCAGTCTGTTGAAAAATGTGTTTGGAGCTCTTCTCTGCTCCTGGTAACATAATACAACAACAAACAAAGCTAATGAAACAACAAAGCCCATAAGAAAAAAGCACCTAGTGCACTCTGTACTTTACCACCACAACACCTGTCCCTGGAATCCCTTTTGCCCTTTAAGGGGTCTGCAAAAATTCTAATCTATATCAGGGGAACCTTCCCCTTGAAGTGAACGGAGGCTTCTATTGCTGACCTCTGTCCTGGCTGCTTGCCTGGTATAATCCTGCTCCAACACATAAAGTCACTGGGTCAGTGATTACTGAGGTCAACAGCTAATATACCAACCTTTCAGGGCAAAGCAGGGACACAGAGATTGATAGGGCTGGGCCAGGGCACAAAACACACTGGGTGCTGTTCACACTTCAGGTCAGTGATAATCAAACAGAAACATTTGAAAAAATTCTTTAGGCTAGGTTCACACTATTGTGGGTGTGGGAATGAATGTAAATCACACGTGTTCTCTTAACCTGAATTCCCCTGCAGCCAAAACGCACTGCACTTTTATTTCCCATGCATTGGAAAATACAGAGCGTGTTCAGGTGCGTGAGAACACATGGTACCAAAGCATTGTGTGATTCCATGTGGCTGGGTTTTTCAAAGAGGGGCCAGTAAATGGGCTGCTGAAAACGTGAGCCTCACCACCCGCAATAGTGTGAACCGAGCCTTAATAATATGTATTGAAAACAGTAGATAAACACTGATTACTTACAGTTGGACGATAAACCCAAAAAAATATCATATCAGAAATTTAAAACAATTTTGATTCTTGTTTCTGGTAGTGACACTGTAGACTTAGGGGTGTAAGCAGGACAACGTTATATTAGATAAACAGAGAGAAAAGATTAAAGAGGCACAAAAACAGAATAAAAATCCAAAGTGTAAAATCCACCAAAAAGGTGTATTTGTACTGATTTTAAATACTTACTCATTATATTTTCATATGATACAAAATGTAGCCATTGTAAATTCGAATAAATAGTTTATTTCTAATATATTGTATTGATCAGCTTAAAGTGTAGGTTAAAATTATTATTATCATTATTATCATTGTTAGTAATATTATTATTATTATTATTATAATTATTATTATTTCAATATAAAATATCATTATTATTTCTTTCACAGATCTTTATTGAGATTTTGAGCAAAATATCAATACTATTAATAATAAAATGTTTTTAATTAATTTATTTTCAGTTATCTCTTAAAATATTTCAATGTTTTTGTTGGCCTACTCTTGTCTTGAATGCTTCAAAAATTCTGTTTGGAAAGTGCATGGAACAAACATATTTATTTTGGTGTAATGAAAGCAGAACTCCAGTTACAACTGATCCATGATGTTGGGAAATACCCCCCCCCCCCTTCCCTTCCCTACATTCAAAGACCATGGCTTAAGTAAAGTAGTGGTGGGGTCAGGTGAGAAAATCTACTTATGTCCCACTTCACCCAAAAAAAAAAGTTTTGGGTGAAGTTCTACTTTAAAGAAAACCGTTGCTTTGCAACAAAGGGAGAAGCACTAGGTTCAAGTCAATGATGGTCCCACCAGCTACTTATATTTACCCATGTTGGCTTTCCCTAAAACGACTTTTGAGAGTAAAAAGAGGAGGCACCATGTAAACAATAAATTGTGGGCTTACTTGTTGCGAAGGACTCTTTCCCCACCCTGTATGACCATAACTGATGTTTGTGTTGGCCGATCACCAAACATTCTCATATTCTCATGTGGGAGCAGTACCAAGTATTTTAAATTTTTTTTGCTCCCAGTGGCTGAAGAGAGTTGTGAAGAAGCAAAAGGAAGGTACGTATAGACATCTAGTGGGGTCCACCATTGAACTGAACCTCCTTCTTTGCCCTTAATGGTCAAAGCACAGGTTTGCTTTAAGTGCTAACCAAGTGTGCAATGTCAAATGACATTGACTACCAGCTATGAACCACTGTTACCGATTCCCAACTTTTTCATGTAGGCCATGAAGGCAAGTAACAACTTGGCCACAGCACCCAAGGACTGCGAATAATGTGCACATGTCAATGTGTTTTGAAGTGCTTGCTCTCTGTTACATGCACAAACTATCCCTTTTTTACATTGTGTCTATTCTGATTAGGTCTTCTAGACCCATATGGGGAAAGAACCAGAATGTGAACAATCAGCAAGCCATATTTCTCACAAATATCTTCACTTCAGCAGAGGACGTCAACATTTTACCAAATGTACTTTTATTATTGAAATAAAGCGAAATGTGTGATTGACAGGCAGAGGCTGTGGCTTTAGCACTCTTCTAATGAGAAAATTCTCATATCATGTTTCATTTTGCTTGAGGGCAACCAGACAAGTAAATCCAGACATGTAAAGTAGACGTTTTTTGAAACCCTATGTGTGAATATTCACTCACTCTTCCGTGTCTTACATAATGCTTGTTATGTAAGATTCACGCTATGCCACTTTAGTTGGCCTTACGGCTGTAAAATTTATTCGACCGCTTGGATGAGCGAGTATAAAAATTTGTCTGACCGTTCGATGGTGGCTTCAGAGACTCAACCAATTTCGAACAACTTTTTATTTGAGTCTCGATTTTCCTAGAACTCATGTTCTATTTCCAGGGTAACTGACAAGCGCTTGAGCAGTCAGCTATGCACAGTTCACAATATCATTACATATATATCAGGAAGTATCTACCTGATAAAACACCAGCCAAAAGACAGCCCTAGTTTAAACCAAAGTCAACAGTCAGCCATATGCATGAATAAATCATAATCTTTTCAATGAACAGCATGCAAAAGACAACTGTGCAGGAGCATTGAAAAAAAATTGTTTTGTATTAGTATAAATACTATGGATAAAACGAATTCTTCCACTTACCCAGCACTTTGATTCGCTTATCCACCTTAAAAGCCCAACGTCCCGGCAGATTCACGTTGCTCGTGGATGTTATATTGATTATAGATGGGGTAAGTGAACCAGGGATAGTATAGAAATCACTGCCATTTGCATTGTTTAATCCAGCCTGTGGGGTGTAAAATCACTATATCACCTAGTGTAGTGTATAATAGCATAAAAGCACAAGTGGAAACAAAATGTAATAAAAAGTACATTTAGATAAAACAAACACCAGCTTTTTGTTTGTTGGAAATATTTAAAGGATGTGTTTTGAAAAATTTGTATAACTTAAAGCGGAGTTACACCCAAAAATGGAACTCCCACTTTAAGTGCAGGTGACTCCACTGATATGCCACATTTGGCATGTAATTTTTTTGGGGGGGAGGAGCAGGTACCCTGTTTTTACAGGCACCCAGCTCCGACTTCCTCTCGGGGCTCCGCGGTTCACCTCTCCCCCCTCCGTCCCTGCAATTTTCTGGTCCCCTCACTAGCAGTCTGCCCCTCCCCCCACAGCTCTCGATCGAAAGATCACAGCGGTGATCCATTTGCACTACACCCCCCCAGTGCTCGATAGACAGCGATCCACTTGCACTACCGCCACCCCCCCAGCGATCCATAGCCTTACTTTATACTGTGGTAGAGGTGCTGAATCTGGGGTAGGGCTCCTAGAAGAGACGGCTGCTGGCAAAAAGGAGTTGGGTCCTGAGACCCGTCCCAAGACTCCCGGCCAATCGGGTCTCAGGACCCGCTTCCCGATTGGCCGGGAGGAGAAGCAGGAAGACATTAGCTAATAATAATTCGCTAATGTCACACAAGTGTGTGGACTCGGGGCGCAATGCATCCGGTGCCCTGCATGGAGATTAGGGGCCAGGCGCATGGATTGAAGGGGGGGTGTGGCTCCCCTACGCTCCTAATATATGGGCCGCCAATAACTGCGGGGTCTGCTGATACTGGCTGTTGGTGGATCTATTGTCACTGGAGGGAGTCTATTGTTGTTGGGGTGGGATCTATTGTGGGCTTATGTTGCTGTGGGGTCAGTTGTTGCTAGGAGGGATTGACTGTAGATGGAGGGGTTTATAGATGCTGGCTGTGGGGAGATTTGTTTCTGCTGCTGGGCCTCTATTGTTGCTGGGAGGATCTATTGTTTCAGCGGTCCATTGATGTTGGGAAGATCTATTGTTGATGGGGGGTCTAGTTTTGCTGTGGGGGTATATTGTTGCAAGCGGTCCATTGTTGCTGGGGGGGGGGATCTGTTGTTGATGGTGGGGTCTATTGTTGCTGGCTACAGGGGATCTATTTTACTGCTTTTCTTGTTATCATTGACAAATTCCATACAAATTAGTTGGCACCACAAATGTTACTTGGTTCTGTATTCTCCAATAGGGACGGTATTGGGAGGTTGGTAGGGGTTGGAACCAAGGGACGGTGCTCGGAGGTGGGTCGGGGGGGCGGAGACAAGGGTGACTCTGAAAGGGGGAGTTCCTGCACCTATTCTCTGAGAAAAAAAGCCTTGGCGGTGACTGGTGTTTTTTTGCACTGGGAAAATGCCAGTCACCAAAAGGAAACATAGAAAACAATCCTCCTCACTGCAGGGCAAATCTGACAGCATGCAGTGTGAATCCGCCCTTAAGTCAAAATGGTCATGATTAGCCATCTGAAAAGAATCTCCATTCTTAAAGCATAACTCCAGCCAAAATGAAAAAAGGAGTAGTCCATTAAAAGATGAAATAAAAAAGCAGTTCCAAACCAGAGCTGTTTCATGCAGTACTTCTTTTCCGCCACTAGGTGCTCCACTGGGTTGAATGACAGCTGGCATCATTCAGCTCACAGGATGTCATGGACCCACCCCCAGCCTGCGACTGGATGGGGAAAGGAGAAACAGCAAAGTAATAAGCTCATCCCTCTGTCACTCAGCTTGCTTTTTGACAGCATATGAGCGGATTGGCTCATTATAATTCTGATAGAACCTTTATATTATAATTTTGGAGAGATTTTCCTCTCACTTCCAGTCCTTGTGACACCCATAAAAGAAATGGGGGAAGTGGTCATCAACAGGACAGGAAAGCATATATAGCAATAAAACGCTGTCAGATGTTCTAGACCAGGGGCCTCCAAGCTTTCTAAACAAAGGGCCAGTTTACTGTCCTTCAGGCCCTAGTTGGGCCAGACTGTGGTCAGTGGGAGTAGAAAATGCCCTGGCATTAGTGCCCCATCGTTGGTTTTAATGGGAGGAATAGTGTCCCAGTGATAGTATCAATGGGAAGAATGGTGCCCCATTGATGGTGCCAGTAGGGGGAATGGTTCCCTTATTATTGTTGTCAGTCAGTCAAATAGTTCCACAAGGGAAAATAGCAATAAAAACTTGGGGATTTAAACCTTCTTTGCTCTATTGAAAGCATAAATCACAAACATTTTGACTGGAGTTTGAATTTAAATATGGTGGACTCTCCCATTTAGTTGCTGTGAATTGATGTAAAATAATGAAGGAACATGTGAAGCATAAGCAAAGCTTAAATAACCAGACCCAAAGCTGAACAACTTAAATTTACTTACCAGAGCCGGAACCCCTCCAAGTCCCGTACTGGAATTACCACCACTGCTTGTCCCAGTTGTCCACTGGATGTCAGCATAGTTATATAAAACATACGTGGACTTCCCATCAGTGATCAATACAACCTGGAATGTGTTGACCTGAGTTGGAATGATAAAAACAAACAAAAAAAAAACAATGCAAGTCAATGGTACATATTTATCAGAACCTTAATTAGTCATTTCTCATGTTTTCCTATAATGAATACTTTCCTTGGTTTGTAGATATGTACTAATGAAAGGCAAGCTTATAGAAAAGCTTACCTGTAGGTAAAATGAATATCTCCTAAACGTCCACTGTTTAGGAGATATTCCAGTGAGCAGCAGCCGGTGACATCACCAACGCATCCGTTCTGAAAAGACGGCATACTCATGCTGTCCCTTCAGGGCCCTGTGCCTATCCCGTGACTCCCGTGCGCATGCACAGGAGTGACCCCACATCTCTCCTCTAGGCTGGAAAGCCTGAGATAAAAAAATAAATAAATCAATCTCAGGCTAACAAAAAAAGGCAGTGCTTACATCTGCCAGTGCCGGAAGTGACGTCATGACGTCGCTTCTGGCCTCTGAGAGTCATAGAGAGGATCGGGGACCATCTGGTCCTCGGTCAGCTCTATGGTCCCCCTCCTGCCGCCTGTAAAAACAATCAAGCGGTGAAACAGCCGATATTATTGTTTTTACTGTGCTGAAAATAATGATATCTCCATGATGCCTGCATTTAGCTATCGCCGTTTCAATTCCCTAACGTCATATGACGTGAACTCGGGTGAAGCGGTTAATGCATGAAGAGCACATTTTGTATTGCAGAATCGTGCCTGGCCACATAATATTACTGCCTTTAATATTTTTTTCAGAAAGACAGGATAAAACTAAAATATGGTGGTGTTTGTTTATGGGAGAAGTGTTCTAAAAGTTAGTTTAAAAGAGAACCATGTTTATGGAGTGGCATCCATCCGTACCATCAATTAGTGTACATCAGTGCCACCTATCAGTGCCCATCCATGCCCATCTGTGCCACCTATCAGTGCCCATCTGTGCCGCCTATCAGTGCCCATCTGTGCCGTCTATCAGTGCCCATCTGTGCCGCCTATCAGTGCCCATCTGTGCCGCCTTTCAGTGCCCATCAGTGCCACCTATGTGTACCCATCAATGCTGCATATCAGTGCCACCTATCAGTGCCCATCAGTGCCGCCTATCAGTGTCCCATCAGTGCCGCATATTAGTGCCCATTATCAGTGCCCATCAGTGCCACCTCATTGGTGCCACCTCATCGGTGCCCATCAGTGCCGCCTTATCAGTGCCCATCAGTGTAGCCCCATCTGTGCCCATCAGTGAAGGAGAAAACTTACTTATTTACAGTTTTGTAACAGAAACAAAAAAAACATTTTTTTTTCAAAATTTTTGGTCTTTTTTTTTATTTGTTTAGCAGTAAATAAAAATCCTAGAGGTGATCAAATACCACCAAAAGAAAGATTTATGGTAACAAAATGATAAAAATTTAGTTTGGGTACAGTGTAGCATGACCGCAATTGTCATTCAAAGTGCGACAGCGCTGAAAGCTGAAAATTGGTCTGGGCAGGAGGGTGTATAAGTGCCCGGTATTGAAGTGGTTAAAGGCACCCAGTTATATACTGTAGATGTAAAATTGTCCTTTTGTGGAGAACAATACAATTAATTCCCAAAATGCTTGATTACCTTTAGATGAGACCTCACATGGATTAAATATTTTTGAATCATTGATTCTGCTTATCAAACAACAACGCTGATGAAAGATCTATAAATTCTTGTGAGAAATGTGGCAGAAAGACCGTTTCTTACACATAGCTGACTTACCGCCCCATTATTTTATACTGGAGCTTCTAATCCTGCTAAATTTCTGTAGAAGGTTCAGTTGTGATTATTCTATGTTCTTCTTTGAATCCCTCGCAAGTGGACCTGTAGATTTTTTACAACAGAACACAGAAATCATGAACCTGAGCTACTATACCTTGGTTGATGAGGATCCATAGTACGGAACTTTATCCCAGGTGGCCACAAACACCCATGTGGCTGTGAAGGTCAGATCAGCGGTGTAGTTTCTGATATCTGATGTAGCCGGGGCCAAAATACTTGGATCTGTGCTCTGCAGGTAATATATTTGCCCTGAGATCACATTGTACACATCGGCCCAGAAAACGGCGAGGAACGGATTACTTTCATTTATAGGGAGTTGTCGGGGTGTAAATCTTGAAATTGAAGCGTTAAAAGATAGCAGTCCATTGTTATCAACCTGTTTATTAAACAAAAAGATACCAACATTAGTTCATACCGGGCAAAGGCAGAGTTTGTGTTTTTTTTAAATTTTATTTAGTAAATGTTTATTGAGATGAAATATAATGTGAAACAATACATACACAATCAAAATAACAGAAAGTTGAAGTTTACCATTAGCATATACAAGGGGAAAAGGTATGATAAACAGTGGCGGCTGGTGATGTAAAATTGGGGTGGGGGGGGTGGGGGTGGCAAACAAGACATTGTCAGTCGGTCGCTCAGTCAAACCCTCCACTCCCGCCCCCCCGTAGCTCGCTTGTCCCCCCGCCAGCCCCACACTTACCCCATCTAGGTCACGGGCAGCTTCTGCTCCTTCCTGTGTCTCCTCCTCCTCAGTGACAGCTTTCTCTTTGGAGGTTTCACCTGGCGTCTCCGGCTTCACGGTGGCTTCCTCCTCGGCAGCTACCCTCCTCCTTCCCTCGGCGGCCAATACGATTGCTTCTCCTCTCGGCCAATCGGGTCGATCCGGCTTCCTGATTGGCCGGGAGGAGAGTCAGGAAGACAATAGAAAATATTAATTTGCTATTGTCACACAAGTGGGAGGGCTCAGGGCGCAGTGCTCTGTGCCTTGGCTTCAGGCTCTAATCATATGCTTAAAAAAAAAAAATTAAAATCCATGCCTCGGGCACCCTGCATGTAGATTAGGGGCCGGGTGCATGGATTAGGGGGGTGGCGCCCCTAATGGACGGGCTGAAATTGATAATAAATCATCTCAGTTATATTTACTCTAGAGCAGAGTGGAAGGTACAAAGGAGGAAGAAGAACGGAAAGGTGGGAAAGAAAAACACAGTTACAGTAGGGGGAAAGGAGGGGAGAAGGAAGGGTGCCGAGATAAACCAGCTGTCCCGGTTTATCTCTATAAAACGGTGTCCCTATTTGTCACTATATGTAACTTAACAACACATTTAGGACTGATTTATGTGTATAAGTGAGATAAAAAACTGGATTTGGCCAAAGTATAGGCATAACATCCTAGCAAAATAAACTCTAAGCTGAAGATATAATCTCTGTATATTGAGGGGAGGACCTGAACCCCAGCCAACTTGCCTATTTTTTGGTGAAGACTGATTGGGTGTTACAGAGCTTTGAGGTGAGATCTTCCATGTCGTAGGTATGGTCAAGTGTTTGCAACCATAATTTCAAGGTGGGTATTTGTGGCTTTTTCCACAACAGCGGAAACGGAGATTTAACATGTGGGGTATGATGGAACACTTATACCTTTTATTGGTTTTTGGGGAGAAGTGGAAAAGCACAAGCCAAGGGTCACCAGGTATTGGAACTCCAGTTATGTGAGAGAGTAGAGCTCTAACTGTGAAAAATTTATAAAAACAGAGGGCACGCTGGCCTAGTGCATTATCCAGCATAGATTTATTGAAAATAGTTAAAATAACACAAAACTACTCACAAGTGTAAGTAGTAAACTCGCTCATTAAGCCACTGCAGTGCTGGGACTACATATCGGTAAGCCCTAGTTACTTATTTTATAATGCAAATTTCTAAAGTATGAACATGTAGCAATTGCTCCATTTTAAAAACATGGCTTTACACAAAAGGAAGTACTCCTCTTATTTTCACCCCTCCTCCCTTCTCAATATGGCAGGAAACTTTGGCTCTCATGTTGTAGGAGGGTCAGCAATTAGAGAGCATGTGTGTATATATAGGCTGTATAATCAGTTGTTATCTGGCTCTGATGAAGAAGGGTTTGAAACGCATCAGCTGGCAGGGACCCTGGTGAGGTCCTCCCTGAGCTAGAGGTTTGACAAAGTTGGGAGATTGTAGCAACTTGCAGTGGCTTGATGAGTGAGTTTGCTATCTATACTTGTGAGTAGTTTTATGTTACTTTAACTATTTTCAATAAATGTATGTTGGATAATGCACTAGGCCAGTGAAGTTGATTTTAAAATTGGAAACCAAACCAAAAGCTGAGAATGTGGACATTAGGTTGGGTAGGGAGACTTTAGGTTGTTAAATATAAAAAAGAATATCATCTGCATATGCAGCATATTTGTGTTCTCGTGAGCCTACAATGATACCATGGATGTCTGGATTAAGTCTAATGCTGGATAGGAAGGGTTTGAGGGACAGGGCAAAGAGAAGGGGGAAAGAGGACTGTCCTGTGCAAGGTGAAAGAGTCGCTAAGCAGTCCATTGATTTTAATTTGGGCTGTAGGTTGTCTGTAAAGAGCAGCTACTTGATTAAAGTGATTGTAAAGTCTTGTTTTTTTCCTATAAAAATAACAAACATGTTATACTTACCTCCTCTGTTGCAGTGGATTTGCACAGAGGAGCCCAGATCCTCCTCTACTCGGGTGCCTATTCTGTGCTGCTGGCCCCTCCCTCCTGTTCAGTGCCCCCACAGAAAGCAGCTTGCTATGAGGGCACCCCAGCCGAGTCACAGCTTCCTGTGTCCATTCAGACACGGAGCCCCGACCTGGCCCAGCCCCCTCTCTTCCCTGATTGGCTAGCTGACTTTGATTGACAGCAGTAGCAGCCAATGGCACTGCTGCTGGGTCTCAGCCAATCAGGAGGGAGAATCTCAGATGGCTGAGACACTCATGGACATTGCTGGACAGAGAGGAACCTCAGGTAAGTATTAAGGAGGCTGAGGGGGGCCTTTCCAGGATGACAACGGGAGAGGACGCTCAGTAACAGAGCTCCTGGAGTCCGGCCAATTATCCTTACCTTAGCCCGGTATCAGAGCTGTGAAAGTGCGGTGGGATCACTCAGGGGACTCGAAGGAAGAACCGGGCCATGCCCAGTGGCAAATCCAGGAGATCCAGGTCAACAATGGCACACTCAGACGGGGCCAAGACCAGAGGCCAGGCCGCCATTATCACGCACATGACGTCCCAGACAGAGGCAGCGGATTCTCCTCCAGCTACAGCGGCAGACCTTGCAATGGCCATGCCAACGATCGCCACGGGTCAGGCTGAGCTGATGGATAAAATTGATCATATCCAGACAAATGTGGACTGTATGCGCCGGGACCTTGACTCCTTCTGCGGCCGTGTGGCGGCGGTGGAGCAGCGGGTCTCGGCGATGGAGGACACAGTGAGGGGACACTCCGGAGACCTACACACACTAAAGGCAAGACTAAAATCCCTGGAAGGCCGTGCAGAGGATGCCGAGAACCGAAACAGGCGTAACAAACTGCGTATCGTCGGCCTCCCAGAAGGGGCTAAAGGTACCGAACCCACTACTTTCACTGAGCGCCTCCTCAAGGAGCTGCTTCCCAGGGTGCACTTCTCCCCCTTCTTTACTATTGCAGGAGGCTGAGGGGGGCTGCTGCACATAGAAGGACTTTTATCTTAATGCATAGAATGCATTAAGATCAAAAACCCTCTGCCTTTACAACCACTTTATGCATTCGAGGGGCTGAAACCAATGGGTGACAGAACCGCCAGTAGGTAATCCCAGTCCACCCTATCAAATGCTTTATCAGTGTTCATGGAAAGTAACAGGGTGGGATGGGAGGAACGTCTGGCATGGGCTATCAACATCAGTGTCCTAAGAGACCTTATCCTTTGCTTCCCGGGCCTGCCGGAAATAAAACCTGTCTGATCCGACGAGACCCATCTCGGGAGTAAAGAAAGCAATCTATTTGCCAGAACTTTCGCATAGATCTTAGAGTCAATATTTAATAGCAAAAAACAGGTAAGGTCTTTACCCGACTTTGGGACATCAGTAATAAGAGCATGGAGAGTCTCAGTTCTAAAGAAGCTGTCTCCAGATCCATAGTTGGCATATTGTGTCAGAGGGGCAGATAGTAGGTTTTTGAACGTCTTGTAATAAAGAGTAGTATAGCCATCTGGGCCGTGGGCTTTACCAGAGGCTAAACCAGAAATGGCAGCGTTCACTTCATCTTCTGAGATAGGTAACTCCAGGAGATCTTGCATCTCCGTGGGGAGTTTAGGTAAGTCAGATTTGGAGAGAAAATCAGTTATTAATGTCTTGTGTGTAACAGGGTTAGATGTAGGGTGGTCTTTTTGAACATTGAACAGGCGCTGATAAAATTCCCTGAATACTTTGGTAATGTCAGTGCAGAGGCATGAACCAGGGAATCAAAGCCTGATTTAATTGTAGAGATAAAGAGCGCTGATTTTTGTGGACGAAGTGCACGGACTACCAATTTACTGGGTTTGTTTCCCCATTCATAAATATCTCTATGCACTCGCTGGAAGGCTTGCTTATGCTCTACAGAATTTGTGTTTTGTTAATCTTTTGTTTTTAGGATTTTGGCCTTAAAACATTTTTTTTTTTTTTTTACTGAAGAGGGGCAAACTTCTATAAATACATCCTACTTTAGATATTAACACATATAGAAAATAGATTCTTTTTGATTTGCTGGCAGTCGATACAGAGCACTTTGTTATTCTTCAGATAAAGGTTAAAGTGGTTGTAAAGCCAATAGTTTTTTTTAACCTTAATGCATTCTATGGATTAAAATAAAAAAAACATGTGCTGCAGCTCCCCTCAGCCCTCCTCATAGTTACCTGAACCCCATCTTGATACAGTGATGTTGCACAAGAGACTCGGATGCCCGGGACTCTCCCTACTAATTGGCTGACACAGCAGCGAAGCGCCATTGGCTGCTGCTGCTGTTGATCAAAGTTAGTGAACCAATGAGGAGAGAGAGGGGGCGGGGCCGGGCAGTGGCTTTGTGTCTGAATGGACACAGGGAGCTGTGGCTCGCTTTGAGTGCCTCCATAGCAAGCTGCTTGCTGTGGGGGCACTCAACAGGAGGGAGGGGCCAGAAGCGCTGATGAGGGACCCGAGAAGAGGAGGATCGGGGCTCCTTTATGTAAAACCACTGAACAGAGCAGGTAAGTATAACATGTTTGGTATTTTTAACAAAAAAAAAAAAAACGGGACTTTGTATCACTTTAAGTCCACCCAAAGTATCCAGTAAAATACATTGCAAGGTACCGTCCTTGTTTCTATGGTCCTAAAACAGTGAAATTCCACTGACAGTGTTTTCCCTCTGCCGTGCAGTTATATTCCCTTTGGTTTCTGTCCCTGGATCCCTTAAAGGATGGGTTCACCTTTGTTCACCTTTTTTGCCATAAATTCCAGCTCCCTTATGTACCAATATAGCATTAATGTACTTGTTTTGCAAAAATAAAACAACTTTCCATATTTACACACGCTTACCTCACTCTCTTCATAGCTGTTTAAAAAGACTTATCCTTTAATCCTGCCTTACTTCCTGATCAGACTTTAGGTCATGACACAGGAAGGAGTTGACCAGCTGATCTCATTAGCACACACCCTGCATTATTTACCCTCAGCTGGTTAACTCCTTCCTGTGTCATGACCTAAAGTCTGTCCAGGAAGTGAGGCAGCAGTAATGGAGCAGAGTGTTTAAACAGCTATGAAAAGAGCGAGGTAAGCATGTGTAGAATTAATGGAAAGCTGTTTTATTTTTGCAAAATAAGTACATTAATGCTATATTGGTACACAGGGGAGCTGGAATTTAGAAAAAAAAAGGTCAACTGAACTTAGCCACTTATTTCCTGTTGCTGTGTGTGTCATTTCCAGCATTGTGTTTTGTTGTTGCAGCCCTTTCTAGCTAGCTGAGTCTCTCTCTCCCTCTCTCTGCACCATTGCTCATCATCTCCATCTCTCCTATGCTTCACGCTTGCTCCCTGCATCCTCTCCTAGCTAGTTGCAGTAGGTTTCCTTGGTTCTTAGTCTCCTGTGCGTACCCCATATCCTTCCAACGTGCTATTTGGTTGCACTGTGCTCACACGGGTGTGCTAGAGAACCACAACCTTGTGGCTGCCCCACAGCGCAACATCCACACGTCCTGTGGCTCTGGTGAAGACCGGGTGGTTCCTTGGTAGGGGTAGACCGATATTGTTTTTTCAGGGCCGATACAGATACCAATTTTTCGGCCGCCTTTCAGGCCCATAGCCGATATCAGGTGCCAATATTCTGTACATCACCGTCACCTGCCACCAGATGCAGAGTGTCACTTGCCACTATCACCTCCCACCCAGATGCAGTATGTCACTTACCACCATCACCTGCCACCCAGATGCAGCTTGTCACCTGCCACCAGATACAGCGTGTCACTTGCCACTGTCACCTGCCACCCATATGCAGCTTGTCACTTGCCACAGCGGTGATGTGAGGTGGGCAGTGAGAGATGTTGTCATCTCTCTGCTGCCTGCCGCACCGCTGACCGAGATTGGCAGAGACTGCAGCGAGCGCTGCGTAAGGACCGGGGGTGGAGGTCTGACCGATATCACCAATATTGGCAATATCAGCAATATCGGTAATATCAGTACATTTCTGACCGACACCGATAATTTGAAAATTGTGAATATCGGCCCCCAATAATCGGTCGACCCCTACTCCTTAGATCCTGTGACTCTGGCAAACCTCCATTTGTGTGCGGTCACACTGCTCCTGCATCTGTGAGGACTGGTACGCAGGCACACCTGTTTAGTTGTTCCTTTGGGCCTCTAGATCTTGAACTTACAGTCTCAGGTGGTCTTACCCTCTGATCGTGACAAAAAGTAAGAAATTCCCCCATTGGGGTCATACACACACAAAAACATCTGACAATAACGGAAGCAAAAAATATTCTTGGCAGTTAGGCTTGATATAATCAGAATACATTAAAATAAGAACAAAAAGAAGAAGAACAACAACTATCATTTCCAATAAATATATTATTGTTTTGCAATAAAAATGTCATACTCACAAATAGGGTTGTGTAAACATCACCAAATATGGGGACATTTACTAACAGTGGAATTATGTCAGTTCCTCCATCATCTACTTTTGGGCTAACAGCATTAAATTCGGGACCATAAGGATACAGCAAATCTGTCATAAGAAAGTCAGTTAAAGTGCTATTATTACATAAAGTACCAAAACATATAAATCTTTTTACAAAAACCCCTGTAATGCAGGATAATGCTCAGGGTAAATAATTGTTAGTCGCGCAATCTAAAAATGCCAACAGAAGGAATTACATTAAACAATATGTAAGCTGCAAGTTATTACTTTTCTGGTCTTGGGTTTAGGTACATTTTAAACCCATAACGTTTTTTTTTTTAACATCACAGCTTCTTATGTTTTCCTAGAAAACTGAGGGGGAGATTTACTAAAACTGGAACGCTCGGAATCTGGTGCAGCTATTAATGGTAGCCAATCAGCTTCTAACTTCAGCTTGTTCAGGTTGACAATAAAACCTGGAAGCGGATTGGTTTCTATGCACAGCTGCACCAGATTTTGCACCCTCCAGTTTTAGTAAATCCCACCCAGAGATTCTTGCTTAAGTTCCATAGGCTGCAAACTCGCAATACCGATTACAACAGAGATTTTCTCTTATTTTTTTAGTTTTTTTTTTTTTTTTTGGCTGACGGTTTTAAATTTGGTGGTTAAACTATATTAATTGAAACTGTTACATACCATATTCAACACTAAGCATACCTGTTGCCCACATGGTAGGACTAGATGTTGTAGCAATAGTAGTGGTAGCAGCAGCAGCGACAATCATAGCAGTGGCAGTAATAGTAGTAGCAAGGGTTCCTGAAGAAGTTGTGTCTATTGAAAATGTGCTAGGAATGTCTGAAGGGGTAGTTTCTACTGAAACAGTACTAAGAATGCGTGAAGAAGCACTGTCTACTGGAAATGTACTAGGAAAATAAGAAGGGGAGGTGTCTACAGGAACAGTAGTGGGGATCTCTGAGGATGACGTATCTTCTGGGATAGTGGGGAAGATGCCTGGAGATGATGTGTCTATTGGAATTGTGTTGGGAAAGTATGAAGCAGTGGTATCAATAAAAATGGTCTGAATATCTGAAGAAGTAGTATCTACTGGAACAGTTTTGACAAAGTATGAGGAAGAGATGTCTTCTGAAGAAGTAATGGGATGCTCTGAAGAAGATGTGTCTAATGGAATTGTGTTGAGAATGTCTGAGGTAGCATATTTTACGGAAACAGTACTGGGGACTATTGAAGAAGTGGTGTCCATTGAAGAGGAGGTGTCTACTGTAACTGTAACGGGGGAATATGAAGAGGAGGTATCTAAATTATCAGTACTAGGGTTATCTGAAGATGAAGTGTCTACTGGAAGAGTGATGTCAAAATATGAAGAAGAGGTATCTACTGGGACAGCGGTAAAGATTCCTGAGGAAGTTATGTCTATTGGAAATGTAGTAGGAAATTCTGAAGGGGCAGTTTCCACTGAAACAGTACTGGGAACTATCGACAAAGTAGTGTCTATTGAAGAGGAGGTGTCTACTGAAACCGTAATGAGAGAATATAAAGAGGGGGTGTCTACAGCAACAGCACTAGGGTTATCTGAAGATGAAGTGTCTACTGGAACAGTGCTGTGAAAATATAAAGGGGAAGAGTCTATTGGTACAGTAATAGGAATCTCTGAAGATGAGGTATCTATTGGGACAGTGGTAAATATTTTTGAAGAAGTTGTGTCTATTGTAAATGTTCTAGGAATGTCTGAAGGGGAATTTTCTACTGAAACAATACTGGGGACTATTGATAAAGTAGTGTCTTTTGAAGAGGAAATGTCTGCTGGAACTGTAATCGGAGAATATGAAGAGGAGGTGTCTACTTCATCAGTACTAGGGTTATCTGAAGATGAAGTATCTACTGGAACAGTGATATCAAAATATGAAGAGGCTGTGTCTATTGGAACAGTAATGGGAATGGGAACCTCTGAAGATGAGGTATCTATTGGGACAATGGTTAAGATTCCTGCGGAAGTTATGTCTATTGGAAATATGCTAGGAAAGTCTGATGAGGTGTCTATTTCATCAGTACTAGGGTTATCTGAAGTGCTGTGAAAATATGAAGAAGAGGTGTCTATTGGAACAGTAATGGAAATCTCTGAAGATGAGGTATCTATTGGGGCAGTGCTGATAATTCCTGAGGAAGCTATGTCTATTGGAAATGTGTTAGGAAAGTCTGAAGGGGTGGTTTCTATTGAAACAGTGCTAGGAATGCCTGAAGAAGTAGTATCTAATGGAACAGTACTGGGAAAATATGAAAAGGGGGTATCTACAAGAACAGTAATGGAGATGTCTGAGGATGATGCATCTTCTGGGATAGTGGTGAAGATGCCTGGAGATGATGTGTCTTTTGGAACTGTGTTGGGAAAGTATGAATAGGTAGTGTCATCTGAAACAGTCTGGAGAGTATGTGAAGAAGTAGTGTCTTCTGGAACAGTTTTGGAAAAGTATGATGAAGCAATGTCTTCTGGAAAAGTAATGGGGGGATCTGAAGAAAATGAGTCTACTGGAACTATGTTGGGAATGTCTGAGGTGGCATATTTTACCGAATCAGTACTGAGGACTATTGATGAAGTAGTTTTCATTGAAGACAATGTGTCTACTGGAACCGTAGTGGGATAATATGAAGAGGAGGTGTCTACTGGAACAGTACTAGGGTTATCTGAAAATAAAGTGTCTACTGGAACAGTACTGTGAATATATGAAGAGAAGGTGTCTATTGGAACAGCAATGGGAATCTCTGAAGATGAAGTATCTATTGGAGCAGTGGTGAAGATTTCTAAAGAAGGTGTGTCTTTTGGAAATGTGCTAGGAAAATCTGAAGGGGACGTTTCTACTGAAACAGTACTGGGGACTATCGACAAAATAGTGTCTATTGAAGAGAATGTGTCTACTGTAACTATAACGGGGGAAAATGAAGAGGAGGTGTCTACAGTACTAGGGTTATCTGAAGATGAAGTGTCTACTGGAACAGTACTGTGAAAATATGAAGGGGAGGGGTCTATTGGAACAGTAACAGGGATCTCTGAAGTATCTTCCAGGATAGTGGTGAAGAAGATGCTAGGAGATGATGTGTCTATTGGGACTTCATTGGGAGAGTATGAATGGGTGGTTTGGGGCACATTTGAATAAGTATTGTCTTCTGGAATAGTGCTTGTTGGGGAGGAAGTGATAGGGTGATCAGAAGGTAAGACTGTAGAAGAGCTGTAGGTGCTGCTGGGTAATGAATGCCCTGATGGAACGGTTTCTGTTTCCATTTCAGTTCCTTTCACAGAAGAGGTGAAGAATGTATCCCAGTCCCAAGTTGCATTTTTTGTCTTTGGAAGATGTGTTGATGTTGAATTTGGTGTTGAATACACTAAAAAAAAATTGAGAAATGTAGTTTTATTTTGTCATTTACGTATTCTTTTTTTTTATATCTGGATCAAGAAAGTTAAGCCATTTGATATTATCAAAATTGGCAAGCTTCCAAAATTTTATCAGCCTTGGTAGGCACACGTGTATGTACACGTCTGACAGGATAAAGTTGAATTTCTTGTTTTCTTATTTGTTGCTCTTGTCAGTAAATCTATTATTTTTTCACTTCCTGTAAGATGTAGACAATACTGTTCATTCTGCAATGAAATCACCCTGTGGGCACGGTAGACCTAAATGGACTAGAGGCAAACCCTCTATATAAATACCAATAACAACTTACAGTAAGAGTTAAAACAGATATACTGTTATAAGGAAGGACTCAGGAAAAAAAAATAGCTTATTGTTATTATAAGGGACATAATGCATCGTACATGACATCTTTACATTTTTTCTATAGCTCCATTTCTGGTAGGATGTCCATGGATGTGATCAGCATCCTTTGAACACAGCTGATCACAGATTGCAGTAAAGGGCCAATCACAGCGGCCCTTTGCCATGTGATAAGCTGTGTCCAATCACAGCTGGTCACATGTAAACAGACTTGACGCTTATCTGCATTCCATTCCTTACATGCTGTCTCTGTGTAAGGAATAGAGAGCCAATAACTGGCAAATCTGACAAGGCACAGTGAGTACATTGTTTACACTGATCATCCGTGCCCTGGATATCAGTGCAGCCCCAACAGTGCCCATCAGTGCAGCACCATCAGTGCTCATCAGTGCAGCCCCATCAGTTCAGCCCCTGAAAATTGGCCTGGGCAGAAAGGGGGTGAAAGTGCCCGGTATTGAAGTGGTTAAATGATCACCTTTGTTGCACATACAGTGTTACTTCTGTTTTCAGAATGTTTCCCTCTTTTTGCTACAATTTATTTGATTCAATGGCAGTTTAAGGGATCTACAGTATATATAAAACATTTGCTGGTAATATGCAGTATCTCACAAAAGTGAGTACACCTCAAACATTTTTGTAAATATTTTATTTTATCTTTTCATGTGACAACACTAAAGAAATGACACTTTGCTACAATGTAAAGTAGTGAGTGTACAGCTTGTATAACAGTGTAAGTTTGCTGTCCCCTCAAAATAACTCAACACACAGCCATTAATGTCTAAACCGCTGGCAACAAAAGTGAGTACACCCCTAAGTGAAAATGTCCAAATTGGGCCCAATTGGCCATTTTCCCTCCCCGGTGTCATGTGACTCGTTAGTGTTACAAGGTCTCAGGTGTGAATGGGGAGCAGGTGTGTTAAATTTGGTGTTATCGCTCTCACTCTCTCATACTGGTCACTGGAAGTTCAACATAGTACCTCATGGCAAAGAGCTCTCTAAGGATCTGAAAAAAAAGAATTGTTTCTCTACGTAAAGATGGCCTAGGCTATAAGAAGATTGTCAAGACCGTGAAACTGAGCTGCAGAACGGTGGCCAAAACAGCGGATACAGCGCAATACAGCGGTTAAACAGGACAGGTTCCACTCAGAACAGGCCTCGCCATGGTCGACCAAAGGAGTTGAGTGCACATGCTCAGCTTCATATATATATTTATATATTTTTCATTCATTCATGCTGGAATAAAAAAGGCCCTTATCAAAACTGTTCCCACAAGGTTGGAAGTGCACAATTGTCTAACATGTCTTTGATGTACAATCAAAAGAGCCATTCACTAGTAAAACCTAAACTCGAACATTTGGAGACGGGTGCCCACATACTTTTGCTCACAAAGTATATCCAGTTTGCTAAAACATCAGAAAGAATTATAATAATGAGCTCTGTGTGGTGACCAGAGCAGATAATCAACTTGAAGTGAACTGAGGTCACACTGGAAAATGAGGACTGAGTGATACTGGTTGCTGCACCATGCATTTTCAATGAATGAGCATAAGTATGTAGATCTAGGCGTCATCGAGACCTACAAAATTTTAACCTGATGGGTAGTTTTCCTCCAATCCCCTAAATGATGTTGAGTAATAAAATAATAAATTACACTTACCAGTTGCAGTAGTTGATGGGTTTTCAATGGCTGTGTAAAAAAAAATGAAAAACAGATGTTGATCATTATATACACATAATATATATATATATGTACATGCAAAAAAATAGTTCTGTATTCCTGTGACTGCTGCCCTACTATGCCAATCCCTCCACTAGCTTCAACTAGCCCAATGTATAAAATTGAAATGCTAACTACTAACCGAATCTCTCCGTTTATCTTCTACCCTGTCCACCTTAAGGCGATCCCTAATAAACCATTTATTCAGTACACCCCACCTTGCCACCCCCACAGTTATTATATTTTGTACCATCGCCCCTCTCTTTTAGAGTGTAAGCTCTGTGAGCAGGACCCTCCTAAATGTTTTGTTTTGTACTGTATTTTAACTGTACTGTCTCCTTTATATTATACTGCTTGGACTTTTATACATACAAAACTAATAGAAAATAACTGGAAAAGCCCCCAGTATCCTACAATAACAGACTATATTGGCTACAGAAAGGGGACATAATAAATAAAATCAACAAATTTTTATTTTTGAAGCATTTTAAAATATTGAAATAGATTTTAGAATACCCTTATAGGGGAAAATTGATACATAAAATAACAACATAGTGGTAATAGCATATCTTTATTGTACAGCTGCACAATAAAGATATGCCATTAACACTATGTTGTTCTAGGTAACTCAAATAAATGGTCGTATGTCTGGGTCCTGAAGAAGCCAAGTTTCTGGCGAAACGTTGACCATATCATACCACTGTATGGATTGTATCTATCTAATCTGTATGTTCATTTTTATTGTCTGCATATTTTATGTTAGTTATTAGTTTATTTGTTTTGTATGTATTGTTGGATGAGGCCCGAGTCTATACCCTCTCTATTTCAATGGACCTTTATACAGTACTGCTTGGACCTTGAAGAAGGGGGTATTCCCCAAAAGCCTGAAAATTTGAATGTTAATGCAAATGAAAAAATATCACAGATGGCATTCAAATGTTTTTCAATTCAATTTTACCCCCTTCCTGACCAGAGCACTTTTTACGATTCGGCACTGTGTCGCTTTAACTGACAATTGTGCGGTTGTGCGACGTTGCACCCAAACAAAATTGACGTCCTTTTTTTTCCCACAAATAGAGCTTTTTTTTGGTGGTATTTGATGGCCTCTGCGTTTTTTAATTTTTTTGCGCTGTAAACAAAAAAAGAGCGACAATAAATATTGCCCAAAAATATATGAAAATTTTTTTTTTTTCCTCAGTTTAGGCCGATATGTATTCTTCTACATATTTTTGGTAAATGTCTAAACCGCTGGCAACAAAAGTGAGTACAGCCCTAATTGAAAATGTCCAAATTGGGCCCAATTAGCCATTTTCCCTCCCCGGTGTCATGTGACTCATTAGTGTTACAAGGTCTCAGGTGTGAATGGGGGAGCAGGTGTGTTAAATTTGGTGTTATCGCTCTTACTCTCTCATACTGGTCACAGGGAGTTCAACATGGCACCTCATGGCAAAGAATTCTCTGAGGATCTGAAAGAAAAGAATTGTTGCTCTACATAAAGATGGCCTAGGCTATAAGAAGATTGCCAAGACCCTGAAACTGAGCTGCAGCACGGTGGCCAAGACCATACAGCGGTTTAACAGGACAGGTTCCACTCAAAACAGGCCTCGCCATGGTCCACCAAAGAAGTTGAGTGCATGTGCTCAGTTTCATATCCAGAGGTTGTCTTTGGGAAATAGACGTACGAGTGCTACCAGCATTGCTGCAGAGGTTGAAGGGGTGGGGGGTCAGCCTGTCAGTGCTCAGACCATACGCCGCACACTGCATCAAATTGGTCTGCATGGCTGTTGTCCCAGAAGGAAGCCTCTTCTAAAGATGATGCACAAGAAAGCCCACAAACAGTTTGTTTAAGACAAGCATGATAACGACCCCAAACACACCTCCAAGATGACCACTGCCTTGCTAAAGAAGCTGAGGGTAAAGGTGATGGACTGGCCAAGCATGTCTCCAGACCTAAACCCTATTGAGCATCTGTGGGGCATCAAACAGAAGGTGGAGGAGCGTAAGGTCTCTAACATCCACCAGCTCCGTGATGTCGTCATGAAGGAGTGGAAGAGGACTCCAGTGACAACCTGTGAAGCTCTGGTGAACTCCATGCCCAAGAGGGTTAAGGCAGTGCTGGAAAATTATGGTGGCCACACAAAATATTGACACTTTGGGCCCAATTTGGACATTTTCACTTAGGGGTGTACTCACTTTTGTTGCCAGCGGTTTAGACATTAATGGCTGTGTGTTGAGTTATTTTGAGGGAACAGCAAATTTACACTGTTATACAAGCTGTACACTCACTACTTTACATTGTAGCAAAGTGTCATTTCTTCAGTGTTGTCACATGAAAAGATAGAAGAAAATATTTACAAAAATGTGAGGGGTGTATTCACTTTTGTGATTGTGAGATACTGTATATATATATATATATATATATATATATATATATATATATTTTTTTTTTTTTTTTTCCATTCATTCATGCTGGAATAAAAAAGGCCCTTATCAAAACTGTTCCCACAAGGTTGGAAGTGCACAATTGTCTAACATGTCTATGATGTACAATCAACAGAGCCATTCACTAGTAACACCTAAATTCGAACATTTGGAGACCACATACTTTTACTCACAGAGTATATCCGGTTTGCTAAAACAACAGAAATAATAATAATAATAATGAGCTCTGTGTGGTGACCAGAGCAGCTAATCAACTTGAAGTGAACTGAGATCACACTGGAATATGAGGACTGAGTGATACTGGTTGCTGCACCTTGCATTTTCAATGAATGAGCATGAGTATGTAGATCTAGGCGTCATCGAGACCTACAAAATTTTTATCTGGTTGGTAGTTGCTCTCCAATCCCCTAAATGATGTTGAGTAATATAATAATAAATTACACTTACCAGTTGCAGTAGTTGATGGGTTTTCAATGGCTGTGTAAAAAAGTGAAAAACAGATATAATAAATATATATATATATATATATATATATATATATATATATATATATATATATATATATACGCAAAAAATAGTTCTGTATTCCTATGACTGCTGCCCTACTATGCCAATCCCTCCACTGGCTTCCACTAGCCCAATGTATAAAATTTAAATACTAACTACTAACCCAATCTGTCTGGTTATCTTCTACCCTGTCCACCTTTAGGCGATCCCTAATAACTCATTTATTCAGAGAAGCCTACCTCACCTTCACCTAAAAACTGTACGTCGACCACCTCAATCAGTTCACCCCACCTTGCCACCCCCACAGTTACTATATTTTGTACCATCGCCCCTCTCTTTTAGAGTGTAAGCTCTGTGAGCAGGACCCTCCTAACTTTTTTGTTTGGCACTGTATTGTACCTGTACTGTCTCCCTTTATATTATACTGCTTGGACCTTTATACATACACAACTAATAGGAAATAACCGGAGAAGCCCCCGGTATCCTAAAATAACAGACTATATTGGCCACAGAAAGGAGGCATAATAAATAAAATCATCCAATTTTTATTTTTGAAGCATTTTAAAATATTGAAATAGATTTTAGAATACCCTTATAGGGGGAAATTGATACATAACAACATAAAGGTAATAGCATATCTTAATTGTACAGCTGTACAATAAAGATATGCCATTAACATTATGTTGTTCTAAGTAACTCAAATAAATGGTCGTATGTCTGGGTCCTGAAGAAGCCAGGTTTCTGGCGAAACGTTGACCATACAGACCATATCATACCACTGTATGGATTGTATCCATCTAATCTGTATGTTCATTTTTATTGTGTGCATATTTTATGTTAGTTATTAGTTTATTTGTTTTGTATGTATTGTTGGATGAGGCCCAAGTCTATCCCCTCTCTCTTTCAATGGACCTTTATACAGTACTGCTTGGACCTTGAGGAAGGGGGTATTCCCCAAAAGCCTGAAAATTTGAATGTTAATGCAAATGAAAAAATATCACAGATGATATTTAAATGTTTTTTTTTTTTTTTTAAAGAGGTTGTGATAGTTTCTGTCAATTAAATTAACCTGTCATATCCCTCTAACTTTACAAAACAACCATACCGAGCAAGAAGCACCATATACAGTATGGACCCAGCAGGTTTTGAACCACCTTCTGGAGAGAAAGGGGGAGTACTGTGATCTCTGTGGGAGGTAATAAATACCTGGAAGTGTTAAACTATTACATTCATGAGCATGCATGAACATGAAAAAAAAATCTGAAGACAGATCTGTAACATTGCCCATCCTGTCCAAAATTAAGGGGATTTGGTTAAAGTTGAGCCCTAAAGTCCATGGACTATGTGAATGAATGTAATTTCTTATACAGTAGTACCTTGCATTTCGAGCATAATCCATTCCAGAAGAATGCTTGTAATCCAAAGCACTCAAAGTATAAAAGTAATTTCAAAAAAAGTATATCAAAGCGAGTTTCCCCATAGCGATCCATCGAAACTCAGATAATTCGTTCTATAGCCACTGCTTGTCTATGCAGTACCGCATGTGGCCAGAGGTGGGGGGTGCCAGAGACACATGGAAACACTCGGAGAAGCTCGGAGACCACTCGAAGACACTCTGAGACACTTGGAAACACTGTGGGAATCGAGTGTTTCTGAGTGTCTCCAAGTGGCTCAGAGCGGCTCTGAGCATCACCAGTGCCCCTGCACATCTGGCCAAATGCGATATTGCACACCCCAGAGGCTTGAATCCTGCTGGTCTTGTCAGGTTTTAAAAAATAAAAACAGCTTGTATTGCAAAATGCTCGTAAACCGCGTTACTCGCAATCCGAGGTATTACTGTATAAATATAACCATTCATGTAACCAGAATTTGTTAAGTTACTGTTTTACCTGTACTGGGTATTATTATAATATCCATGAGAATACAATCAACTCCATTAATTAGACTTAGATAAATATAACGACTTTCCTGAAATCTTTACCAAAATATATAAAATAGCGATAAGTGAATACAGGAGGAATGTTAAGGGACTCACCACTGAGAAGAATCAAGGTCACTTTGAAAATGTCCATTGGTAAGGTTTTTGGAGACTGAATCCAACGCTCTTTGAATCACCTGCTCAATAGAGGATACATTTATGTAAAGAGGTATGAGGTGATTGTAGCGATATTAGTGCACTTGCAACAAAAATGATTATTTGTGATACTTCTTTTTATTTGCACTAACATCTACATTTTCAAGACACGTTTCAGGGTATACCTTCTTCTTCTTCAATGTCCAAGCAGTAGTCCTTGGATCTTCAAGAAGGGGGTATACCCTGAAAGCGTGTTCTGAAAATTTGGATGTTAGTGCAAATGAAAAAAATGATCACGGATAGTACTCAACTCTTTTTGTTTAAATGGGTTGAGCCAGCTTTTGTCAATGAAATGAATCTGTCATATCCCTCTAACTTTTCGAAAGAACCATACTGAGCAAGAGGCACCATATACAGTATAGACCCAGCAGATTTTGATTTTCTGATAACAGTACACAAATGCAGCCATGACTTAAAGCTCTGGCAGGTTCCTCTTCCCCCTCACCCCCATCATCCCCAGTATCCAGTGAGAACACCCTTGCTGTCAGCTGAGGCACCTTGGATGAGGCACTATTGCATCATTGGATAGTGGGGTTGTCAACGGGAATTCCAGACCGAAGTACCCCTTGGTAGACATGTGGGGACCAACATTTCTCGAGAAGAAGCGTATCTATCAACATAGTGAATGACCAGATACATTTGCAGAAGTGTGGGATGGCTGGTTGAACACACCCCTGGTCTTGCTCCCGTAGACCTGACGTTCCATAAGCCATTATTTTAATATGCAAACAACAATTTAAATTGTGGTGCAAACGAATGCTAATGCACCATCCACATGAGTTGGCCTCTACCCCCCCCCCCCCAGGTAAAAGTAAAGATATGCTTGTGTAGCATAGGTAGTTCATAAAATGTTCATAAAAATCCCATAGGAAGGGTGTTGTACTTCAGTAGGTAGTTCCACCTGAGACAGGAACAAATCTCTGAAATTACAAAAAAGGAACACAAGGGGGCACCAGCTAAGTGCAGCACCAATGGGTTTATTACAACTAAAAAGCCGAATGCAAACTCAGAAATATAAAATCAAAGAGCTTATCTGCATCCATGTTTCCAACCAATGTGGCATTGCTGCAGATAAGCTCTTTGATGTTAAATTTCTGTAAGTTTGCAAGGGATTTATAATCGTAATAAACCCATTGATGCTGCACTTATCAGGTGCCTCTTGTATCCCTTTTATTGTTCGTGTAATATAACCTAACTTTTTCTACCGTTGTTTCTTTAATCGCAGTATTGTGCTATAAGTCAACATTAGTGACTGCATTGCTGTAGCACCACCCTGATATCTGTATTTGCACTCTAGAATTGTACCTAAAGCGGAGCTCCACCCAAAAGGTGAAGAAGTTGCACTCTTAGGGACCAGTGTGTGGGGGGGCGGGTACCTGATTTTGACAGGTACCTGGCTCCCACTTTTGCTCCGATCGCCTAGGCAATTGGAAGAGAAAGTTCTCCTCCCCCATCCCTTCCCGCAGTCTTCTTGGACAGGTTTCTTTAATAGACATGTGCAATTCATTTTGTTCCGAATTTGTTTTTTAACAAACGCGTTTTACAAATTTTTCCAAATATCTGTAAATTTGAATATTCAAAAATTCATAAATTCATAAATTCAAAAATTCATAAATTCATAAATTCAAAAATTCGAAAATACAAAAATTCGAAAATCCGAAGATAAGAACGAAAATTCAAAAGAACAAAAATGCCAAAATAAGAACGAAAATCTGGAAATTCGAAAACCCGAAAATTTGAAAAACTGAAATAATAACTAATAATAACTTAACTATCACTATTAAATTATAGGTATTGGAATTTCTCTTCAAATTTTGCTGTTAGTGAACATAACGAATTATCCGAAATAACAAATGCTGTATCTAAACGAATGGAACGTAACAAATTAATAATAATAAATAACAATAATGATAATAATAATAATAAAAACTTTGTATTATTATTATTAATTATTCATTTGTTCTGTTACATTTGTTTAGACGTGGCATTCGTTATTTCGAATAATTCATAACTTTGGATAAATTTGTACCTGTTAAGTTGACTAAAAGCCAAATTTGAAAGGAAATTCCAATACCTGTAATTTCATAGTTTATATTAGCTAGTTAGTTATTATTCAGAATTTTTGGATTTTTGCTCTTTCAAATTTTCGGATTTTCTTTCTTATTTTCGGTTTTACGAATTTTTTGAATTTAAGAATTTATGAAATTTCGAATTTACGAATTTTCGAATTCACAAATTTTCAAATTTATGGATTTTAGAATTTCAGAATTTACGAACTTTCACATTTTCAAATTCACAAATTTTCGAATTTATGACTTTTCGAATTTACAAATTTCGATCATAACCAAAAAAAACCAAACCCCAGAATGAAACGAAAATGAAAATTAACCAATTTTTCGGCAATGCACATGTCTACTTTTTAATTCTGTTTATGATTTTTTGGATGTTATATGTCATGGTGTATGATATCAATGTCCGTGGCTATTTGTCTACTCTGGAACCTTTTTCTTTTTTTTCTTTTTTTTTTATTGTATATTTATTAATGATTTTCAGTTATACAAGGATATAAAAACTTTATCAATGACAGATACAATAAGAAGAACAAAAGTAGAAGAATTACACTACATATCCAATTAAATCACAGAAAGGTAGCCGTCTGACAAGTCTGGGGGATTAGAGTTCAGCATAGTACCAGAGAACAGATTAATATATCGTTAACCTCCAGCTTGACAAATCTAAGTTTGTCAAAAATAAAAGAAAAAGAAAAAAAACAAGGAGTACAAGGCAAGGGGGAGGGACACCATGGGGCAGTAGACTAGGGAATCAAACAGCAAAGCATTATAGGGGTAGTCGAGCATAAGAGATAACTATCTATCATTCTGGAAGGGACCGTTCTGGACATTAGTCGAAGTTGTCCCAGATTTTGCTAAACCGTAACAGGGAGTCTTCAATAGCTGCAGTCAAATGTTCCATCCTACAGATGTCAGCTATATTGGATAGAAGCTGAGAGCTAGTAGGGGGAGAGGTGGACAGCCAACAACGTGTTATTGCTCTTTTGACTGCTAAGAGCATAAAGGCCATCAGTTTCTGTGCTGATTTAGGAATACCCGGGAGAGGTAGGCCTTCATAGAGATCTCGTATCGTGTGTTGGGCCCCTATCTTTGGAAGCAGACAGCCAGAAGGGAAAACCCCAGTGATAGGTGATCTGGTGGTTTTGAAGATGAGTGGTAATGGGTCACAGACTTCGACGTTTAGCCAAAGTGATGGGAGACAAGTCACTGAATATTTGGATCTTGGTGCCCTTGTAGTCTAAACGACTTCTGTTACGGGTAGCTGTGATGAGGATTTCTTTGCTAATAATAATTGAATCGGACTATAATGTCCCTGGGATTGGTAACCCAGTGTAGGTTTAGGGGCCAGAGATCTATGCGCCCGATTGAGACGCCAGTTGATATCTGGAATGTTGGGGGCCAAAGTGACAAAGAGACCCAGAAGGTAGGGCCGGATGTCCTTGTCAGAAATGGTCTCAGGGACTCCACGGATCCCTAGGTTCTGACGGCGTTCCCTGTTTTCTAGATCTTCCTGCTGTATTTGGATCTGAGAAACTGTGTGTTTGAGGGCAGCATTATCTTCCTCTAAAACATGCACATATTACACCAGTTCATCAAATTTATTCTCAAGGGTGTCTGTACGTTCCCCTAAGTAGGTGATTTCCCCCCTAAGTTTGTGTGCTATCTTTCCCACTTCCCTGGTAATGTGATGGATTAAGTCTTGAAGCAGGTTTTGCAACTTAGCATCAAGAAATTCTACAGTGACTGCTGCGGCAGGCTCTGTCAGGGGCGTGGATGATCTCTCCGTAGGCAACACTTCCGGGAACACTAGGGGGTCTGTAGGTTCCGACGGGTTATCTGGAGTACCCGAGGCCGGGGATTGCGGCCTAAGTAGTCCATGTTTTGAGAATGCCGCGACATAGTGAAGGATCGGTATATGTATTTTTGGAAATCGATATTACCCATGAGGTGCCCGGAATCTACCAGAGGTGAGTGAAGTAGCTCGCATTGCGGTAGGTGCAGTCAGAGCGGAGCACAAGCCGCGGGAGCCGCGGAAGAGGAGACGGGGCCGGAGCCTGTGGATTACGCATCTGCCATCTTTACGAGCCGCGCATGCGCCTCTGGAACCTTTTCAATAAGTTTAAAAACATTTTTTTTTTAAAAAGTACTCTTTGGTACCATCTGTTGGACCCACTACTCTTTGAGCACCCCACACACTCATTATAAAACCACAAAAATAGTAAAACGTGCAAAACCCTGAAAATACACCCTGCTGAAAGTATTATAATTTCCCTGTACCATTGACATTCTGTATCTCTGAAGGAATCAGATACTCAGCTATGTACACAGATTGTCAAAACGTAAGTATTTATGTAATTCAAGATGGGTAATAATGTTATCTTGACATATGTCAAACTGACACATTTACAGCAAATTTGCACACCTCTAGGACTGTAGGAATTAACCATTTTCTGACTTTTTGCAGCATGTTTACTAGTTGTTGAGCTTTGCTTCCTCTGGGGCAGAAAATCATTAAAAGTCAAAGCATGATATTTGCAAATTTTTCAGATTAATTTACCTGGAATTTCTGAGGGACAACAGTCTTATAAAAAATTTTAAGCATTTTGTTTCCTTATTGCACTGCCTAGTTGAGTTACGAGAATACAGTTAAGACAAAAGGTCTGAATACAGTTTGAATACAGGGAGATCAATGGTAACCTTGACATGTCCCATAGTGATCGGATTAAAGTGGTTTGAAACCTCAGAGATGAAAGATGAACAAAGCATATCCCTCTATAGGGAGTGCTTGTCTTAATTGAGAGCACTAAGTGTCATTTCTGTCTGCTGCCTTATTCCTCTGGTATCAGCACGAGTCACTTCTGGCAAGTTTTCCTGACACCAAGAGAAAAAAGGTGACAGGGGAGGGACCTCCAGCTGATTGACAGCCTCAGCTCTGTTCCTGTGTGCTGTGTGAAGGGGCCCCTTTCCTTCCAATCAGCTCTCGGAGCTCTCCTCACTGTGTAACTTCAGCTCTCTGCCACCTTTTTTTATCTGAACACTCAGGCAAGCTTTATAAATTCTGCTCTTTGAAGGCTGCAGAAAAAATAGGTACAGCTTATATAGGAGGAGTTGAATAATCTTTGTGTATCACCTGAGGCCAGTCACTTCACAGGGTAAATGTAAGCGTTTACAACCACTTTAGGGTGATTGAGTTACCCATGTGGTCATAAACCCTTGGCTATGTCCCTCAAACTTTTTAGAACTGGAGAAGACTGCTTGGATGAGCAATGAAACATCTTTATAGGGGCTGGTTACTCAGGAGTAAAATCACACCTGCAAAATGTTTCATTAAAAAATCCATATTTTATTTATACAAACGATGTTAAAAAATATTCTTAAAAACAATCCACCAAGTAGAGGTGTCCTACTGTATTTATCACTCCTATTTTGAAAAAACTTCACATTGCGTATTGTACCTAAACCAGATAAGAACCATAATGTAACATAATCATCCAACTTAAGGAGAAAACATACAAATGTATTGATCTCCAATATCCAATGGTTCTGCATTTGTAGGGTTTGCTAAAAGTCCCAACATGTTTCATGTTGAACCACTTCCTCAGGAGTCTTCAGAGGAAGTTCAAGGATAGAGAGAATACATATACTGTATATATATATATATATATATATATATATATATATATATATATATATATATATATATATATATATGAAAAATAATAACCATGCTTAATAAAACTAAAAGAAATGAAAAATTCACCAATTATTCAAGCAGCAACTCTCCTGTGAGATATAAACACAGTCCCATAACAATCAAAAGCATTTACAGAGTCATGCTGAATGAGTGTTTACACCCATATGAAACAAACAGCAAGTGACATTAAGTGAAATTAAATAAAAATAAATTAATAAAAATAAGTCCAAAATGGTGAAATAATTTCAGAGGTGAGAATATTCTTGTCAATGCATCTGCAAAATGGCCACCATGAAGTCTTCCTCAGGAGTCTTCAGAGGAAGTTCAAGGATAAAGAGAATACATATACTGTATATATATATATATATATATATATATATATATATATATATATATATATACACACACACACCACCACCACCTACCCAGACAGGATACTTGATTACCAGCTCACATAGACCTCTTGTCACTGAAGGTCAATAGCACTTGTGGCTACACACCCAGCCAGGGCCTTTTGGTGCCCTCTGAAGATGCCCTCAAAACCATAGATAAAGACCATCCAGATAATGTTCCTGTACAGTCATCCCTAAAAAAGACAAAAAGCTCCACATAGTGTAAAATCTTATGACATATATTAAGATGAGATAAGATTGCACTTACACCAAGATGAATTTAAAATGCCCTGTTAACAATCTCGCCAGCCGGTCGATACAGCAGCAACCCGTCATTTAGGGACTTGAAGAACGCGATGATGTCAGCACGTCATTCTGCCCAACACAGTTTGTTATAAAATGACAAAGACTGGTTGCCCCGGACAACGCCTTTGTATGACAAAACGCCTGCCCTGGGTGATGTCATTCCATGACGAAACACATAGGGTGGAGCGACGTGCTGACGTCATTGTGTTCTGTGAGTCCCAGAAGGACAGGTTGCTGCTGCATCACTGGCTGGCGAGATTGTTAACAAGGCATTTTTAAGCCATCTGGACCTAAGTGCAATCTTATCTTACCTTAATAAATGTCATAAGATTTTACATGTGGAGCTTTTTGTACTTTTGGAGATGACTGTATGGGAACATCATCTGGATGGTCTTTACCTATGGTTTTGAGAGCATCTTCAGACGGCATAAAAAAGCCCTGGCTTGGTGTGTAGCCACAAGCGCTATTGACCTTCCATGACAGGAGGTCTATGTGAGCTGGTAAGAGGACCAGAGAGGAGACAGGGACCCGGAGCCTGTGGATTACGCTTCCGCCATCTTTACGAGCCCTGCATGCGCCTCTGGAACCTTTTCAATAGGTTTAAAAAAACTTTTTTTTTAATAATAATAAAAGTACTCTTTGGTACCATCTGTTGGGCCTACTATTGTTTGAGCACCCCACACACTCATTATAAAACCACAAAAAAAATAAAAAATGTGCAAAACCCTGAAAATACACCCTGCTGAAAGTATTATAATTTCCCTGTTCCATTGACATTCTGTATCTCTGAAGGAATCAGATACTCAACTATGTACACAGATTGTCTAAACGTTAGTATTTATGTCATACAAGATCGGTAATAATTTTCTCTTGACTTATATCAAACTGATACATTTACAGCAAATTTGCACACCACTAGGACTGTAGGAATGAACCATTTTCTGACTTTTTGCAGCATGTTTACTAGTTGTTGAGCTTTGCTTCCTCGTGGGGAGAAAATCATTAAAAGTCAAAGCATGATATTTGCAAATTTTTCAGATTCCTTTACCTGGAATTTCTGAGGGACAACAGTCTTATAAAATAATTTAAGCATTTTGTTTCCTTATTGCAATGCCTAGTTGAGTTACGAGAATTCAGTTAAGACAATAGGCCCGAATACAGTTGGAATACAGGGAGATCAATGGTACCCTTGACATGTCCCATAGTGATCGGATTAAAGTGGTTTGAAACCTCAGAAATGAAAGATGAACAAAGCATATCCCTCTATAGGGTGTACTTGTCTCAATTGAGAGCACTAAGTGTCATTTCTGTCTGCTGCCTTAGTCCTCTGGTATCAGCATGAGTCACTTCTGGCAAGTTTTCCTGACACCAAGAGAAAAAAGGTGACAGGGGAGGGAGCTCCAGCTAATTGACAGCCTCAGCTCTGTTCCTGTGTGCTGCGTGAAGGGGCCCCTTTCCTTCCAATCAGCTCTCAGAGCTCTCCTCATTGTGTAACTTCAGCTCTCTGCCACCTTTTTTTTATGAACACTCAGGCAAGCTTTATAAATTCTGCTCTTTGAACTGATGTGGAGAAGAGAACAGAAGGCTGCAGATAAATAGGTACAACTTATATAGGAAGAGTTGAATAATCTTGGTGTATCACCTGAGGCCAGTCACTTCACTGGGTAAATGCAGGGCTGTTTTTTCCACTGGGCACGCTGGGCAGTTGCCCAGGGGCCCCACTTGTCTGGAGAGCCCCATCCAGGGCCGATCCTCAGCTCTGCAATCTGCTGCTTTAGTTGACTGACTGCACTGGTTCATCACTTGCTAGAATCGCCAGCCGCCCTGCGCCTAGCTAGCAACCAGTGATGTCAGTCAGAGGCCGTGGCCACCCCAGCATTCATAGCGCACCGCGCCGCCCCAGCTGCTAGTGAACAATCTCCGCCCACCTCCACCACGTTCTTCAGACAGCATGGAGAGGGAGCGGAGCAGAAAGACGGCCCTTGATAGTTGGCGCTGCCTTGCTGCTGTGAGTGACACACTGTACTGCACCAGGCCGGTGGCCTCAAGTAAGTCTAACACTGTCTACTTAAGTAAGTTCAAGTTGTGCATCACACAGCCACTGTCTGTGCTCCTCCAAAGCTGCCACTGTGCCCATCAAACACAGCCATTGTGCCCATCAAAGCTGTCACTGTGCCCATCAAACACAGCCACTGTGCCCATCAAAGCTGCCACTGTGCCCATCAAAGCTGCCACTGTGCCCATCAAAAGCTGCCACTGTGCCCATCAAACACAGCCACTGTGCCCATCAAAGCTGTCACTGTGCCCATCAAACACAGCCACTGTGCCCATCAAAGCTGCCACTGTGCCCATCAAAGCTGCCACTGTGCCCATCAAAAGCTGCCACTGTGCCCATCAAACGCAGCCACTGTGTCCATCAAACGCTGCCACTGTGCCCATCAAAAGCTGCCACTGTGCCCATCAAACGCTGTCACTGTGCCCATCAAAAGCTGCCACTGTGCCCATCAAACGCTGCCACTGTGCCCATCAAACGCAGCCACTGTGTCCATCAAACGCTGCCACTGTGCCCATCAAAAGCTGCCACTGTGCCCATCAAAAGCTGCCACTGTGCCCATCAAAGCTGCCACTGTGCCCATCAAAAGCTGCCACTGTGCCCATTAAATGCAGCCACTATGCCCATCAAATGCTGCCACTGTGCCCATCACAAACTGACACTGTGCCCATCAAACTCATGTTATATTGTTCAAATGTTGTGTTAATGTTTAAACACTGATTTTGTTGGAAGTACCAAGAAATATAGCCTTATTGAAAATTTGCATTTTTATTCTCGTGCGTGATTGTGTAGACAGGGCCCCAGTGCACTGTATTGCCCGGGGGCCTATAATGCTCTTAAGATGGCCCTGGGTAAATGTAAGGGTTTACAACCACTTTAGGGTGATTGAGTTACCCATGTGGCTATAAACCCTTGGCTCTGTCCTTCAAACTTTTTAGAACTGCAGAAGACTGCTTGGATGAGCAATGAAACATCTTTATAGGGGCTGGTTACTCAGGAGTAAAATCACACCTGAAAAATGTTTCATTAAAAAATCCATATTTTATTGATACAAACGATGTTAAAAAATATTCTTAAAAACAATCCACCAAGTAGAGGTGTCCTACTGTATTTATCACTCCTATTTGAAAAAACTTCACAATGCATATTGCACCTAAACCAGATCAGAACCATAAAGTAACATAATCATCCAACTTAAGGAGAAAACATACAAATGTATTGATCTCCGATATCCAATGGCTCTGCATCTGTAGGGTGTGCTAAAAGTCCCAACGTGTTTCATGTTGAACCACTTCCTCGGGAGTCTTCAGAGGAAGTTCAAGGATAGAGAGAATACATATACTGTGTATATATATATATATATATATATATATATATATATATATATATATATGTATATATATATATGTATATATATATATATATATATATATATATATATATATATATATATATATATATATATATATATATATATATATATATATATATATATATGTATATATATATATATATATATATATGTATATATATATATATATGTATATATATATATATATATGTATATATATATATATATATATATATATATATATGAAAATTAATAACCATGCTTAATAAAACTAAAAGAAATGAAAAATTCACTAATTATTCAAGCAGCAACTCTCCTGCGAGATATAAACACAGTCCCATAATAATCAAAAGCATCTACAGATTCAGGCTGAATGAGTGTTTACACCTATATGAAACAAACAGCAAGTGACATCTAGTGAAAATAAATAAAAATAAATAAATAAAAATAAGTCCAAAATGGTGAAATAATTTCAGAGGTGAGAATATTCTTGTCAATGCATCTGCAAAATGGCCACCATGAAGTCTTCCTCAGGAGACTTCAGAGGAAGTTCAAGGATAGAGAGAATACATATACTGTATATATATATATACCGCACTTTTTTCCCCTTAAAATCAGGGGAAAGTCGTGGGTGCGTGTTATACGCCGATCCCCGCTAATTGTGAGCTATCGGCGGCGATAGCCGCCGACATTCACATAGCGAGTATTTTTAAATATGGCGCCGCGGAGTTCGGAGGGACTCGGCGGTGCTGAACGAGCGCCGCCGAAATCACAGAGCTGAGATACACATAGTCGAGTGTATTCGGCTTTTTCCGGCGCCGCTCACAGTCACGCCCAGTCCCGCCATTGGACCTGTGTTATGTCCATCATAGGGCGGGACTGTGAGCGGCGCCGGAAAGAGCCGAATACACTCGACTATGTGTATCTCGGCGGCGTTCGTTCAGTTCCGCCGGCGCCGAGTCCCTCCGAACTCCGCGGCGCCATATTTAAAACTACTAGCATGTGTATGTCAGCGGCGGAGGTGGCGGCAGGCATGGACACTGGGGACAAGGCTGCACTGGGGACAAAGCTGCACTGGGGACAAGGCTGCACTGGGGACAAGGCTGCACTGACAAGGCTGCACTGACAAGACTGCACTGGGGCAAAGCTGCACTGACAAGGCTGCACTGACACTGAAAAGGCTGCAATGACACTAACAAGGCTGCAGATGAACACTGATGAGGCTGCATTGATGGGCATTTTAATGTAAGTTTCTTTTCCTTAAACTTCCCTCCTAAAAGTTTTTTTCCTTAAAATTCTCTCCTAAACTTGGGGTGCGTGTTATACGCCAATAAATACGGTATATATATATATATATATATATATATATATATATATATATATATATATATACACACCACCATCTACTCAGACAGGATACTTGCTTACCAGCTCACATAGACTTCCTGTCACGGAGGGTCAATAGCGCTTGTGGTTGCACACCCAGCCAGGGCCTTTTGGTGCCCTCTGAAGATGCCCTCAAAACCATAGATAAAGACCATCTAGATAATGTTCTTGTACAGTCATCTCCAAAAAGACAAAAAGCTCCACATAGTGTAAAATCTTATGACATATATTAAGATATGATAAGATGGGACTTGCACCAAGATGAATTAAAAACGCCTTGTTAACAATCTCGCCAGCCGGCGATACAGCAGCAACCTGTCATTTTGGGACTCGAAGAATGCAATGATGTCAGCACGCTGTTCTGCCCAACGCGGTTTGTCATAAAATGATGAAGTCTGGTTGCCCCAGGTGACGCCTTTGTATGACAAAACGCCTGCCCTGGGTGATGTAATTGCATGGTGAAACATATAGGGTGGAGCGATCTGCTGACATCATCGCGTTCTTCGAGTCCCAGAAGGACGGGTTGCAGCTGGATCACCGGCCGGCGAGATTGTTAACAAGGCATTTTTAAGCCATCTTGATGTAAGTGCAATCTTACCTTACCTTAATAAATGTCATAAGATTTTACACTATGTGGAGCTTTTTGTATTTTTGGAGATGACTGTATGGGAACATCATCTGGATGGTCTTTATCTATGGTTTTGAGAGCATCTTCAGACGGCATCAAAAGGCCCTGGCTGGGTGTGTAACCAGAAGCGCTATTGACCTTCCGTGACAGGAGGTCTATGTGAGCTGGTAAGCGAGTATTCTGTCTGAATAGGTGGTGGTGTTTCAGGCGATTTCACATTCGGGTGATGGATGGTGGTGATTTTGCAGATGCACTGACAAGAATATTCCCACCATTTTGGAGTTTTATCTATCTATCTCGACTAGATTTCACTTATTGTTTCTTTTATATTGGTGTATGTAAACACTCATTCAGCACGACTCTGTAGATGCCTTTGATATACAGTATATATATATATATATATATATATATATATATATATATATATACTGCATAAGGAGTGATGCTGTGCATTGTCCAAAAGAGGAGGAAATAGAACCCTAGGGAATGTGGCCCAGGAAAACGAGGGGAGTGGGGGGGGGGGGAGGGCAGATAAGGCATAAGGCTGGTAGCAAAGGGTTCAGGTAAATGGGGCAGCCTGTTCACATAATGGCACAACGTACAAGCAAATAACCAAGTGTATAGATCATGGTCCCCCTCACTGCACATGGTGCTTTCTATAGTCCACAGTGCTCTTGTACCTCCACTCCCCTAAACAATAGGCTTGTAGATAATGAAATAATTACAATCACACTCCTGCTTTAGATGACCTCTTGTAATTATTGGGCAGGTTCTGTATTGTAATCAAGAGCACCTCAGGTAGAGAAATCATTCATTATCACAACCTCTTTGGAAAAACCCATTTGGAGCTGTCCAGACCCCCCACTTGGATCTCCAAGCTTTTCATGTATGGAGAAGAGTGAAGGATACAAAGCACCGCACATAGATACTATTACTATGGGGGTCACCTCACCGAACAGCCCAATGTATAGATTTTAAGGTCCCGGTCTAGTTATTTCATTAAAGCTCTGATTCCGAGGAACATTCAGTCTCAGGGTAGGATCCTTGGGTTTAGTGGTTTAATACAAAATATGAGTAAGCCAGTTTACTCAATTGTAAAGTTTTAATTAGTTGATACAGGTGATAAGATCTTTAGCTTTGCACATCTAGGATGGCAGGTCTAGAACCTCAAAGTCAAGTTCATTTTTTAAAATAAAACAGATTCTCGTTTAACCCCTTATTAACCCCCTTTCTTTTTATTTTTTAAAAAGTCATTTTTCTTTTGCAAATAACTTTGCTCCAGAGACATTATAGTCTCATTAAATGGGGCAAGTTAACTGTATGATTTGTATTTTCATATTCATTCCATTATGTTCTTTAACTAACCAATTTATTTAGTAACAGGAGCTTTGACTAGCATTCAGAAAGCTTTAACAAAGCCTGTCCGTAGCCTTGTTTTGAAGCAAGTGTAAACAAGCCGGTAATGTTTGTGTTGAAGCCGAAGCAAGTGTAAATGAGCCCTTAGCTAACCATTTTATTTAGTGACAGGAGCTTTCAGTAGCGTTCAGAAAGCTTTAAAAAAGCACATCTGAAGCCATGTTTTGAAGCAAGTGTGAACAAGCCCTTAATATATATATATATATATATATATATATATATATATATATATATATATATATATATTATATATATATATATATATATATATATATACACACACATATACGTATATATATATATATATCCGCGGCTCTTTAACCATGTGATCGGCTGTGTCCAACCATGTGATCGGCTCTCCTCTCCTCACACTGACCGAGTGTGCGGAGAGGAGAACCGATCAGCGGCAACTCCTCACAGGGGACAGCTAGGTATGTAATCAGGACACTGATCATCACCACTGCCAGCAATCAGTGCCAACCAGTGCCCACAATTGCCACCAATCTGTGCCCACAAGTGCCAGCAATCAGTGGCCATTAGTGTTGCCAGTCAGTGTCTGCTATCAGTGCTGCCCATCAATGCCCATCACTGCTGCCCATCAATGCCACCCATCAATGCCCATCAGTGCCCATCAGTGCCGTCTACCCGTGCTGCCTATCTGTGCCCACCCGTGCTGCCTATCTGTGCCCACCAGTGCCACCTATCTGTGCCCAGTGCCCACCAGTGCCACCCATCAAGACTGCCTGTCAGTGCTCATCAGTGCCACATATCAGTGCTACCTTTCAGTGCCCATAAGTGCGGCATATTTGTGCCTCCTCATCAGTGCCACCTAATCAATGCCCATAAGTGCCACCTCATCAGTGCCCATAAGTGCCACTTCATCAGTTCCCAAAAGTGCCACCTCATCAGCGCCCATCAGTGCCACCTGATCAGCGCCCATCAGTGCCACCTCATCAGCGCCCATCAGTGCTGCCTCATCAGCGCACATCAGTGAAGGAGAAAAATTACTTAAAGAAACTAAGAAAAACTTTTTATTTTTTTCAAAGTTTTTGGTCTTTTTTTTTTAGGAAAAAATAAAAAACCCAGGAGTGATCAAATGCCGCCAAAAGAAATCTCTATTTGTGTGAAGAAAATGATAACAATTTCACATGGTTACAGTGTAGCATGACTGCGGAATTGTCATTCAAAGTGTGACAGCGCTGAAAAAATGGCCTGGGCAAGAAGGGGGTGCAAGTGCCCGGTATTGAGGTGGTTAGGGTGTATACAGGTATGAGAGTTGGAATGGTTAGGACGACCTGACAGTGTAATGGACAGGAAAATAGCTAAAGAAAAATAAGAAAAATCCCCCCCCACCTTTCCCCACAGATTTAAGTTCCCAATATATATTCCCTTAATAGATGTCTTTGAGTGCTCACGTATATTTAGCGTCAAGTGTATACAGGTACAAGAGTTACAATGGTTAAGGCAAAATAGCAAAAATTAAAGTTGGCAATAGGAAATTTCATCCCCCCACCCACACATATTTCAGTTCTCAGTTATATAACTTAGGTTCTGATAGCATCTCCTGGAAACTTCACATACAGTATATTGAACACCAACTGTTAGGAAAATTTTAATAGTCCTTTAAAGCAATAACAGCCCATTGGTGATGCTTTCTCTTCTTACCTTGTACAGGATTCCTATTACGCCTGTTCAGTCATCACAGATAATAATGTGAAGCACGAGCGTCCCATCCAATCTTAAATAGTAGCTTTCCCTCTAGTGCCGATAGGTGGGACTTCAACCAAAAACTTGGACAACTGGATTTTCAAGTGCTTCTTACTAAGGGGAAGCCAAAAAAATTAATAAATTTGAAATTAGAACCATTTTTGTTTTGACTAACCTACCTAAAAATCAATCCCCTGTGTGGGATTTAAATCCCCTGTTTGGGATTTATATGCTCAGCTTGTACTTTGTTATAATGTTATTCTCAATAAAAACGACTGTACCGGTGTACTGGAAAAGTATTGGGGAACCAAATCCTAAAGTGGATGTAAAGTCCACTATAACAATTTTTTTTTAGGGCCCCCCAGGTGGGTTATGCACAGCATATTAGTATATTATGGCAGACTTACCTGTCATATGGTGTCCTCCAGTGCTGCAGTGGGATTGATCCGCCAGGCCCCCGACGCTTCCATTGTCGCTGGGTCTATCTTTCCGGGTCCCGTGCCTTCACCTATTTGGTAAACCGAGCCGCAATGACGTCACTCCCACGCGTGTGCACAGGAGTCACATCGCCGCGGCACAGATCGGGGCTGTAAATGTTCACTGCGCATAATGTCCAAGAATGTCCATCATTCTTGGACATTATTGTTTTATGAGAAACATGGCAAGATGGCAAACACATGCTTTGAGTCCAGCTATTACATTCCCCATACATGTAACAGTTGTCTGTGTTTTTTTTTTACACTGGAGTGCCTGTTTAGTGTTCTTTTTTGCTAAACATTTGAGAACCACTTTCAAGCACAGAAGATTTTATGTGTTTGTTTGAAACTACAAGTTACCCCTGAGCAGTACAGTGTCTACTGATCAAAAACATTGGCTGTTGCACTGATAAGATAGCATGCCAGTGCAGCAGCCATTGTCTCCAAATCTGTCTACTGCCCCAGCAGTTCAATGGCACCTCTTCCCTCCTCCTCCTCTGTGCACAGGAAAATATCACAGCAAGAAACATCACAGCAGGAGGAGGAGGGGCGGGTTCAGTTCGCTCCGCAGTGCACTGGGTGCGTGTCAGGCAGCTGGGGAGAGATGCCGGCTGCAATGCACAGTGGAGCTCACAGCGTGTGGGAATGGAGACACCCTGCACAAGCCGCGGGCATTGTAGGACTCTGATTTGCTGGGACTCTGGGTCCAGAATAGATCATATAGTAGGACGGTCCCGGACAATTATCGAGGTTGTGGTATGGGCAAATTAGGCGACTGCGAGGCCCCTGTGGGGGTAAGGCCTAAGGCGACCACCTAATTTGCCTAATTAGAGAGCCGCCTCTGCTTTTCTTTGCAAAGAAGTCAGTCTCCCACCAAATGTCTTAGGCCTGGAAAAATGGTTGTCTACATGGCAACGAAGGTACCATAGATCCAAGTTTGAAAATGGGCTAGCATGAGGACAGTTGCGTTGTAAGTAGATACACTTTTACTAATTATAATATGAAATTATGCACATAGATGATTCCAGTCAGCCTTCTTCATCGGATCCTGTAGCACCTTATTATTTTTGTCTCTCTTTGGCTTCCAGTTGGAAGGACCATTGAATCTTGCAAAATGGCCAGACTTTCATGTAAACAATTATCATAATATGATCATGATTGTAAAGAGTAGACGTGCACTGCCGACAATTCTAAATAATAACTAACTAAATAACTATCTAACTATTAAATGATAGGTATTGGAATTTTCTTTAAAATTTGTCTGTTAGTGAACGTAACAAATACAAATTTATCCGAAGTTACGAATTTTCCGAGATAACGAATGTTGCATCTAAACAAATGGAACAAATTAATAATAAATAATAATAATTAAAAACTTTTTATTATTATTGTTATTTATTATTATTAATTAGTTACGTACCATTCTTTTAGATGCGGCATTCGTTATTTCTGATTCGTAACTTCGGATAAATTTGTATTTGTTATGTTCACTAACAGCCAAATTTGAAAGGAAATTCCAATACCTTTAATTTAATAGTTAGGTATCATTTCAGATTTTCAAATTTTCTGGTTTTTGGATTTTCAAATTTTGAATTTATGAATTTACAAATTTTTGAATTTACAAATTTACGAATTTTTGAATTTACAAATTTATGAATTTTTGAATATTCAAATTTACTATTATATTATTATTGTTATTATATTATTATATTATTAATATTCAGAAAAATTTGTTAAATGGGTTCTCGTTAATTTGGTTGTTTCCGAATTAACAAATTTGTCGAAATTCGTTAAAAAACGAATTTGGAATAAGACGAATTTCACATGTCTAGTAATAAGAAGGTCTCAGGAAAGGCACTCTTATTGTACAGGGGGGTACAAATAAACTAAAGCAGAGAGAGGCACAGACAAGGCTTATCTGACTAATAAAGTTCAGGAATACATTTTGCTCTTATTAGTACACTGATATGATGGCTTTGCTGTTTTGTATTATTGTGTTACATTATTTATAAATATAGGAAGCGTTGGCACAAGCACTGTTGAACCCACTGCAAAAAGACCAAAGAATAAATGTTGCTACTTTGTATTCTTTTAGTTTATATATTGTTAAGGATAGCCTCACTAAATCAAGGGGTAGGTATAATTTAAAGTGGATGTAAACCTGATTCATGAAATTTGACCTAAGCACACATATCTGTAGTGTTTTCTTATCTCTCTCCAAAGCCCTAAGTCCCATGTGTTTCTGCTGTCTTGTTGCTCTGTTATCAGCATGATAACTTCTGACAAGTTCTCAGACACAGGAGATAAAAGCAGCTGAAATTTGTGTTGTGAGAGGTTGCTATAAATAGATTAGCACAGAGCTTGACTTGTCACAGCACAGCTCTGCAAGTCTCTGCCTATGTGGAGTGGGGGTGTGTGCCTTTCCTCCAATCAGCTGTCTTGGCTGTATGCCAAGACTACACTCCCAGTGCTTAACAGGAAGAGAAAACCTCTTTCCCGATGTGCACTTTGTAAACAGTAAATAAAGATGAAGACAGCAGATATACATGTAAAACTTATGTAGGGAGATTTGTTTCATCCCCGTGTATCATCTGAGGCTGTTCACTTCACTGGGTATATGTGAGGGTTAACATCTGTCTTCTCTGGGTTGAGTGGAGGTGGTCTGTTTTAAAGAGAAAGTGTGACAAAAGAAAGAGAAAAGGAGAAAGGGAGAGGGGGAGAGAAAGAAAAAGGGAGAGAGGGAGAGAAAGGGAGAGAGGGAGAGAAAGAGAAAGGGAGATCATGGGAGAAGGGGAGAGGGAGAGAGGGAGAAGGGGAGAAAAGGAGAGCGGGTGAGAAAGAGAGAGGGAGAGAGGGAGAGAAAGAGAAAAGGAGAGAGGGAGAGAAAGAGAAAAGGAGAGAGGGAGAGAGGGAGAGAAAGAGAAAAGGAGAGAGGGAGAGAAAGAGAAAGGGAGAGAGGGAGAGAAAGAGAAAGGGGGAGAAAGAGAAAAGGAGAGAGGGAGAGAGGGAGAGAAAGAGAAAGGGAGAGAGGAAGAGAAAGAGAAAAGGAGAGAGGGAGAGAGGGAGAGAAAGAGAAAGGGAGAGAGGGAGAGAAAGAGAAAAGGAGAGAGGGAGAGAAAGAGAGAGGGAGAAGGAGAGGGAGAGAGAGAGAAAGAGAGAAGGAGAGAGAGGGATTGGGGGGGAGGGAGACAGAGAGAATGAGAAGGAGAGGGAGAAAGGGAGAGCGTGAGAGGAAGGGAGAGGGAGAAAGGGAGAGAGGAAGGGAGCGGGAAGAGGGAGAGAGGAAGGGGGAGGGAGAGAGGAAGAGGGAGGAAGAGAGGGAGAAGGAGAGAAAGGGAGAGAGGGTGAGGAAGAGAAAGGAAGAGAGGGAGAGAAAGAGAAAAGGAGAGAGTGAGAAGGAGAGGGAGAGAGAGAGAAAGAGAGAGAAAGAGGGAGGGAGGAAGGGAGAGGGAGAAAGGGAGAGAGGAAGGGAGAGGGGGGGAGAGGAAGGGGGGAAGAGAGAAAGAGAGGGAAAAGAGAGAGAGAGAGGGAGAAAGAGAGAGACTGAGGGGGAGAGGAAAGGAGAGGGGGGAGGCAGAGGGAGAGAGGCAGAGGGAGAGGGGGAGGGAGAGAGAGAGAGAGAGAGGGAGAAAGAGAGAGACTGAGGGGGAGAGGAAAGGAGAGGGGGGAGGCAGAGGGAGAGAGGCAGAGGGAGAGGGGGAGGGAGAGAGAGAGAGAGAGAGAGAGAGAGGGAGAAAGAGAGAGACAATAGACATTTCCTCTGGGTTGAGTGGAGGTGGTCTGTTTTAAAGAAAGAGGGAGAGAAGGGAAGAGGAAGAGAGGGAGAGAAGGAGAGAGAGAAACTACATGCAGGCTGTGATGGAACTGCCTGCAGGGCTAAGCAAACCCAAATGATCCCAAAACTAGCCAAGAAACTCACCTGCTTTGTCTATGATGCATATATGGCCAGGAAGCCCTTAAACACACTTTGGCAGCTGAACTACCTCTCTGCAAACGCTACACTTGAAACTGATATTATATATTCAAAACGTGTAATAAATAAATGTAGCGCTAATAATGAACAAACTGAAAAGTGATAAAATGATTATCATCAATGTAGGGAAGAATGTAGCTCACCCAACGTGTTTCGTCCAATTGGACTTCAACTGGGGCATCCAGTTGAAGTCCAATTGGATGAAACGCGTCGGGCGAGCTACACTCTTCCCTACACTTGATTTTATTTACGTGATCATGCTATTTGAACTGTTTTGGGTTATTGGTGTTGCCCAATAAATATACCATTTGATCTGCACCATTGGCGCATTTTATACATTTTTTTTCGAGCCTTTATACATTTCTGGGACTCCTATGAGGTTTGGACATTCCATCTTTCCCCTCGGTCTCTCCGGACTGGCAGTCTTGATCGGCGGAACAGAGGAGGGGTTCCCCTTGAGATCCGGGGTTCCTTGAATGATTACTTCCGTCTTGGATCTCTAAGCCTGTCTGATTCATGTTACCGGCATCCAAATCCACCATCTCTGGTAAGCGTATTGCATCTATTTCCTGTTCCAGATTTTATGCTGATAAAATACAGACCTGAAGATTTTCTATTCATGTTGGATATATATTTTTCACTATGGGACTATAATTTTATTGTGGTTTAATTGAAATCTAATTCAACCATTGAACTATACTCATTTATTTTCTTACACTTTTATTGCTTCAGTGGGTCACCTCTACTGATCATTTTATCACTTTTCAGTTTGTTTATTATTAGTGCTACATTTATTTATTACACGTTTATGAATATTGGTCATATTTGTATGTAGCAGCTTCACTATTGTTTATTGGGTTAGCGCAGTGTTTTGCACATTTTATTCTTGATATTATATATATTTTGGTGTTCTAGTCAATATTTATAATCAAAACACACGTAAACTTTCTGATCAAATAAGAAAATAAGAAAATAAGAAAAGCAAAACAAAGTTATACGTGTGCAGTGAGGTCTCTGCAGTGATGTCAACAGGTTGTGAGCAACAGAACCGCGGCAAGGTCCTTCCCAAGTCTGTTGAAAAATATGGTTGGAGCTCTGCTCTGCTCCTGCTAACAAAATACATAACATAATACAACAACAAAGCTTCGAAGAGATTGGATTTTTAAGTATTTCACACTTCTCATGCCTAGTATACTCTGTGCTTTACTGCCATACTACCAGTCAATGCCATCCCTTTTGCCCAGGGAGTGGTCTGCATTATCCTGGTGTATATGAGGGGGAGCCTTCCCATTGAAGTGACTGGAGGCTTGCATTGCTTACCTCCATTCTAGCTGCGTGCCCGACATTCTCTTGCTCCAATACTTAAAGTCACTGAGTCAGTAAATCTTTGGGTTAACAGCTAATGTACCAACCTATAGGGGCAAAGAGGGGGCACAGAGATTGATAGGGCTGTGCCAGGGTACAAAACACACTGGGTGAGGTTCACACTTTAGGTTAGCAACAATCAAACAGATCCTCTTTAGGAAAACATGTTTTAAAAAGATTTAATAATAAGCATTGAAACAGTAGATCAACATTGATTACTTACAGTTGGAGAAAAAATTAAAAACGTATCAGAAATTTAAAATAAGTTTGCTGCTTGTTCCTGGTGGTAGCACCATGGTCTTAGGGATGTAAGCAGAGCAATGTTATATTGGATAAACAGAGAGATACAATTAAAGATGCACAAAAACATAATAAAAAACCAAATCATAAACTAACAAAAAGGTAAATATGTACTGTTTTTATTTACTTACCTTTCAAATTGTCATATAATACAGCCATGTCATAGACCATATGATGGTGGAGGTGGGGGAGAAGATCTATCCATGCCTCTCCACACCCACACCAAAAACACACTTTTTTTGATGAGTTTTTTTTTTAAGTAAACCATTATTTTGCCACGCAGGGAGATGCAACAGGCTCAAATTAATGACAGCCCTACCAGCTACTTACCTGACTATGAGGAAAGGAAGCCCCATGTAAGCTCCTAATCATGGCCTGGCGCTTATTCAGTTGTAAGGACTCTCTCCCTGCCCCATATAACCATAATGGGTGCCTGAACTGGCCACTTACCAAGCGCCAGTGTTCTCCTTCTCATGTGGGAGCAGTACCAAGAAGTTTTCTTTGCCTCCAGTGGATGAATAGAGTGGTGGAGAAGAAAAAAAAAAGTACAACTAGGTAACTGGTAGGGTCCACCATTAAATGGAACCTCTTTCTTTGCTCTTCATGGGCAACGCATAGGTTTACTTAAAGCAAATGACACTTAGGTATTCATAATCCAATGGCATTGATTACTAGCTATGAGCCACTGTTATCAGTTCCCAACCTTTTCATGTAAACTACGAAGGCAAGTAACAATTTGACCACATCACACGAAGACCCAATGTGCACGCTTTAATCTGTTTTGACATGATTGTTCGATGTCACATTACCTTTTGGACACATTCTGTATCAATTTAGAAGATGCCCTCTAGATCTATATGGAACAGAAAGTTAATCATCTCTAATTCGTATTTCTTACAAATTGCTTTGTTTCAGCAATAAACTGACATTTTCCACAATTTACCAAATGTACTTTCTATAACTGGAATACATTGCAATGCATGATTGACAAGCAAAGCCTTAGCATTCTTCTAATAAGAATATTCTCATATGATATTCCATGTTTTTTGAGGGCAACCAGACAAGAGAAATTCAGACTAGTAAACTAGATGTTCTTTTGAAAGCTTATGTGTGAACTTGCACATGTTCTTCCTTGTGTTACATAATGCTTGTTATATAAGATCCACATCATACTACTTTGAATCTGTTGCCCTTATGCTGGCCTTACACCTGTAGAATTTCATTTGAACGTTCGAAACAAGAAAGTGTAAAAATTGCTCGTCCAACCATTTGATGGAACCTTTATGGACTTGACTAGTTTTTTTTTGGTTTCTATATTTCTTTATTGGAGGTTAGATTGAGATATTGAACAATAATCCAAAGATATAAATCATATGCTTAAACATCAGTCATTGAAGCATTAGCAACGCTCCTTCAGTGTCAACCACACTGTATGTTCAAGAATATTCCACCCTTGTGAGTGAATATACAGGTAGAGGTATCTAAGGTATCCATGCTGTGAGTTCTCAAGATCATAGCACCATGACCACACCTCGTAGATTCCTCTCCCTATTGATACTGCACTCACCAGATAGCCAATCTTCTACTCCTTATACCATTAAACTCTCCATCCGTGGTGAATCACACTGTAGACTGGATCCTTTTCCAAGTGCCATCTCACACAAGAAAACAAACAGATTCCATAGCGTAATCCCATAATCAGTTTATTGCTAAAAAAATCCTCCCCCTTCAAAATCACACTTACAAACGCGATATAAATACAAGCATTCATAAGATTAACCACTTGCCAACCAGCCGCCATCATTATACTGCGGCAGTTGGCTCTACTGCGCCGTAGGTGTATGTCGCTTTGTGCAATAGATGTAGTGGGGCGCCGGAGCCAATGCACGTGGTCAGTGGCTGCCATGTCCGCTGGCCACCCGCGATCGGTCCACAGAGAGCCAGAACGGGGATCTGTCAATGCAAACAAACAGATCCCCGCTCTGTCAGGGCAGTAGAGAGAGATCATCTGGTCCTAGTGATCAGGAACAGCGATCTCTCTGTACTCCCTGCCAGTCCACTCCCCCACACAGTTAGAAACACCCCTTGATCGCCCCCTAGTGTTAACCCCTTCCCTGCCAGTGTCATTTATACAGTAATCAGTGCATTTTTATAGCACTGTACGCTGTATAAATGTCAATGGTGCCAAAAAAGTGTCAAAAGTGTCCGATCTGACCACAGCAATGTCGCAGTCCCGCTAAAAATCGCTGATCGCCGCCATTACTAGTAAAAAAAAGAAATAATAATAAAAATGCCAAAAATCTATTCCGTATTTTGTAGACGCTATAACTTTTGCGCAAACCAATCAATATACGCTTATTACGATTCATAGCTGTAGCTATGAATAAGCGCCATGATGGGGCGTGAAACATGTTAGCTATCTTTCCTGTTCCTCCCTGTACATGAGGTGACTGCATTTGGATTTTATTTCTTCATATCAATAAAGATGCCTTCTATGGTGTGCGGCCGTCCAGGATATTTTTCTCTTTCCTCAAGCTTGTGCAGAGCCAGCACCTGTGAGTTCCATTAGGGCGGGTGTCTTGATACGGATTTGAGAGATTGGAGCGGCAATCTTTTGCTTATGATTTTTTTTTTACCAATATCATGTAGAAGAATACATATCGGCCTAAACTGATGAAGAAATTCGTTTTTTTTTTACATTTTTTGGGGGGATATTTATTATAGCAAAAAGTAAAAAATATATTTTTTTTTTCAAAATTGTCATAGTTACATAGTTAGTCAGGTTGAAAAACGACACAAGTCCATCTAGTTCAACCAAAAAATAAAAAATACAATCCCGTATACACAATCCTTCACACAGTTGATCCACAGTTGATCCAGAGGAAGGCAAAACCCCCCAGCAAAGCATGATCCAATTTGCTACAGCAGGAGAAAAAAATTCCTTCCTGATCCCCCAAGAGGCATATTTCCTGGATCAACTTTACCTATAGTATCCAGTTATATTATGTACATTTAGGAAAGAGTCCAGGCCTTTCCTAAAACAATCTACTGAACTGGACAGAACCACCTCTGGAGGGAGTCTATTCCACATTTTCACAGCTCTTACCGTGAATAAACCTTTCCGTATTTGGAGATTAAATCTTTTTTCCTCTAGACGTAAAGAGTACCCCCCCCCCCGTCCTCTGTGATGACCTCAAAGTGAATAACTCAACACAAGTTCCCTATATGGACCACTTATGTATTTATACATGTTGATCATATCCCCCCTTTAATCTCCTCTTCTCAAGAGGGAATAAATTAAGTTCCTCTAATCTTTCCTCATAGTTGAGCTCCTCCATGCCTCTTATCAGTGTGGTTGCCCTTCTCTGCACTTTCTCCAGTTTCCCGATATCCTTTTGGAGAACTGGAGCCCAAAACTGAACTACATATTCCAGATGAGGTCTTACTAATGATTTGTACAGGGGGGCAAAATGATATCTCTCTCTCTAGAGTCCATACCTCTCCTAATAAAAGAAAGTACTTTGCTCGCTTTGGAAACCGCAGTTTGGCATTGCATGGTGTTATTGAGCTTATGATCTACCAAAACCCCCAGATCCTTCTCCACCATGGATCCCCCCAGTTCTATGTCCCCTAGTATGTATGATGCATGCATATTCTTAGCCCCAAGTGCATAACTTTACGTTTATCAACATTAAACCTCATTTGCCACTTAGTTGCCCGATTAGATGCATTGAGGTTGGCTTGTAAGTTGGAGACATCCTGTAAGGACATTATTCCATTGAATAGCTTAGTGTCATCTGCAAAGGCAGAAATGGTACTTTTAATCCCAGACCCTATATCATTTTTTTCCCATAAATAGAGAAAAGGGGTAGGGTGTGGAGGAGTGAAGGAGGCGGGGGAAGGGGGGGTAGCCAGTACAGCATGGGTGATAATACCTGAGGGACTTGACTAGTTTTAAATGACTTTTCCTACCACAGACATTTTCCATTCTTGTCCCTTTTGCTTGCTTTGGTCAAAAACGTTTGTTAAATCTTCCCCTTTCAACTCTTAGATAATCAAAGGAATGTTCTGAAAACAAGATATTTATAATAAAATCCTACAGGTGTAAGGCCAGCTTTAGTTTTTTCTTCTAAGACCCCTTTACACTGTGCCACCACCGGTGTCTTTACCGTCATTTTATTGGTGCCATTCGGCCGCTAGCGGGGCGGTTTCAACCCCCCGCTAGCGGGCGAAAAAGGGGTTAAATCCGCCTGCAAAACGTAGCCGGAGCGACGTCTATTCAGACGAAATGCGTCGGGTAGAGTGCTGCCATCACTACTGCGCCATTTTGTGTTTGATAAGCCTTTGATCACTTCAACAAAAGTGAGTGTTCAATTTTATCTTATTCAAATTGATCTATTTTAATAAATGTTAATAAATATTCCTGTTTTATTTCTTGGTTTCAACGTGTGGGTATGAAAAACTTCCTTGGTCGCCCCTCTCTTCGTCTGAATTGAGTTGCCCGTTTGTGAGAACAACCCGCAGACCAGTGCCGCTTATCAATTCTAATGTGATCGTGACTATTCGGATCACTGAGGGTTTCATATCGCATATAGTGTTCATCACTAGAAGCCTGGTTGACTTAAGTGGTATATGCCTCTTTAGGTCCACTACTCCTGATAAGCCTTCATGCAATTGGTGGCGGTTTCCTCATGAGATTCTCTTTTACTTCTTCTCAACATGTTTATCTTGAGGATTTTTTAGAAACGTTTTGAAAATCTCTATTGTTTTCTTTTGATGCCAATCAATATTCACGTGGTGAACTATATATATATATATATATATATATATTTATTTTTTGTCAGTTTATTGATGTTTGATTTTTACCATTCACCTGGTGGATTTTATGTCACAAATTGTCAGTATTGTTGATATTTAATATCATTTTACACAAAATAATTTTGAGCGCTGCATTTTTCTATTTTCAGTACAAGTACGTTAGGCGGTGACCACCACTGAAAAATGCAATTCTTTAATTTAGCATGTTTAGGGAAGGTTTTATGATGCATATTGTGCTTTTTTGAGTAAAGAGTTTGCAGACAGTTTATAGATGATATATTTATAGAGCGCTCAGCTACGGTCAGTTCACAACATCAGTAAATATCTATAAGGAAGTAGTTTATCTTACATGATAAAACACCAGCCAAAAGACAACCCTAATTTAAATCAAAGTCAATAGTCAGCCATATTCATGAATAAATCATACAACAGCATGCAAAAAAAAAAACTGTGTAAAAGCACAGAAGGTTGCATTAGCATAAATGAAGCACATTTTATAATAAATTTTATTTATCCACTAACCTGAGATATTACCCAGCTGCACTTTGATTTGACTATCCACCTTAAAAGCCCAACGTCCAGGCAGATTCACGTTGCTTGTGGATGTTATATTGATTATAGATGAATTACCTGAACCAGGGATGATATAGAAATCGCTACCATTTTCATTGTTTAATGCAGCCTGTGGAGTAAAAAAAACACTATATTATCTAGTGCATAATGTCATAAAAGTGGAAACAAAGATGTAATAATAAATACATTTAGATAAATGAATATTGGCTTTGTGTTGCTTGGAAACGCTTATGGTATGTGTTATGAAAAACTCATATAACTTAAAGCGGAGTTCCGCCGAAAAAAAAAAAAATTAAAAGTCAGTAGCTACAAAAAGTGTAGCTGCTGACTTTTAATAATTGGACACTCACCTGTCCCGCGGTCCAGCGATGCGGGCGTATGAAGCTCCGCTCCTCTCCCCCTCCTCTCCACGGCGCTGGCATTCTTCACAGCCAGGCACGCACTGCTAATGCGCGAGCCGCACTGCGCGCTGTGAATAGCCCGGGCAATCTTCTGGGACCAGTGACATGTCCCAGAAGATTGCAGGGAGCGAGGGGGGAGAGGGGAACTTCCTTCCGGCACAGCAAAGCCCCGGGAGGAAGTGGGAGCTGGATGCCTCTAAAAAGAGGGTAATGGACTGGGGGGGGGACCCACGCCGTTTTTTTCAATGATTTTTTATGTATATTGCTGGGATCCGGCAATACATTACAGCCGCAAGCAATTTTGAATGACATTTTTTCCTTTAGAAATGTGATTTTGCTGTGGTACTGCTATGAACATGGGAAAAATGCGCTACTCTACAGGCAGACTAAGGGGACCTCCTAGGCACAATATTTAAAGGAATATTTCATTTTTATTGTTTCACTTTAAGCATTATTAAAATCACTGTTCCTGAAAAAACAGACGTTTTTAAAACTTTTTTTTACATTGATACATGTCCCCTGGGGCAGGACCCAGGCCCCCAAACACTTTTTATGGCAATAACTTGCATATAAGCCTTTAAAATTAGCACTTTTGATTTTCCATGTTTGCGTCCCATAGACTTTAACAGTGTTCGCACTAATTTTTTGTCTGTTTGCAAGTTATGGTGCGAACTGAACCGGGGGGTGTTCGGCTCCTCCCCAGTGACAAACAATTTACCTGCTGACACCCCCTCCCCCCTGGGTGGTCAGTTTTGTCACAGGAACCCCCCTAGTCGGCCGGTCCCAAGCCCTACACTGGCAGCGCTTCCTCTGGGCGGGGAGCAGTGTTACCTCCTCCTAGTAATTCACGGCATCTTCCCCTGCGTCTTCTCCCTCCTCCTCGGATCACTTATCCCAGGGGTCTTCAAAATCTGTGAATGTCAGAGTTTTACAATGCCTAATGGGATGTGTAGTTCCACAACAGCTGGAGGGCCATAGTTTGAGGATCCCTGACTTACCGCCAATCGGGTGATGGGTTTTAGTACCCACTTCCCGATTGGCTGGGAGGAGAATCAGGAAAACAATAGCGAATATTAATTCGCTATTCTCACACAACTGAGTGGGCTCGGGGTGCAGTGCTCTGCGCCCCGAATCCACCCTTCTTTGAAGCCTATTAGAGCCTCTGGCTCTAATCACGGGCTTAAAAAAACCCCTCAAAAACTCCGGCACCCATCCCGCATTACGGCGACTGGTGTTTTCCTGCTTTGGATAACCACCAACAGTGGCGTAGCGTGGGGGGGGCGGGGGGTGCCGTGGCCCCGGGCGCGATATTTAGGGGGGCGAAATTTTGTGCCAGTAGTGTCACTACTGGCTGCCTCCTCCTAATTTTAATTTCCTGTGTCCCCCGTGCTCCGGCCTCCATGTTCAATGTCCGGCGCCCTGTGATTGGGTGTATGGGGGTCATGTGCGGCGTAGGGCTGGCTTGCCCTGCTCCTGAAGTTCAGGCCTCTGCACATGACCCCCATACGCCCAATCACAGTGTGCCAGGAAACACTGAACATGGCAGCCGGAGCGTGGGGGAGAGAAGCACTGGAAAGTGTGAGCCGCCGGGGTCGCTGCCTTCTCCTCCTCTTCCTCCTCCTATCCTCCGGAGTCCAGACCGATGCAGGACAAGAAGGTGAGGAATGGATGGACATGGACTGGGGGGGAGAGAGAGGCGCCGTATATGTAGTGTCAGTGTAGGAAGACTGTAGGCAGGACAGTATAGTGGTGAGTATAGTGTAGTGTACAGTGTAGTATAGTAGTCAGTATAGTGGTCAGTGTAGTGTATTGGACAGTATAGTGGTCAGTGTAGTGGACAGTATAGTGGTGAGTGTAGTGGACAGTATAGTGTAGTGGTCAGTGTAGTGGACAGTGTAGTGGTCAGTGTAGTGGACAGTATAGTGTAGTGTAATGGACAGTGTAGTGAAGTTCTCAGTGTAGTGTAGTGGTCAGTGTAGTGGACAGTATAGTGGACAGTGTAGTGTAGTGCAGTGGTCATCAACCCTGTCCTCAGGGCCCACTAACAGGCCAGGTTTGCAAGATAACTGAAATACATCAGAGATGATATCATTTGCTGCTCAGTGATTGCAGTATTCTAGTCTGCATCTCCCCCAAGGTAATACATAAAACCTGGCCTGTTAATGGGCCCTGAGGACAGGGTTGATGACCACTGGTGTAGTGGACAGTGTAGTGGACAGTGTAGTAGACAGTGTAGTGGACAGTATAGTGGTCAGTGTAGTGGACAGTATAGTGTAGTGGACAGTATAGCGGTCAGTATAGTGGACAGTGTAGTGGTCAGTATAGTGTAGTGGACAGTATAGTGGTCAGTGTAGTGGACAGTATAGTATAGTGGTCAGTGTAGTGGATAGTATAGTGGTCAGTGTAGTGTAGTGGACAGTGTAGTGTAGTTCTCAGTGTAGTGTAGTGGTCAGTATAGTGGTCAGTATAGTATAGTGGACAGTGTAATGTAGTTCTCAGTGTAGTGGTCAGTGTAGTGGACAGTGTAGTGGTCAGTGTAATGGACAGTGTAGTTCTCAGTGTAGTTGACAGTGTAGTGGTCAGTGTAGTGGACAGTGTAGTTCTCAGTGTAGTTAACAGTGTAGTGGTCAGTATAGTGAAAAGTATAGTGTAGTGGACAGTATAGTGTAGTGGACAGTATAGTGTAGTGAGCAGTATAGTGTAGTGGACAGTGTAGTGTAGTGGACAGTATAGTGGTCAGTGTAGTGGACAGTATAGTGTAGTGGACAGTATAGTGGTCAGTGTAGTGGACAGTATAGTGTAGTGGACAATATAGTGGTCAGTGTAGTGTAGTGGACAATGTAGTGGACAGTCTAGTGGTCAGTATAGTGTAGTGTAGAGGTCAGTGTAGTGGTCAGCGTAGTGGACAGTATAGTGTAGTGGACAGCATAGTGGTCAGTGTAGTGTACGGTATAGTGTAGTGGTCATTGTAGTGGTGTGGACAGTATAGTGGTCAGTGTAGTGTAGTGGGCAGTATGGTGGACAGTGTAGTGGACAGTATAGTATAGTGGTCAGTGTAGTGTAGTGGACAGTATAGTATAGTGGTCAGTGTAGTGTAGTGGACAGTATAGTGGTCAGTGTAGTTCTCAGTGTAGTGGACAGTATAGTATAGTGGTCAGTGTAGTGGACAGTAAAGTGGTCAGTGTAGCGTAGTGGACAGTATAGTGGTCAGTGTAGTGGACAGTATAGTATAGTGGTCAGTGTAGTGTAGTGGACAGTATAGTATAGTGGTCAGTGTAGTGTAGTGGACAGTATAGTGGTCAGTGTAGTTCTCAGTGTAGTGGACAGTATAGTATAGTGGTCAGTGTAGTGGACAGTATAGTGGTGAGTGTAGTTCTCAGTATAGTGGACAGCATAGCATAGTGGTCAATGTAGTGTGCAATGGTCAGTAAAGGAATCAGGTTGGTCAGTGTTGAAATCAAGTAGGTTAGTGTAGTGGTCAGTAGGGATGAGCCGAACACCCCCCTGTTCGGTTCGCACCAGAACATGCGAACAGGAAAAAAGTTCGTTCGTACACGCGAACACCGTTAAAGTCTATGGGACACGAACATGAATAATCAAAAGTGCTAATTTTAAAGGCTTATATGCAAGTTATTGTCATAAAAAGTGTTTGGGGACCCGGGTCCTGCACCAGGGGACATGGATCAATGCAAAAAAAAGTTTTAAAAACGGCCGTTTTTTCAGGAGCAGTGATTTTAATAATGCTTAAAGTCAAACAATAAAATTGTAATATCCCTTTAAATTTAGTAGCTGGGGGGTGTCTATAGTACGCCTGTAAAGGGGCGCATGTTTCCTGTGTTTGGAACAGTCTGACAGCAAAATGACATTTCGAAGGAAAAAACCCATTTAAAACTACTCGCGGCTATTGCATTGCCGGTCCGACAATACACATAGATGTTCATTGATAAAAACGGCATGGGAATTCCCCACAGGGGAACCCCGAACCAAAATTAAAAAAAAAAAATGACGTGGGGGTCCCCCTAAATTCCATACCAGGCCCTTCTGGTCTGGTATGGATATTAAGGGGAACCCCGGTCAAAATTTAAAAAAAAAATGACGTGGGGGTCCCCCTAAATTCCACACCCGACCCTTCAGGTCTGGTATGGATTTTAAGGGGAACCCCGCGCCAAAAAAAAAAAACGGCGTGGGGTCTCCCCAAAAATCCATACCAGACCCTTATCCGAGCACGCAGCCTGGCAGGCCGCAGGAAAAGAGGGGGGGACGAGAGTGCGGCCCCCCGCCCTCCTGAACCGTACCAGGCCACATGCCCTCAACATTGGGAGGATGCTTTGGGGTAGCCCCCCAAAACACCTTGTCCCCATGTTGATGAGGACAAGGGCCTCATCCCCACAACCCTGGCCAGTGGTTGTGGGGGTCTGTGGGCGGGGGGCTTATCGGAATCTGGAAGCCCCCTTTAACAAGGGGACCCCCAGATCCCGCCCCCCGCTGTGTGAAATGGTAAGGGGGTACTTACCCCTACCAGTCACTAAAAAACTGTCAAAAATGTTAAAAATGACAAGAGACAGTTTTTGACAATTCCTTTATTTAAATGCTTCTTCTTTCTTCTATCTTCCTTCATCTTCTTCTTCTGGTTCTTCTGGCTCTTCTGGTTCTTCCTCCGGTGTTCTCGTCCAGCATCTCCTCCGCGGCGTCTTCTATCTTCTTCTCCTCGGGCCGCTCCGCACCCATGGCATGGGGGGAGGCTCCCGCTCTTCTCTTCATCTTCTTCATCTTCTCCTCTTCTTCTTTTCTTCTCTTCTTCTCTTCTTCATTTTCTTCTCCGGGCCACTCCGCACCCATGCTGGCATGGAGGGAGGCTCTCGCTGTGTGACGGCATCTCCTTGTCTGACGGTTCCTAAATAACGGGGGGCGGGCCACCCGGTGACCCCGCCCCCCTCTGACGCACGGTGACTTGACGGGACTTGACGTCACGGGGAATGCCACGTGGAAGTGCCGTCATGTCCCGTGCGTCAGAGGGGGCGGGGTCACCCGGTGGCCCCGCCCCTTTATTTAAGAACCGTCAGACGAGGCGATGCCGTCACACAGTGGGAGCCTCCCTCCATGCCAGCATGGATGCGGAGCGGCCCGGAGAAGAAAATGAAGAAGAGAAGAAGAGAAGAAAAGAAGAAGAGAAGAAGATGAAGAAGAAGATGAAGAAGATGAAGAGAAGAGCGGGAGCCTCCCCCCATGCCATGGGTGCGGAGCGGCCCGAGGAGAAGAAGATAGAAAGCACCGCGGAGGAGATGCTGGACGTGAACCCCGGAGGAAGAACCAGAAGAACCAGAAAAAAGAAGAAGATGAAGGAAGATAGAAGAAAGAAGAAGCATTTAAATTTAAAGGAATTGTCAAAAACTGTCTCTTGTCATTTTTAACATTTTTGACAGTTTTTTAGTGAAATGGTAGGGGTAAGTACCCCCTTACCATTTCACACGGGGGGGGGGGGGGGCGGGAACATCTATGTGTATTGTCGGACCGGCAATGCAATAGCCGCGAGTAGTTTTAAATGGGTTTTTTCCTTCGAAATGTCATTTTGCTGTCAGACTGTTCTAAACACGGGAAACATGCGCCCCTTTACAGGCATACTATAGACACCCCCCCAGCTACGAAATTTAAAGGGATATTACACTTTTATTGTTTGACTTTACGCATTATTAAAATTACTGCTCCTGAAAAAACGGCCGTTTTTAAAACTTTTTTTTTGCATTGATCCATGTCCCCTGGGGCAGGACCCGGGTCCCAAAACACTTTTTATGACAATAACTTGCATATAAGCCTTTAAAATTAGCACTTTTGATTTCTCCCATAGACTTTTAAAGGGTGTTCCGCGGCATTCGAATTTGCCACGAACACCCCAAATTGTTCGCTGTTCGGCGAACTTGCGAACAGCCAATGTTCGAGTCGAACATGAGTTCGACTCGAACTCGAAGCTCATCCCTAGTGGTCAGTATAGGAATCAGATAGGTCAGTACTATTGTATTTGAAGGGACTCGGGGAGTGCTAAAAGCCCGCAGGTTAGGGGGCGCAAATTACTTGCCTTGCCCCGGGCACTGACAACCCACGCTATGCCACTGACCACCAGTCATCAAAATGACACATAGACAACATTCCCCCTCACCGCAAGGCACTGCAGGGCAAATCTGACAGTGTGCAAATGGTAAAGGTAAATTCACACCTGAAAACCCTAAGCTTACAAGGCAGCAGCTGGGCTTGTGCGCATGCTGCAGCCACAACGCTTTTCTCCATGACTGCAGCAAGAATTTTATTGAGTTATATAAGAATTATATCACCAGTTGCATTTGGCTGGCACTACGGCTCACCAAACGCAACCCATTCAAATAAAAGGGTCTGTGCTGCATCTTCCCCAAAGCTGGTTATGGTGGGGGGGTGATGCAGCATTTAGGGGGGTAAAACAGGTGGTGAGGAGGCAGGTGTGAAACAGGTGTGTGGATTGCATTTCAGAGGAATCTTTTGCAATCATAGACTCAGAGCAGCGGAGACGAGGGAGGGACGTATGCAATTGATGTGGCCCCATGTGCGGCTGGGGCCCCTGGGAAGTGCCCAGGGGTGCACGCTTGATAAGACGGCCTGCATCGACACATAGTCTTTTATGTTGAGTTTAGGAGCTTTGGCAAAAAAAACGCCAATAGCTTCTCAACTCAAGTTTAGGAGCTGCTAGTGTACATGGAGCCTAATACAAACACAAGTGGCAATAGCAACTTGAGGATTTAAATCGACTTTGTTCTATCCAAAGTCAAGAAAAACCCTTTGACTGGAGTTCATATTTAAATATGGTGGGCTCCCCCATTTAGTTGATGTGCAATAAGGTAAAATAATGAAGGAACATATAAGGTATAAGCAAAGCTTAAATAACCAGATTCAAAGCTGAACATTTTGAATTAACTTACCATAGCCGTTGTCCCTCCAAGTCCCGTAGTGGCATCTCCACCACTGTGTGCTCCGGTTGTCCATTGGATGTCAGCGTAATTATATAAAACATAGGTGGACTTCCCATCAGTGATTAATACAACCTGAAATGTGTTGACCTGAGGTAGAATGATGGAAAACAAATGCAAGTCAATAGCACACATTTGTCAGAGACTTAATTTGTGATTTCTCATGTTTTCCTACAATTTCTACTTACCTTGTTTCTTGAATATGTAGTGAAGGGTCAACTTATGAAGCATGAGCGTTTCCACACATAATAACATGAGTTATCATGCATATTAGTGCTCATTACACATATGTTTTATGAGTGTTAGCCCCCTTCTTCTAATGAACTTCCAACATGCCTTCATGCAGCAATGAATACATACAGCATGACCCTCAACATACCACACAACTTATATACCAGTGAACATCTTCCATGCATTGCAGTACAATGAAAAAACAAGGTCAGTTTACAGAGCCTAAAACAAGATAGACAAGCCAGTGTAGATGGAAGGAGTTGGGTCTCAAGAGCTTTATGCCGGCTTTTCATTGGGGTACAACACACAGTATATGCTAACGATGGTTTGCACCTAAATGGAAAGGAGGGGAGACATTTTTGGGAAGGTCAGAGAAGAATTTGAACTGGGATTGAAGGAGGAGGGAGAGTTAGAATATAATGGGGCAGATAAATCAAATGAGTCATACACTCAGTAGCGGCCCGTCCATACGGGGGGCAGGGGCACCGCCCCCTAATCCATGCTTCCGGCCCCTAATCTACACTCAGGGGTGCTGGAGGCATGGATTTCAACTGGGTTTTTTTTTTTTTAAGCATGTGATTGGAGCCCGAAGCTCTAATTGGCTTAAAAAAAGAATTGGCTCGGGGCACAGAGCACTGCTCCCTGAGACCGCCCAGTTGTGTGACAATAGCAAATGAATATTCTCTATTGTCTTCCTGATTCTGATTCTCCCCCCGGCCTGAGACCCGATTGGCCAGGGAGTCTTAGGTCCTTAGATCTGATTGGCTCATTGTCTTCCCATGGGGGGGGTGGTGGACTTTGGAGAATCGCTGTCTTCCCATGCACCTCCCGTGGTTTGATCTCCGCCCTTCCATCTGTCTCCCATGTGCGTGCGTGTGGGGGAACGCCGCTTTCCTGTCCATTAGAGCATCAGACACCACCGCATACACTAATGGAGGGTGATCTTTGAGCTTGCTGGAACTTAGACTAAGACTAAGTTAAACTGGACTAAGTGGCTCACTTTTTGACCCTTGCTATCCTCACTGCTGAGCCGGCAGCAGGACATCAGTGATGGACCACTGACTGAAGCATTGGAGAAAAGGCTTCAGGGGATCAGTTTCACAGCTTAGTGGAAGACTGCCGGAATGAGGAATGTTTCTACAATGAACTTGTTTGTTCCATTGATCCGGTCATATATGGCCCAGGGATTGTTCCATCCGTGACCAGCCTATCGGACAGATGCTGCCATCTGTGGATACCTGAATTGGCTTCAGCGTTCCTATCGATTCTTCTAGGATACCTTGTGCTGCTTCCTTCCATGCTTGTTTGATCTGGTGTCGCTGACATCCAGATCCACATGCTCCGGTAAGAGTACCCACCTTGTTTCCTGTTTTGTGACAACTGCTGACAACAATTACATTGATGTTTTCTGATTGTTCACTGAAAGATGCTTACCAGCTGATGGACTTTCTGGTTTCCCTATTAATCTGCAGTCTTTAGACATTATTTGTCGGGACACCTTTCTTAGTTGTTTACACTTGGTTATCCCTCATTTTATGGACTGTTTATGGATACCATCATTTTCTGTCTGAGATATTATTTTCACCAGCCAACATCACATTTTATATAATTTTTTGAACTTTAGCAGTTTTACACAGCTTTCATTAGCGCTACATTCACATTCACCCCGAGTTTACTAAGTACTCAACACTAATGGAGGGTGGCATTGGAAAAGATGAAGGAAGGTTACGACAGGTGATAAAGAGAGTCCCATGTAACAAACAAATATTGGCAATGACCATTCTATTTGTACTTTTTAAATAAAGATATAGTAAATACAAATGCAACTATGGATTAGAGTGTTCGTTCACCAATGCCAGAAGTCTACCAAAAAAAATAGGAGATTTGCAAACTTTGGTGCACAAAGAGCAATTTTGGTATAGCAGAATCTTGGCTTCATTCTTCACATGACTGGCCTCATAATATTCCTTTCAATATTTATTTCAGAGAGACGGGATAAAAAAAAAAGGTGGCGGTGTTTGAGAAGTGATCTAAAAGTCAATGTAAAAGAGGACCTTGTTTATGGAGTCCATGTTCAGAGAGTAGTGATTCACACTCAGAATGGCTCCATGTTATTAGTGGTGTACCCCAAGGTTCGGTGTTGGAACCCTTACTTTTTAACCTACTTCTAAATGATACAGAGCTTGTAATTAAAAGTATAATGTCTGTGTTTGTAGATGTCACTAAGCATTGTAGTGGACTAAGGTCCCAAGACGTAAGCTTAATGCCGCGTACACACGGTCGGACTTTTCGTCTACAAAAGTCCAACGGACGCTGACGGACTAAAGCTGGCTGGTAATCCGATCGTGTGTGGGCTTCTCCGGACTTTCAACTGACTTTTTTAGCCTCAAATCCGACGGACTTTAGATTTGAAACATGCTTCAAATCTTTACGTCGTAAGTACGACGGACCCCGAAATCCGCTCGTCTGTGTGCTAGTCCGACGGACAAAAACCCATGCTAGGGCAGCTATTGGCTACTGGCTATGAACTTCCTTATTTTAGTCTGGTGTACGTCATCACGTACGAATCCGTCGGACTTTTGTGTGGTCGTGTGTAGGCAAGTCCGTTCGTAAGAAAGTCTGCCGCAAGTCCGCCGAAGGTACGTCGGAAGTATGTCGGACAGGCTGTCGGACTTTTGTAGACGAAAAGTCCGACCGTGTGTACGCGGCATTAATCAGAAGCTTTAGACCCAGTGTTGCTTTTTCAACCAGAACTTAAGCAAATCAGGTCAGTCAGTTTATCACAATTTTAGATATTTACCCAATTATATAGATGTAAAATTGTCCTTTTGTGGAGAAATCTCAAAACGCTTAATTCCAATTTAATTTACATGGATCACAAATTTTGAATTATTGATTCTGCTTACCAAACAATGTTGATGTCAGATCTAAAAACATTTGTGAGAAATGTGGCAGAAAGACAGTTTATTACACACAGCCGACATACTGTCCTGTTATCCTATACTGAACTTCTAATCCTTCTGGATTAGAAGATTCAATCATGATCATTCCATGTTCAACACTGAATAAATCCAAAGTAGACCTGTAGATTCTGATCTTTACAACAGAAGACAGAAATCATGAACCTGAGCTACTATACCTTGGTTGATGTGGATCCAAAGTACGGAACTTTGTCCCAGGTGGCCAGAAACACCCATTTGGCTCTGAAGGTCTTATCCGCTGTGTAATTTCTAATATCTGATGTAGCCAGGGTCAAAAGACTTGGATCTGTGCTTTGCAGGTAATATATGTGCCCTGAGTTCACATTATACACATCGGCCCAGAAAACGGCAATTAGTGGATTATTTATGTTTACTGGGATTGGTAACGGTGTACCGAATGAAATTGAGGCACCGAATGATAGCAGTCCGTTGTTATCAACCTGTTTATTAAACAAAAAGATACCAACATTAATTCATAGTGGACAATGGCAGAGTTTGCATTTTCTTAATCTGATGTTTTTAGGATTTTTTGCTCAAAGCATTTTTACTTATGGTGATGAGGGTCAAACTTCTACATATAAAACCTAGTCAAGTCATTATTACATATGGAAAATAGACTAATCTCAATTTGCTGGCAGTCCATTCAGAACAATCTTGCTATTCTTCAGATAAAGGGTCAGTCCACCCAAAGTATCCAGTGGGACAAATTACCCAGCTTTTCTCTCATGTTCTCATATAGTGAGGTCTCAATTTCTTTGCTTCAATGTCGTGGGTAATATACTCTACACAAGTGTAGCACTGCCCCCCCCCCATGGGAGTTGCTGAGTATAGTCTTCCTTGAGCCTCCCTCTGATTATCCTGCAGCCATACACTTGGGTATTTTCACACTATCTCCCGCTCCTTATCCAATGATCAGTCTAGGGTATTTTTTTTTCTGTAGAGGTGAGCCGCATATGGAAATGCAGAGGTGAGCTGCAGATGGGGGTGCAGAGGTGAACCTCAGATGGAAGTAAAGAGGTAAGTCACAGATGGGGTGCAGAGCTGAACTGTGGACAGGGGTGCAGAGGTGAGCCATGGATAAGGGTGCAGAGGTGAGCCACGGGTGGGAAAATTCAGAGGTGAGCTGTGGATGGGAGATGCAGAGGGGATTTGTGGACCAGGGCTGCAGAGGTGAGCTGTGGTAATGTGGACTGGATACAGAAGTGAGTGATGGGTGCTGTTTTTTTTTTGGGGGGGGGATTCATACTGGGGAAGGCTTCTTTTATTGAGAGACAGCACTTGATTGGGAGAGACAATACAGACAACGTAGTGTTTAGTAGTTAAGAGTATGCAATGAAGCAATTTTTTTTGTAGCGGAATTCAGGGGAGATCTCTGTACTGGGGTGATTTAGGGAGAATTTAGGGGGGGGTATCATTATGGGTTGTAAACTGGCCTGTGAAATATGTACTCTTGAACCCTGGACTCTGTGCATAATGCACTACTGATCACTGCACCCCGTGTGTAACATAATCCTCGACTCTGCACCCTTTGCGAAATGCACTCCTGATCCCTACCACTCTGTGATTTATGCACTCCTGTTCTTATTTAACAATGCCCTATTAAGACCATCCCACTGTTGGTGGTCTTTGGCCACACCCACTGTTTGACGTGGTACTCACAATGCATCATATTGTGGAGGGGGGGGTGGGTTCCTGCACCTGTTCTTTGATAAATAAAAGCCCTGAATAAGGAAAATACCCACCCTAGTGAGATGGCCAAAGAATGGGTAGGTGGCCAGCAGACAGAATTTTTAAACACTTTTCTCATTTGTACTCAAAACTTGTGTGAAGTTGGAACACAAGTTCTAACAGAAAATGGGAATCAAGGGGTGACTAGCATGAGCTATTCATTGATGACTTTTTAACCTATACCTGCTTCATTAGCAAATTTGACTGTATGTCTTTGTAGGAGTGTATCTGTAAGAGAACTATCAGAACACGCCCGGCGCGCACTCGTGCTCATGCGCACGCTCACGGGTGACTGCAGATGCCTAGTGGCACCAATGCACATGTGCGTGCGCGACGGACTGCGTGCACACGTGGGAGCGCGTCCCTAACCCCAATTGGCACCAGACGGCCTATTTAAAGGATGCCCTGACTACTGATCGGTGCTGACTGGTCTTCAGCTGTTTCCTGGAACCCTGAATCCTGCTGTTATCCCGTTTTGATACCCGTTGCTGAACTTGGTTTTCCTTGACCCTGCTTTTGGACTCTGTTATATTCCTGACTACTGGTTCTTGATCCCGGCTTCTGTCTGACACTGCCTCTGCCTTATACCTTGGTACCTTACTGTCCTCCTGCTACCGAACCCGGCTATCTTAGTGACCTCGCTCCTGTTCCCTGCTTGGCTCAACACTGCAATCTGAGTGTCTGAAACTATGGTCCTGCGACCTGCTGTGACTTCCTGCTGCAAGCCTGCCAGAAACTCTACATCGCCAGATGTTCCAGTTCCACAGTACAAGCAGAGTATCTCTTTAACCCCAGCTGACCTACGGTGCACAGCTGCCCTTCCTAATCTGATGGTTCTCCTGCCTTCCCAAGGTCGCATCCTCTGCTGCAAGTTTCCAGGTCTACACCTGCAGGCATTGGTGTTCCTCCTGTGCCCTTGGCTCCCTCTGTTTCACTCTCAGCGGGACCTGGGTTGGAGATACAAGAGGGGCTGACCTCGTCAGCTCAGTCTCCCTTCAGGTATGTGACAGTATCCTACATACTTACATATAAGGAATTGTACGTATTCCCAAACAAGGGAAGACTTATTAAGAGAGGTATTTTTGGAGAAGAGCCGTCATCATCTGCTGGAGTGGTAGTCCTATTTATTGAGTCATATGGGTAGAGCAGACCTAATGAAAGAAATCGCTTACATTAAAACAGGACAATTGTATCAGGAGATAACAAATGTACAATGTGAACGATCAATGTATATATATATATATATATATATATATATATATATATATATATATATATATATATATATATATAATATATATATATATATATATATATACAGGATATGTCCAAGCTGGAACAGAAAAGGGACCTTTCTCAAACTGTTGCCACAAGGTTGAAAGTGCACAATTGTACAACAAGTAAAGTGGTTGTTATGCCACTTGTAAAAAAAAGCTAAAAAGCTCCCATCCCATATTCTATATTAGAACAATAAGTTTGCGTGTCTGTGTTATATTGTAAATATGCTTATCTGTACTGAAAACACACCGTCTTCCTGCGATCAGTTGCCTCCTCTCTCCTCTCCTCTACCTAGCTGACAGTTCAAGTGGGCGGGGCCGAGCACTGCCGCTGATGTCAGCCGGGGAGAAGAGGAGAAAGAAGAGACAGAGCTGAGGAGTCATGTGACTACAGGGAGCCGCTGTGTTATCAGTACATATAAGATACATTTATAATAAAACACAGACACAGGGGAATTTATTGTTCTAATACAGAGGGGATGGGAGCTTTTAATGTTAACTATGAGAGCAGCAGGAGGTCACGTGACTACACAGCGGCTCAGTAAAATAAGGTATTTAGCTGCATAATTTTTTAAAAACACAGACACTGAACTGTACAGTATATCTTGCTGTAACAGAGGGGATACCAGTTATTGCAATCAGTGACTTTTCAACCGCTTTAAATTACCTTAAGTAATGAAATAATAAAACAACACTTACCAGTTGCAGTAGTTGATGAGTTTTCAATGGCTGTGTAAATAAGAGAAAAACAGATGTTGATTATTATAAGACATGCATATGTAAAAATAATTATTATTTTGCAAATTAAAGCCCAACTCTTATCAATGTTCTGCTTTTGGGTAGAGTAGGGAAGTGTTTGAAGGTGGGGTGCAGCATGGTGACAATAATTTGCACAGGCAGGTGAAATTGGAACTTGTATTTAAGGAATGAAGGAATGCAGCAACAGTTCACAACAAGCCACTCAGCCGGGCACACTCACAGCTTAGTAGCATGACAGGAGTAGATTCCAGCCAGAATGGCAGCATCTGTTGAGAGGGCACCGAATGTGGCCTGACCGTCTGGTCCCAATCAGGAGTTGGTCCAGAAGCGATAAGGCCCTACATTTACCCTCCTCATCAGGAACCTTTCCCTGGTGCTTTTACAGGGTACCTGTCCCTTCTCTGTCCACTCGCCAAAGCACGGCAAAACCCAGGAGCCAGGGCCTTAAATAGGCTCTGCTTGACCCAAGACGGCTGCTTGAGTCACATGGGACGACAGCAACCAATAGCATAGCTTCCCCAGTGACCCAGGAAACCATAGAGGAACCTTTGTTCTTTCTGACTTCTTGTCCAGTAACAGTGCCGCTGCGATCAAGCACTACCTGCTGTGGAGAAAATATACCACACCTGCCTACAAGTTAGATCCTCTGGATTGAAATGTGTGTGGGGAGGTGCATTATGGCATTTCGGTAGTAAACAAAAAGGGTCAAGTTGTAGAGAACAGAAATTGTGTTAATGCAGAATTTAGTCATTCACAACAAACCCATCGGGAAGGTAACCGTCCTTGAACACTCACAGCATATAGCAGCAGTGTGTAGGGTAGCAGCTCTCATATGTGCAGACAGTGCCTGCCTTGAGGTGAGGAAGGCAGCCTGGCTGGTCCCTACCCAAATGGGGAAGTTTCCAAGAAATATGGCATGTCCCAATCCTTTCCCTGCTTCTCTAGAACCTCTTCATGTCAGTAATCACTGTCCCTGTCAAATGGGTGAATTGTCCCTACACTACCGGCATGCAAAATGCATGCCGAGCCTGGGAGCCAGGGCCTTAAATAGGCTCTGACTGACTCAAAATGGCCCCTAGAATCACATGGGGCGGCAGCATCCAATCAGATAGCTTGCCCAGTGACCATAGAGGAACCATGAGAAAAGGTCAATGTGGTCTCCCGACGAGCCCAGGTGAATAGATAGCGATGAATAGCAGCCTCAGCCTACATGCCTCCATCATCTTATTCACCTGGGCTGGTCGGGACTCGGGAGTAGTGGCCATCCTCTCCTCTTTACATTATGTAAGGTATTACTTTACCATCCATGAGAGTACAATCAACTCCATCACAGACCTTTACAGCAACTTTCCTGAAATCTTTATCAATGTAGTGTATACAATAGTTATGTGTGAAAACAGGAGAAGTTTTAAGGGACTCACCACTCAGAAGAATCAAGAACACAATGAAAATATCCATTAGTAAGGTATATTGGAAGCTGAATCCAAATCTCTTTGAATCACCTGCTGAATAGAGGATATATTTATTTAAATAGGTTCTTTCATTAAAATAAACCTATTATATCTGTCAGGAACATCAGGTCATCTATTAGAGGGATTGTGCTGTAAGGTTCATGCATGTGGACGCACAAGCATATCCACCACAGATACTGGTTCCTTGTGGCCTACCTAAACCCTGCATGGGGCCATTGCTGGATCCTCCCTCACCTTGTATCTCTATTATCCTTGATCCTGAATCTGTTTGACTCTGTTATTGACCCATCTTTTCACCTCACCTGGCTCTGGATTACCCCTGCCTGTTTATGTTTGCTGCCTACCTGTGTTATCAACCTTGGCCTGGATTCTTGACCAAGATTTTTCTTATCAGAAGTCCCTGTCCAAACTTTGATGGGTGCTTGGACAGGAATTGTGCAAAACGCCACCCTCATTATCTCAAACTCCTCATACAGGTATGTGACAGTATCCCTCTAACTTTACTAAATACCCATACAGAGCAGAGCAAAAGGCACCCAACAGATTTTGAATGGCCTTCTGAAAACACATATGTGCTATAACTTACATAACGCAAATGTGACTTAAAGCTCTGCCAGATCTCCCAAAGCTGCCATTTGAAAGTTTAGACTACCCATTCACAACCCCACTATCCAATGAATCAATGACTATGCTTCAGCTGACAACATGGGTGCTCTTACTGGATATTTGGTAAGATTCCCCCCCCCCCCAGTCATCCCCAATATCCAGTGAGAGCACTCTTGTTGTCAGCTGAGGCACCTTCATTGAATCATTGTGGGGTTGTGGGTGAGTATTCCTGACCTCCAAATGACTGCTTAACATGAGGGTTCCATGAGAGCAATAAAATGAATGATTAAAGTAGACCATATCTATGAAAAAAGGGGGACTTTAAATATACCTCCAATAGTGAATTGGTACAAAAACAAACAAATTAAAATATATCAAATTTTATTACAAAATTTCATAAAACAGCACCCAATAGGGCGTTAAAAAGATATAATATATGTATGCATTGGTTATAGATTTTCACAAGGGGTTAGCAAATAGGTCTTATTCTACTGAATTTGCACAATACTTAGAAATGAGAACCAAGGCCTACGCGTTTCACAGAAAGATCAGCTTCTGGTCTCAAATGTACAAGGTATGTGTCTTCAACTCATATGAATCCTACAGGAGTCCATAATGATTAAAAAAATATATATAAATGTGTCTGCGCTGAAAGATCCAGAAAGTGCACCGTGCAAAAATAAATCAATCGAATAAATATATGCTGAATACCAAATAATCAAAATCAATTGACTCTTAGTGCTTAATCCACATGACCCCCAAAAGTGCAATGTGCAAAAATTATTCCAAAATATATCCAAAATTTGAGTGTCAAAATAGAAATGAAAAAATAAAAAAATATAAAAAATATATAACCATTCCTTATAAAAAGTCCTTATAGTCCATAAAATATAAAGTGCTCAAAAAAGTGTGTCCATAATCAGTGAAGTCCATCCATCCTGCTCATTTCATAAGTGTATCACCATAAAGCATGCCTTAGTGCTCTCCAGTGACCCCCAAAAGCGCATGCGCTCACCTTGATGTGTGTGACACAGTAATTAAACTCTGTCAATACACGCTTTGGAGCCACTCCTGTGCTCAATGGGATCAGCTGTGTAGGTCTCCAATGTTCCCAAACAACGTCATAATATCATATGGAAAAGAAAGGAAACTCCATAGCGCAATATTGCAACATAAAAAGGATCTTTTATTCAAAACAAAGCTCTCCCTTATTAGGGGTACTCACATGCTGTGGGTGCGTAAGTGCACCATCCTATACAGGTATAACAAGCCGATCGTTGTATATGGCGTGCGGTGCGGTGTATGCATCCAAAACCTCTCTCTCCCTGCTGACAGCTCCGTCCTGGCCCCTCCCCTACGCGTGTTCGGCACAGGGATCACGTGCCTTCATCCCCCTGATTAGGATTTGTTTTAAGGCATTAACCCTTCTGTGGCTCGCAAGGCTTGTTAATATCAGTCCATAATGATTATTACAAGAAAAACTTGTGTATTTTTTTACAAAGAATCTAAATCCCACCATATTTTTATATATATATATATATATATATATATATATATATATATATATATATATGTGTAGAGTAGATATAATACATGATTAAAAATAGATGAAAAAATCTGAATTTTAATTTTACACATACCCAGTATAGGGTCACAGTAGACGATCAGTTTAAACAACTGGTTGTGATGTAGTGTCTAATCCCAACATGTTTCGCCAAAATTATCTTCTTCTGGGAATTTTCTGAAGATCTTCAAAAAAACCCTGAAGAAGCCAATTTCAGTGAAACATGTTAGGATTAGACACTACATCACAACCAGTTGTTCAAAGTGATTGTCTACCATGACCCTATACTGGATATGTGTAAAATTAAAGATTCAGATTTTTTTAATATATTTTTAATCATGTATTAAATAAACTCTGTTAAAGAGGAGTTCCCACTAAAAAAAAAATTAAAAGTCAGCAGCTACAAATACTGCAGCTGCTGACTCTTAATAATCGGACACTTACCTGTCCCCGGGTCCAGCGATGCGGGGGATCGGAAGCCCCGCTCGTCTCCCTCTCCGTTCGGCGGCACCAGCATTGCAACTGTGGGGGCTCGGCTGTGGCTTAATAGCATGCGCGAGTGGCGCCGCACGCCGTGGTTGGCCGCACAATCGTATGGGACCTGTCACATGTCCCATATGATTGACAAGAGGGAGGGGGCAGAGCTGAGCCCTTCCTGAGCCGAGGGGAAGTGATGTCACCAGGAAAAAAAAAGCAGTTTTTTTTTTTTCCTCCGTATGTGATTGGGTATTCTTTGCAAAGTCAAGCTTTGCCTCATTTACCAAGCTCTGGAGCAACTGCATTTACAGAGTGCAATGTCACTTTGCAAAGTGCACAGTCTATTGGCCTTTAGTAAATCAACCCCTATGTACACGCACTGTCAAAACATTTATATCTTTCAAGACCGGTACTAAACTTAATCATTTTACCACTAAAATGTCAGATTTGTATGATAAAAATGCCTGCTAAAAATTTGCATAGATTTTACACACAGCTAAGACTGTAGGAATGCAGCATTTTCTCATTTTTGCAGCGTGTTTACTTATACAAATAAGAACACTGCTTGGGGGCAGGAAAAAAAAAATAAAATTCAATCATGATATTTGCATTTTTTTTCAGATTTAACAGTCATGTACTTTCTAACATTTTTTTGAGCAATTTTTCCTTTCTGTATTGCACTACTGGAATTTACAATATCTCAGAATATACAACTGAAATACAGGAAGATCACCATTGGTACCATTGACACATCCCAATAGCACACAGTGTATACCAAAACACCGGTTAGGCGCACATTTAACCCTTTGATCGCTCTAGATGTTTAACCCCTTCCCACCCAGTGTCATTAGTACAGCGACAGCGCATACTTTTTTAGCACAGATGACTGTATTAAGGTCACTGGTTCCCAAACAGTGTCAAAGGTGTCAGGTAGTGTCCGATTGTCCTTCGCAATATCGCAGTCCTACTATAAGTCGCTGATCACGGCCATTACTAGTAAAATAAATAAATAAATAAATAAATAAATAATAAAAAAAAGAATTCCAGTATATATCCCATAGTTTGTAGACGCTATAACGTTCACGTAAACCAATCAAAATACGCTTATTGGGATTTGTTCTACCAAAAATATGTAGCAGAATATACATTTATGAAGAAATTTTTTTTTTTTCCATTTTTTTAATTGTAATAATAATAAAAAAAATCCAGTATTTCCCATAGTTTACAGAATGTTCACGTAAACCAATCAAAATACACTTATTAGGATTTGTTCTACCAAAAATATGTAGCACAATACATATTGGCTTAAATTTATGAAGAAATTAGTTTTTTTCCATTTTTTTATTGTAATAAAAAGAAAAAGTCCACTATATATCACATAGTTTTTAGACACTATAATGTTCACGTAAACCAATCAAAATACACTTATTGGGATTTTTTTTTTTTTTTTTTACCAAAAACATGTAGCAGAAAACATATTGGCCTAAATTGATGAAGAAATTAGATTTTTACTTTTTTTATTGGATGTGTTTTATAGCAGAAAGTTAAAAATATTGATTTATTTTTCAAAATAGTCAGTGTTTTTTATTATAGCATAAAAAAACCCACAGTGGTAATCTAATACCACCAAAAGAAAACTCTATATGGGGGGGGGGGGATCACACAAATTTTATTTGGGAACAGCATTGCATGACCGTCCAATTGTCTCTGTAAATTAACGCAGTGCTGTATCTCAAAAAGTGGCCCGGTCATGAAGGGAGGAAATCTTCCGGAGGTCAAGTGGTTAATGTTAGTGTTAATGTAAGTCCAATCAGTATAATCAGACACAGCTGGACTCAAATGAAGGTGTAGAACCATCTCAAGGATGATCAGAAGAAATGGACAGCACCTAAATTAAATATATGAGTGTCACAGCAAAGGGTCTGAATACTTAGGACCATGTGATATTTCAGATTTTTCTTTTTTAATAAATCTGCAAAAATGTCAACAATTCTGTGTTTTTCTGTCAATATGGGGTGCTGTGTGTACAATATGGGGTGCTGTGTGTACATTAATGAGGAAAAAAAAAATGAACTTAAACGATTTTAGCAAATGGCTGCAATATACAAAGAGTGAAAAATTTAAGGGGGTCTGAATACTTTCCGTCCCCACTGTATATCTCAATCTAATAGATTAGATGCCTTGAAATGCTCTCAAATATTTAGCATCAATTGCATACAGGTACAAGTATTGAAATGGTTAAGGCAAAATAGCACTAATTAAAGTTAGTAATAAGAAATTTTCACTTTCCAATGTGTATCTCGGATTCTGATAGAATCTCTTGCAATGTTCACATATATCAGGGATATGCAATTAGCGGACCTCCAGCTGTTGCAGAACTACAACTCTCATGAGGCATAGCAAGACTGACAGCCACAAGCATGACACCCAGAGGCAGAGGCCTGATGGGACTTGTAGTTTTGCAACAGCTGGAGGTCCTCTAATTGCATATCCCTGACATATATTATGCATCAAGTGTTAGGGAAATACTGTACATTTTATATAAGGAATCTTCTAATGCTCCCTTAAAGCATTATAATCCCATTGGCGATGCCTCTTTCTCTCTCTTTTTTTTTTTTAATAATCATTATTTGTATTAAGACATTTAAACAATCAATTGAAAGAAAAGGAAAAAAGGAAAAAAAAAAAAGCAAAACAAAAACAACATTGTATCAATCCCCAAGACATTCGACTATCCATTAAAAAAGAAAAAAAAAGCAATAAACCTACATCTTACCAACCACAAAGACATTAGACTATTCATTAAAAAAAAACCAAAAAAACAACACTGTACCAATCCCCAAGACATTCGACTATTCATTGAAAAAAAAAAACAACAACATCGTACTAATCCCCAAGACATTTGACTATTCATTAAAAAAACTAAACACTGTACCAATCCCCAAGACATTTGACTATTCATTAAAAAAGAATAAAAATAAAAATAAAAACAACACCGTACCAATCCCCTAGACATTGACTATTCATTTAAAAAAAAACAAAAAACATCATACATTCCTCAAGACATTAGACTATTCATTAAAAAAAGAATAAAAAGACAAAAAAAAAAAAAAAAACAACACCGTACCAATCCCCAAGACATTCAACTATTCATTAAAAAAATACAAAAACAAAAAAAAAACATTGTACCAATCACCAAGACATTCAACTATTCACTAAAAAAGAAAAAAAAAAACAATACTGTACCAATCCCCAAGACATTCGACTATTCATTAAAAAAAAAAAAAAATCGCACAAATCCCCAAGACATTTGACTATTCAGTAAAAAAAAATAAAAAAAAATAATAATAAAAAAAAAATCAACATCGTACAAATGCCCAAGACATTTGAGTATTCGTTAAAAAAAATAAAATTAATACTGAAAGGTAGAGATTCCTAAATACACAATAGGCAAAGTTCAAAATACATAAAGAAAAAGATGCTTTCTCCTCTTACCTCTCTGTACAGGATCCCTGTTCAGCCTGTTCATCAGTCATCATAGATGATAATGTGAAGAGCAAGCATCCCATCCAATCTTAAATAATAGCTTCGCCTCCAGTGCCTGTGGGTGGAACTCCAACCAAAAACGTATAGAACTGGATTTTCAGGTGCCTCTTAGAAAAGGAAGAAAAGAAAAACAGAAAATTTAACCATGCACATTAGTCAGTGATCTCAAAGGAGCTTACAATCTAATGTCTCTACAAAAATCCTACAAAATACAAAAAAAAGTGAAATTTTTTCAACTTTGAATAATCAGGAAGAAAATGCAAAAACCGTACCAGAGTACACTGGTCATGAAAAGTATATACTGAATTGCGTAATACCGTATTGCGTAAAGATTAAAGCATATCTAACCCTAAAAAAATATAATACTAAATATACTGCAGTTTGCCAGTCCTTGGATATGGTGGTTGCATCAGTTTTACATTTTTATACTCAGCAGATTTTCAGCAAGTACAAATACCAGCTGATCCTGTCAGAAATGTGGTGCCCTTGTCACAGGGTTGTAAAGTCTCAAGGTTTTGAACCTTATTGCATTCTATGCAGTAAAGTGAAAAACCTTTTGTGCTGCAGCTCCCCCCCCCCCCAAAGCCCCTCTTTTTCTTACCTGAACCCGATCATTCCAGTGATGAGCATGAGCCCAGCAGCTCCAGCCGCTGTCTCGGGTCCTCATTGAATAGATTGATAGCAGCAGGAACCATTGGCTCCTGCTGCTGTCAATCAAATCCAGTGACACGGGAGTCGGGGGCGTCCTGCTGTCTGTGTAAATGGACGCACCAGCAGGAGTCCGGAGAACGCCTGCATGGGTGCCCCCAGGTAAAGCGGCTCTCCATGGGGGCACCCGATGAAGAGGAGGTGCCAAGAATGCCGCCGGGAGACCCCAGAAAAGGAGGAACGGGGCTGCTCTGTGCAAAACCCTTACACAGAGGAGGTAAGTATGACATGTTTGTTATTTAAAAAAGAAAACTAACCTTTACAATCACTTTAAAGGCTAAGTTCACCTTTTTTTCCCCTAAATTCGAGCTCCCCTATAAACCAATATAGCATTAATGTACTTCTTTTGCAAAAATAAAACAGCTTTCCTTTTAATCTACACAGGATTACCTCACTGTCTTCATAGCTGTTTAAACACACTTATCCATTACTTCTGCCTTACTTCCTGGTCAGACTTTAGGTCATGACACAGGAAGGGGGTGTGTGCTAACGAGATCAGCTGGTCAACTTCTTCCTGTGTCATGACCTAAAGTCTGACCGGGAAGTAAGGCAGAAGTAATCGAGCAGGGTGTTTAACCACTTGCCGACCAGCCACCGTCATTATACTGCACCAGGTCGGCTCATTCCCACAAAACGCTGTAGGTGTAAGGCAGCACCTTTAAGGGTGATAGCAGGCGCACCCGCTGCACAATGGGGGGCCCACTGCGTGTGGCCGGTGGCCACAAAGTCCGCCGGCCACGCGCGATCGCAGGCACGAGAGCCAGAACAGGGATGTGTATGTGTAAACACACAAATCCCCATTCTGACAAGAGAGGAAAGATAGATTGTCTGTTCCTAGTAATTAGACAAGAAAGATCCCCTAATTTTAAGGCACAAAAATAGATAAAAAAATATGTCTAATACAAATATAATTTACTGAGTTGAAACAATAAAAACATAACGGTAGTATAACATCTATTACCATATATACTTGAGTATAAGTTGAATTTTTCAGCCCTTTTTTTTGGGCTGAAAGTGCCCCCCTCGACTTATACTCGAGTTACCGCCGTCTGTCTGCATGATCAGCGTGTCATGCAGGCAGACGGCGGCCGGTGTGTGGTAATACAGTTCGGAGGCTATTCCAGCTTTCAAAAGCCGCGTCTCCTGCTCGTCTGTGATAGGCTGAACACTCCATTTCCCAGCAGTCAGTGTACAGCCTATCACGGACATCCTCTCATCCTCATCCGTGGTATGAGAATGAGAGAATGTCTGTGATAGGCTGACCACTGACTGCTGTTCTGCCTATCACAGACAAGGAGGAGGCGCGGCTTTTAAACAGTGGAATGGCCGCCGAAGTGTATTATCACACGCTGATCAGAGGACACAGGACACAGGTAGGCTGCACAGGGACACAGGACACATGCACACAGGACACATGCACACAGGATACATGCACATGTACAGGACACAGGACACATGCACAGGACACAGGGACACATACACATGTACAGGACACAGGGATACATACACATGTACAGGACACATGTACAGGACACAGGCACACATACACATGTACAGGACACATGTACAGGACACAGGGACACATACACATGTACAGGACACATGTACAGGACACAGGGACACATACACATGTACAGGACACATGTACAGGACACATGCACATGTACAGGACACAGGGAGGCATGCAGCTGCAGATGGGCATTGTTGACCCTCTTTTTCCACTTACAGCAGCTGCTGCATTTTTTCCCAGTTTTTTGTGGTAAATTAGGGGCCTCGACTTATACTCGGATCAACTTATACTCAAGTATATACGGTATTTGGAATGAGAATTAAGCATTTTTACATTGGTGTATATACAGTGTTCGAACAGTACTCTTGCACCCGATGCGTTTCGGAGTATTAGTACCTCCTTCCTCAAAGGTGGGTGTAAATTAGAGACATTTCTATTGTTAACACTGTATTGCTGACTTGTCATTCCATATAGCTCTAGTTAAAAACAGCAACAATGACACGGTCTGCCTACCAGATAGGTTCTTGATTCCAAGGGGGAACATTAATTTGAATACTTTGGAAGATTATTTTATATCCATACCCAGATGAAATTAAGATTTCCTTCACAAAAGTATATATGTGTTTTTTTTATATCCAATGATAGTGAGGGAAGGAGAGAAGGGACTCTCCCTTGGCCTTCCAAAGGAGGGAAAAGGCCAGTAGGGGGCGTATAAACAGGGTATATAATTTGAGGCTCCACTGAGGCCGAGTGGCAAGTCCTGAAAGTTGTTTAGTAGCTCAGCGAATGGCGTTACTGGTATGTGGTTGGTAAATAGTACAAGGATAGGAGAAATCTCTGGCTGTTCAGACCGGTGTCATCCCGCAGAGTGCGGTAGTGCGGTAATTAGGAACAGAGATCGGTCTCCTCCTCTAGTCAGTTCCATCCCCCCACAGTTAGAACACACCCAGGGAACAAAAAAGTATAAAATATTGTTATTTTTTTTCAAAATTGTCGCTCTTTTTTTGTTTTTATCAACTACCACCAAAAGAAAGCTCTACTTGTGGGGGAAAAAAGGACGTCAATTTTCTTTGGGTGCAACGCCGCACGACTGCGCACTTGTCAGTTAAAGTGACGCAGTGCCGTATCACAAAAAATGGCCTGGTCATTAAGGGGAAAAATCTTCCGGGGCTGAAGTGGTTAAACAACTATGAAGAGAGTGAGGTTAGTCTGTGTAGAATAAATGGAAAGCTGTTTTATTTTTGCAAAATAAGTACATTAATGCTATATTGGTACATAGGGGAGCTGGAATTTAGAGGGGGAAAAAAAAGGTGAACAAAGGTGAACTTAGCCTTTAAAGCACTATTATATCCAAAAGCAAACATTTATTATATTGCAACTTACCAATTCTTGGATGTGATGGCTGCATTGGTTTTCTTTTTTTAGGCTTTCTTTCTTCTAGTTTCATTTGGTGATCTGGACAGTAAGTCTGTTGTTTATCAAAAGAACAGGCTTTCTTGCAGTCGCAGGGATGAGACAAACCATTTACCACTGATAAGGGTGATTACAATAATCAAATTGTATTTATTTTTGGAAAACCTTTATTCCAAAAAGGAAAAAAAAAACTGAAGACTGGGCTACATCCAGGTCTGAGAAGAGCTCAGATGTCATACGTGGTGTGCAGAGTTTTGGGCAATCTCCAGTTGGAAGATCCCTTGAATCGTATAAAATGGCCAGACTTTCATGAGAGGTAGCCGACTGGTCCGGAGTGAGAAATAGTGTGCCAATATCTTCTTTCACAATGACAACGGCACACGTGGTTCCCATTCTTACCAGCCCATTATTTTTTTTCCAAGAAGCAACTGTCTGCACAAGTATATCTTAAACTTAAACTTATGCCCCGTACACACGGTCGGATTTTCCGACGGAAAATGTGTGATAGGACCTTGTTGTCGGAAATTCCGACCGTGTGTAGGCTCCATCACACATTTTCCATCGGATTTTCCGACACACAAAGTTTGAGAGCAGGATATAAAATTTTCCGACAACAAAATCTGTTGTCGGAAATTCCGATCGTGTGTACACAAATCCGACGGACAAAGTGCCACGCATGCTCAGAATAAATAAAGAGATGAAAGCTATTGGCCACTGCCCCGTTTATAGTCCCGACGTACGTGTTTTACGTCACCACGTTCAGAACGAACGGATTTTCCGACAACTTTGTGTGACCGTGTGTATGCAAGACAAGTTTGAGCCAACATCCGTCGGAAAAAATCCTAGGATTTTGTTGTCGGAATGTCCGAACAAAGTCCGACCGTGTGTACGGGGCATTAAAGTTATTTTGAGGGGACAGCAAATTTACATTGTTATACAAGCTGTACACTCACTACTTTACATTGTAGCAAAGTGTCATTTCTTCAGTGTTGTCACATGAAAAGATAGAAGGAAATATTTACAAAAATGTGAGGGGTGTACTCACTATATATATATATATATATATATATATATATATATATATATATATATTATGTTTTTTCCACTGGTAGAAAAAAAACATTTGAGGTCGTGAACTTAAGGGACATGTCTTTTCAATGGTCTTCTTTCCAAATGAGCATGGCATATTTTAGCAGCCCATGGCATTTTTTTTTCCCGGTCAACGGAGGGTTGAATGAAAAAAACTGACCCAATTCTTTACAACCTCAGTGCCCACGCATGGATCAAAATTTGGCCGGTCCCCTGTTGAACTGCTTGAATTTCGATCCATGCATGGACAGCTTTAAGGAAAGTATACAATTAACAGAACAAAACAGTAGAGAAAGCCTGCAATTATCTTAATTGTTCACACAATAAATGGACAAAACACACCACAGGATAATTTTGATAAACTTTTATTTATCAATTATACTGTTATACAATGTAAGAATTTTCATACTATTTTCATATTGTGATCATGATTGTAATGGGACAGTTTCAGTGGCCAGGGGAGGCACTATCATTGTACAAGGGGATGAAAAAGAACAAAATCAGGGAGGGACACAGACCAGGCTTATCTGATTAATAAAGACAAAGGATACACTTTGCTCTTATTTGTACACGGATATGATGACTTTGCTGTTTTGTACTATTTTGTTACATTATTTATTAAAATGGGAAGCGTTGGCACAACCACCAAGCCGACTGCAAAGAGACCAAAGAATACATTTTGCTTCTTCTTTTTTTATTTATATATTTAACAAGAGCCGCTCTAGATCCAGGGGTATAATTTAAGTCTTTTATTTGAATGGAGGTGGTTAAGAGAAAAAGAGAGAGAAAAAGAAAAGGGGAGAAGGAGTGAAAGAGCGGGAGAGAGAGAGGAAGAGAGGGAAAGGAAGAGAGGGAGAAGGAGATAGAGAGGAAGAGGGAGAAGGAGAATAAGATGGAGAGAGGGAGAGGTAGAGAGGGAGAAGGATATGGGAAGGAAGAGATATGTAAAGGAAGAGAAGGAGATAGAGAGGAAGAGGGAGAGGGAGAAGGAGATGGAGAGAGGGAGAGGTAGAGAGGGAGAGGTAGAGAGGCAGAAGGAGAGGGAGAATGATAGGTGGAGAAGGAGAGGGGGAGAGGGTTAAGGAGAGAAGGAGAAGGAAATGGAGAGAGGGAGAGGGAGAGAGGGAGAGAGGGAGAAGGAGAGGTAGAGGGGGAGAGGGAGAGGTAGAGGGGGAGAGGGAGAGGGGGAGAGTGGGAGAGGAGAGAGAGAGAGTGGGAGAGGGAGAGAGGGAGAAGGAGAGGTAGAGGGGGAGAAGGAGAGAGGGAGAAGGAGAAGGATAGAGGAAGAGTGGGAGAGGGAGAGGGAGATGGAGAGGGAGAAGGGGAGCGGGAGAAGGAGATGGAGAGAGGGAGAGTGGGAGAGGGAGATGAAGAGGGAGAAGGGGTGAGGGAGAAGGTGAAGGAGATGGAGAGAGGGAGAGGTAGAGAGGGAGAAGGAGATGGAGAGAGGGAGGAGTAGAGAGCGTGAGGGAGAATGATAGGTGGAGAGGGAGAGGGAGAGAGGAAGAAGGAGAGAAGGAGAAGGAGAGGGAGAGAGGGAGAGGGAGAGAGGAAGAAGGAGAGAAGGAGAAGGAGAGGGAGAGAGGGAGAGGGAGAGAGGAAGGAGAGAAGGAGATGGAGAGGGAAAGAGGGAGAGTGGGAGAAGGAGAGAGAGAGAGGGAGAGGGAGAGAGGGAGAAGGAGAGGTAGAGGGGGAGAAGGAGAGAAGGAGAGGGAGAGAGGTAGAAGGAGAGGTAGAGAGGTAGAGGGGGAGAGGGAGAGAGGGAGAAGGAGGGAGAGGTAGAGAAGTAGAGGGGGAGAGGGAAAGAGGGAGAAGGAGAGGGAGAGTGGGATAGGGAGGTGGAGAGGGAGAAGGGGAGAGAAAGAGAGGTGGAGAGAGTAATAGAGGGAGAGGTAGAGGATGAGAGAAGGAAGGAGTAGGTGGAGAGAGGGGGAGAAGGAGAGAGGGAAAGGAAGAGGGAGAGGAGGAGAGTAAGAGGAAAGGTAAGAGGTACAGAGGGAGGGAGAGAGAGAAATAGACTATATGCAGGCTGTGCTGGAACTGCCAGCAGGGCTAAGCAGACCCAAATTATCCCATAAATAGGCAAGATGATCTCATAAACACACCTAAACCACCTGAACAAATCTAATTAAAGCAAAACAAAGTTATAAGAGTGTGGAATCAGGTCTCTGCAGTGATGTCAACAGGTTGTGAGCAACAGAACCACGGCAAGGTCCTTCCCAAGTCTGTTGAAAAATGTGGTTGGAGCTCTTCCCTGCTCCGGGTAACATAATACATAACATAATACAACATTAAAGCTTTGGAAAGATTGGATTTTGAAGTATTTCACACATATCATGAATGTTAAGCAGATATTAAAGAAAAGAGGGTGCACTGGCCTAGTGCATTATCCAACATGAATTGAATGTAAAAAATATATATAAAATGTCTTCATTACAAACGCCCTCTTTTCTTTTCTTTCTTTTCTGCAGTACGGTCAGGATGGCTCCAGTCCTAGAGGGCAGCAAGGCACCCAAGAGATTATCCATATTGACTAAGGCAGAACAGCCACTATTGAATCAATTCACTCATGCGCAGGAGTATTGCTGTGGTTCATGAATATTAAGCACCTAGTGCACTCTGTATTTTACTGCCACATGACCGATCCCCTTTGCCAAGGAAAAGTTCTAAAAAATCTTGGTCTATATCAAAGGGAACCTTCCTCTTGAAGTGAATGGAGGCTTCAATTGCTGACCTCAATTCTAGGTGCTTACCTGGTATTCTCTTGCTCCAATACCTAAATTCACAGGGTCAGTGATCCCTGGGGTCAACAGCTAATATACCGACCTTTCAGGTCAAAGGGCTGATAGGGCTGGGCCAGGGTACAAAACACACTGGGTGCTGGTGACACATCAAACAGATCCTCTTTAGGAAAACATTTTAAAACAAGCTTTAATAATAAGCATTGAAGCAATAGATAAATACTGATTACTTACAATAGAAGGAAAAAAAAATCATCAGAAATCTAAAACAATTTTGCTGCTTGTTCCTGGTGGTGACACCTGGTCTTAGTTATGTAAATGTTATGTTATACAAACAGAGAGATGGAGAGACACGGTTAAAGAAGCATGAACAAACATAATAGAAATCCAAAGTATAAAGTCAACAAAAAGGTATACAATGAAAATTGTCATATGATACAGAATGTAGCCATTCAAAATGCAAAACAAATAATTATACCGAGCAGCTTAAAGAGTTGGTAATAACGATTCTTATGAAAATTTTAAGTTAATTTTTTTTTTCAAATATCTTTTTAAATATTTCTTCTATTTTTTAATCACTTACTATTGTTTATGTCTTCATTGCTAGAAAAATGTAATTTGGAAAGTTAATGGAACAGACATTTATTTAAGCATGATGAAAGTAGAACTCCAGTTGTCACAGCTAACTAGGGATGTTGGGAAATACCCCCCCCCCCCCCCCACATTACTTAAGCCATGCTCAAAGACCATATGGGAGGGTGGAGGGGGAATTGGTTAGGAAATATCCATGCCTCACTGCAGCCACATCAAATACAAGTTTTCTTGTTGAAGTTCTACTTATAAGTAAACCGTTGCTTTGCCATGCAGGTAAATGCAACAAATTCAACTCAATGACAGTCCCACCAGCTACTAACTTGGGTGTGAAGAGAGGAAGCCCTATGTAAGTTCTCACATGGGAGCAGTGACAAGTATTCTTCTTTGCTCCCAGAAGGCTGAACAGAGAGGTGGAGAAGAAAAAGGAAAGAACATATTGAATTGGATGGTCCACCATTGAATTGAACCTTTTTCTTTGTTCTTCATGGACAAAACACAGGTTTGCTTTAAGCAAATACCATGTAGGTGTTCATTTTCCAATGGCATCTTAAAAGCAATAAGCCACTGTTATCAGTTCCCAACCAAAGGCCAGTAGCCATTTGGCCACAGCACCCAAAGACTAAAGCCCCGTACACACGACTGGACTTTCCGACAACAAAACCGTGGAATTTTGTTCGAAGGGTGTTGGCTCCAACTTGTCTTGCATACACACGATCACAGAAACGTTGGCCAACAATTACATTCGTAGTGACGTACTACGTGGTTTTTCAGCTCTTTTGCGCCACCCTTTGGGCTCCTTCTGCTAATTTCGTGTTAGTAGAAGTTTGGTGAGTGTTGATTCGCGCTTTTCTTTTTGCGTTTTTCATTTAGCACTATTATTATTATCATTATTCTTGATATCACTAGAAAAAAAAAGCCTTTGAAAATTTGTTTGAAATAACTCCATCAGTATCACCAGCAAAGCAGCTTCATTATTATCCCATTAAAGAAGAAGAGAATTGTGCATTTCGAGATTTAATAATTGGCCACGTCATGAATGTTAATTCTCCATTACGAGCGCCAGTTTTCAAGACCGGCCGCTTCTGCTTCTGAACATGCGTGGGCTTTTGTGTGACGGACTTGTGTACACATGATCAGAAAGTCCGACAACAAAATTTTGTTGGCGGAAAATTTGAGAACCTGCTAGCAAACATTTGTTGGTGGAAAGTCCGACAACAATTGCCCAATGGAGCATATACACGGTCGGACTTTCCGCCAACAAGCTCACAACATTTCCCGTCAGAAAGTCTGACTGTGTGTACGCGGCATAAGGCTAATGTGCACACTTCATTGTGTTTTCACACTCTGACTACCCGTCACATACACACACAAGAGAAGTGATCAGAAAGTTAAACATCTGTAATTCGTATTTTTTACAACTTGCTCATTTAGCTAATTTTTCCAATCTACCTTTATTTTTGGAATACAGCGCAATGTGTGATTGACAGGCCACATCCTTACCACTATTCTAATGAGAAATATCTCATATAATGTTCCATTTTGCTCAAGGGCAACCACACAAGTAAATGCAGACTTGCGAATTAGACGTGTTTTTGAAATCCTGTGCGTGAAAATTCACATGCCCTACCTTCCGTCACATAAAATGCTTGCTAATAAAAGAACCACATTATGCTCCTTTGACTCTTTTGCCCTTATGGTGACCTTGCAGGTGTAGAATTTATTTGAAGGTTCGGACAAGAAAGTATAAAAATTAGTGGTCTGACCATTTGATAGTACCTTCATGGACTTGACTAGTTTTAAATGACTTTTCTTTTGAATGCCATGTCAATGTCCCGATATTCATTGAACGTATGTTCTACCTCCTGAACAACTTTGACAAGTGCATGCACATATGACTAGCTATGAGTTTTCTCTGCCGGGAGGAAATTTTCATTTAAATTCAATAAGGAATGTGTTTGTTCCTATTAGATGCTACAAAAATTTTCCATCCTTGTCCTTTGATTTTTTTTTAGCTTGAAGGTCAAAAACTGGTTGCCCAATTGTCCCCTTTAACACTTAAATTATCAAAACAACATTCTGAAATCAACATTTTCTAATGTTTTTTGTCAGCTTTAGTCCTTTCTAAATGTGTTTTCTTTGCACAAAGCTTCTGTCTCCAGAGGTTCTTCTGTAAACATTTTTAAACACTGGTCATAGTGTATGTTTTAGGAACGCGGTTATAACAGAGAGTGTTTGCTTTTTCTTAAATGTGTAATGTGTATGTCAAATCTGACACGGCGCACCCTGCCCAGCCCTGCAGTGCTTGCTTGACAGTGGCTGCTTGCAGGATTATCATTACCAGTCCCCACGCTCAGCCCTTGGAGAGGCATATAATGGTCATAGGACCATCACTAAAAGCATTACAAAAGGGCGTTATACGGCAATTTCTTAAATTTAGCGTGTCTAACGAAGTTTTTATGATGAGTATTGTTTTTGTAGGCTCAAAGTTTACTGACTCTTTACTGACCCTTTTATAGGTTATACCAGCCTTTCTCACCTTTTCAACACAGAGGAACCCTTGAAATAGTTCTCCGGTCTCAGGGAACCCCTGCTAAAAATTGGAAATCTACAACTCATGATACATTAGTGTGATGGTCAGTGGGAAGAATGGTCCTTACACTTGTGGTCATTGGGAAGAATTACCTCCTTACAGATAGCTAAAAAGATCAATGGTGTCAGTGGAAACTTATCTGAGAGGCAGAAATTGCCCAATGCTGAAGGAATCCCTAGAAACCTCTAGAGGAACCCTGGTTGAGAATCACTGGGTTATACATTTACAAGAAAGTCAGCTACAGTCCGTTCACAATATCAGTAGTCAGCTAATGTCTGTTCACAATATCAGTAAATAAATACATTGATAAAACAAATTATAAATATAAATTGCGAAAAAACTAAAAAAAAATTATAAAACACCAGCCAAAAGACAGCTTAAATTGAAATCAAAAGACTTTGAAGCATTCTTGCTTTAGCTATAGCCAGCCATATGCATAAATCAATCATACATTTTTTCAATGAACAGCATGGCAGAACAACATTGAAAGACCATTGAAAAAAAAAAGAAAGGTTTGCATTATTATAAAATACATAATTTAAGAAATCTGGAATGAAATGGCAGTTTACTCACAAGGAAATTCAGGAAGAACCTTGTCCACTCGAAAAGCCCAACGTCCAGGAAAATTGACGTTGCTTGTGGATGATATATTGACAATAGCATATGTTAGTGATCCTGGGATTGCGTAGTAACTGGTGTTTTTACCATTGTTAAAGCCAGCCTGTAATATGTAAAATAAAAAATTAGTAGAGATTAGTGGTTGTCATCTGACGAGGTATGGGGGGGGTCTCAACTGGAAGTAAAACTGACCAATGCTACAGGGTCTTCATAAATCATGGGATTGGCGCTCAGGCTTGGCCATTGCATGTCGTAATAATTGTAAAGGAGGAAGGTAGAGTTTCCATCCGAGATGAGAACTTCCTGAAATGTGTTCACCTGAAAATAGAGATCAGTTAAGACGGTTGGGTTTAGCTACAATTCACGGAAAAAAAGGGTTCAGTTCTATATCGGTTATGGTTGGAAGCTAAAGTGTATGTTGGGGCTAGACATGTGACAACATCCAAATTAACGAAAACTTGTTTAATGAATTTTTCAGAATTTTCTTAATAGAATATTCGAAAAGTCGTAAATTTGTAAATTTGAAAACTCGTAAATTCGACAGTTCGGAAGTTTGGAAATTCAGAAATTTGAAATTCAAAAACCCCAAAACCCGAAGATTCAAAAATCTGAAATAATAACCAACTAATAATAATTTAATTATTACTATAGTGGAACCTTGGTTTACGAGTAACGCGGTTAACAAGCGTTTTGAAAGATGAGCAACCTTTTTTTAAAAACTCTGACTCGGTTTGCGAGTGTTGTCTCGCAAAATGAGCAGAATTCAAGCTAATGCAGTGCGGCTTTTGGCCAGAGGTGCGAGGGCGCCGGTGACACTCAGAACGGTTCGGAACCATTCGGAAATACTCAGAAAAACTCGGAAATACTCGGAAAAACACGGAAATACATAGTTCCCGAGTGTTTCTGAGCTTTTCTGGTATTTCTGAGGCTCTACGGCACCCCCCACCTCTGGCCACATGCGGTATTGCATGCAGTAAAAGTCAATGCGGAACTAATCATCTTCGTTTCCTTTGACTTCTATGGGGAAACTCGCATTGCTATGTGAGTGCTTTGGATTACAAGCATTCTCCTGAAACAGATTATGCTCGTAATCCAAGCTTCCACTGTATTATTAAAGTGCAGCCCTGATCCTCCACTTCTGGTCACCTTCCAGTGCTTCTGGCTCCTCCCCCCCGCTGATTGCTCCCATAGCAAGCTGTACATCTCTCTAATGCATGGAAAAATGTCTCAATACTTTGCTCCTGCTTAAAAAGTACAGAAAAAATACCAGTAGATCCTGCCAAAAATCCAATGTGCTCCTAACTTCCTGTGCACCAAAACTCAAAAACATTGTTATCAGCCCTGCCAAATCCTTCCCTATTGGACTACAGAGCACCACCCTCCTGTTCCTATCACCATAACATAAGGGAAGTGCTGTGTACTCCAAATCAGAATTGAGAAGTCCACTATGTGATAGACACAATGCAGTGAGTGAGTGCTGTCACCACAGGCCAGGAAGTATGGCATTGGCAGGATCACCGGGTAAAAATAAAGGACAAACAGTCTAAAAAAAAAATAATAATAAAAAAATAAATAATGCAGCCACCACATCTAGGAACTGATAGGCTGCAATAAATTACTTTTTTATTCTTGAGTTTATATACACTTGAACCAAATATGGTTGAGCAAATATGGCTGCTCTGTGTACATAAATTCAGACAGCATGTATATATAAAACAAGGATTTTACAACATTAAAAATCATTGATGGATTTCTATACAAACTCCAACCTAACTTTGGAATGAGTGTGGCATTTTTTTTCACGCTCCGTTTCCTGTTACAAAACAGGAAGCGATGGAGGATAGTTCAATGCAAGAAACAAACGGCAATAAAAAACACCCATTTTCAGAAGAATGAGGGTGGGTTAGAACCTCCGTCAGGTTTTCCTTACTGACTTTGTCCCTATTGGAGAGATTGCACTACACTTCCTGTGCTGGTGAAACCCAGTGAGTCAACATCTTACAACATATGTCAGGACAGGAAGTGAAGGAAAGTCAACTCCAATGGGGAAAGAGGCACCAATAAAGGGTTGAGACCAAAAAACAAAAAGGTTCTAGTTCTTCCCTATTGTATTCACAGCTATAAAAAAATGGCTACAGTTGGGTGTAAAGATTATGTGGCATTTATGCAATGAACTCAGTGGTTTAAATAAAAAAATCTCTGCTTTAAAATGTTTAGTGTATCTGTATATTACAGCCATTCTCAACCATGGCTCTATGGAACCCTTGAGTTCATCCAGAAGTTACTAGCGGTTCCTGTGGCTCATGGTGCCACTAGAGTTCTGAGTCGAATGCCACAGCGACATGATGCCATTGATTTATTTAGCTATTTGTAAGGTGGAGTTCTGACCACCATCAATGTACGAGGCATTTTCCCAAAGATCCCGGATGAAATTATTTTGGCAGGAGTTCCCTGAGACTTTAAAAATGATTTTCACAGTTCTTTTGGAACAAAAGGGTTAAGAAAGGTTGGTACAGAAGTTGAAGAATTCATACCTTGTTAGTATTTGATGCATAATATGCGACCCGGTGCCATGTGGCTACAAAAACCAAATGTGCCGTGAAGTCCAGATCATGGAAGTAAGTTCTGACATCAGAGGTTGCCCGGGACAGAAGATTAGGATCGGTACTCTGACGATAGTAGACATCACCTGAGACTTCATTATCTATATTTGCCCAGAACACTGCTAGGTAAGAAATTGAAATAAATGGCTGGGGTACCCACTCCAACACTGCCACATGGAATGTTATCAATCCATTATTGTTCACCTGATAAAATAAAATACATCAATTTAGAATCAGTTGTAAAGCAAAAAAAAAGAGAGAAAAAAATCGGCACAGTGTCCACTGGGATTAAAATAGTCCTTATGGTGACTGTGTTGTAGAATCCATATAGATTGCTCACATCAATGAAGATAAAACCAAGAAGATAAAGAACAAGGAGAAGGGGACAAGCTAAGTGTAGTAATCAGTGAAAACCTTACTAACATAAAAATATTTGTACTCACAAGACACCAATATAAAATCGCATATTGCATTATAAGGCTATGGTCCGTCATCTGGTCCTGATGGAAAAGACAGCAAAACCCCCTGAGAAACCAGGTCGGTGTGGTTTCCTGGTCGGCGTGGCATGGGCTTCTTGGTTGGGGGGAATGCACAGAGGAGGCAGATGTGACATCGCAAGCAGACATGATGATAGGTGTGGCTACGCATTGGCGGAGCATGCACGCTCCTTTGTTATGCTTGGCCTGACGAAGAAGCGTGCATGCTCTGAAACACGTAGCCACACCCATCATCCACCTCCAGTTCTGATGTCACATCCGCCTCCTCTGTGCATTCCATGCCAACCAGGATGCCCTGGGTGTCTCCATTGTAGCCGATCAGCAGGCCTTAAAAAAGGAACACAAGGGGGCCCCAGACTAACTGTAGCAATATAAAGTGATGGGTTTATTAAAAGCCAATTGGCAACTTACTTCTAGAAGAAGCAAACAGGCATATCTGTGTGTCAAGATGCCGTGGTAGCTGGTAAGTCATCTGCTCGGCCCTGAAAATGTATGGTGCTACTACAGCTGGTATGCTCATGGAGTGCATGCAGCGGTAACCAGCATGGAATGCGGAAGCCGCTGGACCGAAAGTGACGTCAGCAGGAAGAACTGGCCAATAGGGTGACAAAGTATCCACTTCTTTGTCTTTGATCAGCGGGTCTTACAGTCTTTTCCATCAGGCGGTCCAGATTGCGGACCATGGCTTTATACATGCGATAAGCGATTTTATATTGGGGTCATGTGAGTACATATGTTTTTATGTTAATAAAGTTTTCACCGATTACTACACTTAGCAGGCACTTGTCCCCCCGTTCCTGTTGTTGCTTGCATATTTAGAAACAGTTGAAGCCCATCAAAACCACTTAAAGTGTTACTCCAATTTGTTGAGAAAAAAAATAAATCCATCCCCTTCTGGTGATCTACACACATTGCATGGATTTTAGCAAAATCTTCTCTGTTCTGAAAACAAGCTGTTTGTTGCACCGTGTCTATTTTATCCCTGAACTGGAAGGTCTGTGCTCATTATTATTAGACAAGTGCGCTGCCGAAAAATGTGTTTGTTTTTGTTTCATTCGCTTTTTGTTTTTTTCGGAAATTAAAAAATTCGGAAATTTGAGAATTAAAAAAATACGGAAATCATAAACTCGTAAATTCAAAAATTGGAAACTTTGGAATTCGAAAATTGGAAAATCAAAAAATTTGGAAATTCTAAAATTGGGAAATTGGGAAATTTGAAAATTTGAAAATAGAAAAATTCAAAAAGCCAAAAATAAGAAAGGAAAATCTGAGAATTGTAAAGAACGAAAATCCAAAATAATAACTAACTAACTAATAACTAACTATTAAATTATAGGTATGGGTATACAAATTTATCTGAAGTTACAAATTAACCGAAATAACGAATGCCGCATCTAAACAAATGGAAATAATAATAAATAATAATAATACGTTTCTATTATTATTATTGTTATTTATTATTAATAATTTGTTACGTTTCATTTGTTTAGATGCAGCATTCGTTATTTCCGATAAATCGTAACTTCGGATAAATTCATATTCGTTACGTTCACTAACAGCCAAATTGAAAGGAAATTCCAAAACCTATAATTTAATAGTTAGTAATATGTATTATTAGTTAGTTATTATTTCAGATTTTTTTAATTGTCGGTTTTTTAATTTGCAGATTTTCATTTTTTTTTGGATTTTCATTATTTTGAATTTTCAAATCTTCATTCTTATTTTTGGATGTCCAGATTTCTGAATTTTCTGATTTTCGAATTTCGAATTTCCAAATTTCTGATTTTCCGAATTTTAGAATTTCCAAATTTTCCAAATTTCCAAAATTTATAATTTTCGAATTTCTGAATTTTTGAATTTCCTACTATTCGGAAAAATTCTGAAAATTCAAAAGTTCGGAAATTCAGATATTTCCGAATTAACGAATTTGTCGAATTTGTCTAAATTCGTTAAAAGAACGAATTCAGGACTAAACGAATTGCACATGTCTAATTATTATCACCTGAGCAAATGTTTGTGCTCTAATGAGGGAAGTTGCCGTGTCTGCATCCCCTTGTTAGACAAATCTTAAGGAGTATCTCGACAAAAAAAATGAAATTCCTAGTGCAGGGAATACCTAAAATTTTACTTGTATCTTAGTGCAGACTTCTGAGAAAATCAGTGAGCCAATCACACAAGCAAGAAATTACATTTTTTGGTTGCCACTTCTTTTTTTACACTTAGAAAATTATTGCAGCACTTTGAAATGGAAAAGTTAATTTTTATAATGACATTAAAGTATGACTAAAGGCAGATCTATATTTTGCATTTTGGAAAGAATGAAGAAGGATTAGAACCACAGTCGGGATTTTCTTGATGCCTGTGGCCCCATTAGGGTGATTGATAGGTGTCCTGGGAGCCTCACACCAAGTCCAAGCCTGCTGTATGATAGTAAATGACAGTCTCAGCCAGGACCCCCGCCAGGCCACCCCCCAACGCATTTCACTCCACCCAACAGGGCTTACTCATGGTGGGCCGAGTGAAACGTGTGGATGGAAGGGAACATTTCCCCAATGGGTTCACAGAAAGAGATAAGCACCAAACAATATTGTAAGCAAAAAAATATAAAAAATTGTCAATTAAGCTTTATATAATCAGAATAAATGTAATCATAATAATAATAATGATATGAATCATAATAATGCAAATAATAGTAATAATATCATCATCATTATAATCATAATGATAATAATAATCAATGTACTTTTTATTGCAATAAAAAAGTCATACTCACAAATAGGGCTGTATAAACATCACCAAAAATTGTAACATCTATTGACAGTGGAATTATACCAGTTGCTCCATCATTTGATTTTGGGCTGGCAGCATCATATTTGGGGCCATAAGGATACAGCAAATCTGTTTGTAAAAAAGGCAGGAATATTAAAGTATGAAAGCAAAGCAAAAGATTCGACACAGCTTGTCTGAAGTGGCACCACATCCAAGAGTACATATTAATTATTAAGTAAATTAATATACAGTGGGGCAAAAAAGTATTTAGTCAGCCACCAATTGTGCAAGTTCTCCCACTACAAAAGATGAGAGAGGCCTGTAATTGTCATCATAGGTATACCTCAACTATGAGAGACAAAATGTGGAAACCAATCCAGACAATCACATTGTCTGATTTTTGAAAGAATTTATTTGCAAATTATGGTGGAAAATAAGTATTTGGTCACCTACAAACAAGCAAGATTTCTGGCTCTCACAGACCTGTATCTTCTTCTTTACGAGGCTCCTCTGTCCTCCACTCATTACCTGTATTAATGGCACCTGTTTGAACTTGTTATCAGTATAAAAGACATCTGTCCACAACCTCAAACAGTCACACTCCAAACTCCACTATGGTGAAGACCAAAGAGCTGTCAAAGGACACCAGAAACAAAATTGTAGATCTGCACCAGGCTGGGAAGACTGAATCTGTAATAGGGAAGCAGCTTGATGTGAAGAAATCAACTGTGGGAGCAATAATTAGAAAATGGAAGACATACAAGACCACTGATAATCTCCCTCGATCTGGGGCTCCACGCAAGATCTCACCCCGTGGGGTCAAAATGATCACTAGAACTGTGAGCAAAAATCCCAGAACCACACGGGGGGGACCTAGTGAATGACCTGCAGAGAGCTGGGACCAACGTAACAAAGGCTACCATCAGTAACACACTACGCCGCCAGGGACTCAGATCCTGCAGTGCCAGACGTGTCCCCTTGCTTAAGTCAGTGCATGTCCAGGCCGTCTGAGGTTTACTAGAAAGCATTTGGATGATCCAGAAGAGGATTGGGAGAATGTCATATGGTCAGATGAAACCAAAGCAGAACTGTTTGGTAGAAACACAACTTGTCGTGTTTGAAGGAGAGAGAATGCTGAGTTGCAACCAAAGAACACCATACCTACTGTGAAGCATGGGGGTGGAAACATCATGCTTTGGGGCTGTTTCTCTGCAAACCTCCTCCCATCAGCAAGGGCATTGAAGATGAAACGTGGATGGGTCTTTCAGCATGACAATGATCCCAAACACACCACCCGTGCAATGAAGGAGCGGCTTCGTAAGAAGCATTTCAAGGTCCTGGAGTGGCCTAGCCAGTCTCCAGATCTCAACCCCACAGAAAACCTTTGGAGGGAGTTGAAAGTCCGTGTTGCCCAGCGACAGCCCCAAAACATCACTGCTCTAGAGGAGATCTGCATGGAGGAATGGGCCAACATACCAGCAGCAGTGTGTGACAACCTTGTGAAGACTTACAGAAAACGTTTGACCTCTCTCATTGCCAAGAAAGGATATATAACAAAGTTTTGAGATGAACTTTTGATATTGACCAAATACTTATTTTCCACCATAATTTGCAAATAAATTCTTTCAAAAATCAGACAATGTGATTGTCTGGATTTGTTTCCACATTTTTTCTCTCATAGTTGGGGTATACCTATGATGACAATTACAGGCCTTTCTCATCTTTTTTAGTGGGAGAACTTGCACAGTTGGTGGCTGGCTAAATACTTTTTTGCCCCACTGTATATACACAGACATATACATTCATAGATAAGGACCAAAAATTATGAAATTGTATATAATAATATAAATAAATATATATATATATATATATATATATATATATATATATATATATATATGTGTGTGTGTGTTAACTTTCTATGTTTGATGTGGGCTTCATATGTAATAATTGCATTATTCAATTTAGAATGCTATTATATTTTTTGACCACTAGATGGCAACAATAGGTATGGTTCTACTCTATAATATGCACTTATTTAATGAAACGGTCCTTTCCCTGATGACGTCAACTCTAATGCAAAACGCGTTGGGTGGGACCAGACGTGACGCTACCACGCTCCTAAGGCCGCTTGATACACTCGTTTTTGACAATTACTCCAGCCTTTTACATGACCACACGCTTTTAAATGATGACCATGTGAGTGTTTTTCTACTTAATAAATCTTTTAGACAGTATCACCTATGGTCTTCTTCTATTTATTTGTTGATGTACCTGTGTGAGGCTGGGATGCGGGATCTCCCAGGACCTACAGTACCTTTGTGGATATACCTGGGAAACGGTTTTCCCTACTGCGCTGCTGGCTTTTCCATTGGTTTGGAGGCCAGCTTCTTTGGTAAGCTGCCATCTTTCACACGGAGGACCTGGGGAAGCTGTTTTTTTTCCTATGTATATCTATTTTGTCCGTTTTCACCATCACCTACTGGAATTGATTGGGACACTGGATTTCATCTCTAATCCCTTTTTTTTTTTCATATTAAGTTTTTTTTTGATTTTTGATTATTTATGGACTTCATGTGCAATTGATGGTTTTGCTTATTATTATTATCATATTCATTTCCTTTTGAACTATGTTCATAAATGTTTGATAGCACTGCACTTTTTACATTATTTATTGCTTGGTTTATCTATTGACCTGAGCTAGCAGCTATTGTTTTCAAATTTTTGGGTGTTATATTGATTATTTAGCGCAAATATTTTCCCCATTTAAAAATTTCCAACTTGCTTAAGTTTGTATTTTTTTTTTTGTGACCCAAATGGTCCATGAAGGCTTTGAGTCCTGCCCAAACGACGTTGATGTACTTGTGCCACAAAATAATGTGGCACAGGTCCTCCTGATCAAAAAATAAATGGCGCCCCCCCCCCCCCCCCGCCCCCAGGTATAGGTTGGTGTACGATGGTGCACAAGGTGGAGGAAGTGTGAGCCCTTAATGAAAACATTTTATAATTATATTTTACATTTAGTTGCAATCTTAAGCCTGTCAGAAATTTTAGCTGACAATTGTTGTTAATAAACTTTCGTGTTTTTTTACACTTTTCGAGTACTCGTTTCCTGTACTTGGGGTTAAAAGTGGCAACCAATAAAGTCCGCTGAGAGCCTGAGCCGGCCGCTCCCACCGCCTCCACATCCGAGCGCTCCAGTGAGCAAGGAGGGGGAGCAGAGCAGAGAGCTGATGACCTGACAATCAGCAGGTCTCTACTCATGGAGCTGTGGGAACCGAGCGATCGGCGGTGTTTGATCGCTCGTGTTCTCAGTCTTAGAGGCACCTGGGGACAGGTAAGTATGATTCTTTGAAAAACTATTTGAGGGGATGATAACGGACCATATGCAAGTTTCTGCTGATGAAAACAGTATAATTATCAGTAATCAGCACGGGTTTATGAAAGATCTCTCTTGCCAAACCAACCTATTAACATTCTACGAGAAAGTAAGCTGCCATGTGGACAATGGTAGGCTGGTGGATGTGGTGTATCTTGATTTTGCGAAAGCATTTGATACAGTCCCTCACAAATGCTTAATCTACAAGCTGAGGTCTGTAGGCGTGGACCATAGGGTATGTACCTGGATAGAAAACTGGCTACGGGGGTGTCCAAAGCAAAGGGTGGTGATAAATAACATGTACTCAGAATGGGCTAGAGTGGTTAGTGGGGTACCCCAAGGTTCTGTCCTAGGACCAATCCTGTTTAATTTATTTATAAATGATATAGATGGTAGGATATATAGCTCGATCTCAGTGTTTGCTAACGACACAAAAATATGCAGGGCAATAACAACACAGCAGGATATAGAAACTTTACAAGAGGACCTGAATAAATGAATGGAGTGGGCTACTGTTAGGGCGGTAAGGATGTGGAACTCCCTTCCACAGTCTGTGGTGTCGGCAGAAACTATGGATAGTTTTAAAAGACTCTAGGATGTGCAGCTTAACGCAAGCAATTTAAGGGGATATGGTAAATGGTTTTTCTACGCACACACACCTACAACTGGATGGACTGTTGTCTTTGTTCAACCTTACCAACGATGTTATGCCCCGTACACACGGTTGGACATTGATCGGACATTCCGACAACAAAATCCATGGATTTTTTCCGACGGATGTTGGCTCAAACTTGTCTTGCATACACACGGTCACACAAAGTTGTCGGAAAATCCGATCGTTCTGAACGCGGTGACGTAAAACACGTACGTCGGGACTATAAACGGGGCAGTAGCCAATAGCTTTCATCTCTTTATTTATTCTGAGCATGCGTGGCACTTTGTGCGTCGGATTTGTGTACACACGATCGGAATTTCCGCCAACGGATTTTGTTGTCGGAAAATTTTATAGCAAGCTCTCAAACTTTGTGTGTCGGAAAATCCGATGGAAAATGTGTGATGGAGCCTACACACGGTGGGAATTTCCGACAACATTGTCCTATCACACATTTTCCCTCGGAAAATTTGACCGTGTGTACGGGGCATTACTCTGTTACACTTCTTTTAACACAGAAGACTGAAGACATCTTGTGGCAGAAAAGAAGTAATGCAGAGGACAGCTCTGGACTGAAGTTATTGTATCCCTTAATTTTTCTGTTCTTATTCTTGGCTGATAGTTTGGCATGTGGTAGGTAAAATATACATCAAATGAATCTATTACATACCATTTCCAACATTAAGTATATCCGGCTTGGTGACTGCAGGTGCTGTTGACATAGTACTGGTAGATATGGAATGGCTATATGCTGTAGCAATAGTAGTAGTAGTAGTAGTAGTAATAGCGGAAGAAAAGTAAGGTGCATAGGTGGTGTAGGAAACTTTCGGGTTTGTTTTTATAGTACTGAGAATATCTAAAGTGCTGGTGTCCACAGGAGTAGTGCTGGTAATATCTGAAATAGAAGATGTATCTATTGGAACTGTGAGATGAGATGTTTTCCAAGTTGTACTTGTTGTAGTTGGAGGATGTGTTGATGTTGCACTTGTTGTCGAAGACACTAAAAAACATACAGTTAGATATTGTCATTTACTAATTAACTCTGTCTATGTGTGTCTGTCATGTAGGTCACCTAATGTTAAGCCACTTGATATTAGCAAAATTGAAAACTTTCCAAAATTGTATCAGTCCTTGTTGTAGGCATCTACCCTGTTTCCCCGAAAATAAGACCTAGCGTGATTGTCGGTGATGGCTGCAATATAAGCCCTACCCCCCAAAAAAGCCCTCCCCTGTTTCCCCGAAAATAAGCCCTACTCTGAAAATAAGACCTACAAGGACTTTAACAAGGGCTTATTTGGGGGTAGGGCTTATATTGCAGCCATCACCGACAATCACGCTAGGTCTTATTTTTGGGGAAACAGGGTATGTATGCTTTACATGTCTAATATGTAGATGGATTTGGTTATAACAGATAAAGATGCTTTTTAATTTTCTGAGTCCCCCCATAGCATACAGTAGTTCTATTATTTATTGATTCTGTCAGTAGATCCATTATTTTTCCACTTCCTGTAACAAAAAGACAATACTGTTTGTTGTATGGTTAACTCTCAAAGCAGCATGTTAACCTTTAGATGGACTAGAGTAGCGGTCTCCAAACTGCTGCCCAGGGGCCAGATGCAGCTCCTTTCTTGCCCTTATCTGGCCCTTTTTGGTCACTATTCTATCCACCAACACCAACAATGAGGCACAATTCCTTCCATTGACACCAACGATGGGGCACTATTTAACTCGCTGATGCCAATCATGAGGCATTTATTCCCACTGGCCCTAGTCCAGCCCCCCCCCCAAAGTCTGAAGGACAGCAAATTGTCCGTTTGGAGACCCCTGGACTAGAGGCAATTAAAGCCCAATACCTGCCAACAGTTTTTTCTTTCTATTGGGGAAAAAAGGCTTAAACCGCATGAGTAAAAGCTGACCATAGTAAGCTCCCCTGGCAGTATTTTATGATTTGTCTCAACCCCTTTAACTTTAAACTACCCCTTTTAACTATCTTATAAGGGAGGACTCACCTCTATTGTACTTATAAGTGTTATTTCTGTTTTCAAAACCTCTACCTCTTTTTGCTACAGTATACACTATATTGGCAAACGTATTGGGATGTCTGCCTTTACACGAACTGACTTTAATGGCATCCCAGTCTTCAACCCTTGTCCACAAGGTTTAGGAGTGTGTCTATGGGAATGTTTGACCATTCTTCCAGAAGTGCATTTGTGAGTTCATGCACTGATGTTGGACGAGAAGGCCTGGCTCGCAGTCTCCGCTCGAATTCACCCCAAAGGTGCTCTATCAGGTTGAGGTCATTCAGGCCAGTCAAGTTCCTCCACCCCAAACTTGCTCATCCATGTCTTTATGGACGTTGCTTTGTGTACTGGTGTGCAGTCATGATGGAACAGGAAGGGGCCGTCCCCAAACTGTTCCCACAAAGTTGGGAGCATGAAATTGTCCAAAATGTCTTGGTATCCTGACGCTTTAAGAGTTCCCTTCACTGGAACTAAGGGGCCAAGCCCAACCCCTAAAAAACAACCCCGCAGCATAATCCCCCCTCCACCAAATCGTTTGGACCAGTGCACAAAGCAAGGTCAATAAAGACATGGATGAGCGAGTTTGAGGTGGAGGAACTTGCCTGACCTCAACCCGATAGAAAACCTTTATGATGAATTAGAGTGGGGACTGCGAGCCAGGCCTTTTGGTCCACATCAGTGCCTGACCTCATAAATGTGCTTCTGGAAGATCATCCATGCTCAAACATTCCCATAGACACACTCCTAATCCTTGTGGACAGCCTTCCCAGAAGAGCTGAATCTGTTATAGCTGCAAAGGGTGGGCCAACTCAATATTGAACCCAACGGACTAAGACTTGGATGCCATTAAAGTTCATGTGCGTGTAAAGGCAGGCGTCCCAATACTTTTCACAATATAGTGTGTATGCTAAGTGTTATTGGGTATAAACAGTATATAACTCTGGGACAGATCTTGTTTCTGTTTGTTGTAAAAAAAAAATAAATGTGATTTTAGAATAAACCCAATTCTTCCACTGACCTGAAATATTTTTCAGCACTTTGATTTGATTATCCACTTGAAACGCCCAACGTCCCGGCAGATTTACATTGCTTGTGGATGTTATATTGATAATATCTGAAGTAAGTGAACCAGGAATGGTATAGAAATCACTGCCATTTACATTGTTCAGTCCAGCCTGTGTGGTATAAAATTACAATTACTAAAATTTTGTGACATTAGACATTAGGAGGTGGAATTTTCTGAAACTCAAGAGTGCAAAATCTAGTGAAGCTGTGCATGGTAGCCAATCAGCTTCTAAGTTCAGCTTGTTCAGTTTAGCTTTGACAAAAAAGCCTGGAAGCCGATTGGTTTCTAAGCACAGCTGCACCACATTTTGGTAAGGTTAATGAGCTTTTGCTATCAGCACAGAGCTCAGGTTGGAAATGGGTCAGCCACTGTAGGGGTCTTCACTGACCTTCAGACATATTCTTCTTCAGCAGGGAGAGAATACAAGTAAATGAAAAAATAAATCAAATAAATATTTAAACAAGTAGTAGTTTGCAATAGGCAAGGCTGCACTTTAAAAAAAAAAAATCAAGACTGTTGCCACTATTCATTGACTTGTTGAGTTTACGAAATTAATATTTTTAATGACATTTTAATCCATCATAAAAATTAGGCTGCGATCTGTCTTCATATCTTATAGAAGTGGTAAACCAAAGGCTAAATGCTACAACTGAAGATGCCTATATGAGATTTGACTGCGGCAGCCTGTGGATTCTTATGCCCCGTACACACGGTCGGAATTTCCGACAACAAATGTTCGATGGGAGCTCGAAATTCCGACTGTGTGTAGGCTCCACAGGACATTTTCCGTCGGAATTTCCGACAAACAAAATTTGAGATCTGGATCTCAAATTTTCCGACAACAAAATCCGTTCTTGTAAATTCTGATCGTGTGTATACAATTCCGACGCACAAAGTTCCACGCATGCTCGGAATCAAGCAGAAGAGCCGCACTGGCTATTGAACTTAATTTTTCTCGGCTCGTCGTGCGTGTTGTACGTCACCGCATTCTTGACGTTCAGAATTTCCAACAACATTTGTGTGACCGTGTGCATGCAAGACAAGTTTGAGCCAACATCCGTCGGAAAAAAAAACATGGATTTTGTTGTCGGAATGTGCGATCGAGTGTATGTTAGTATTCTTCTTTGTAGAAAGAGCTTGTGTTGGGGATCGTGCTGGCCTGACTGAATAGGTCACTGGTCCTGAGTGGATATTTGTGTGGGCATAAGGAAGAAATGTCTTCCAGTGGATAGTGCCCAGTGATGGATGATGGTGATGGGCCCTCTCCGGGATCGGGCTGCTGCCCTTACTGTGCGACCTTGGGGTCGTTTCAGCATGTAGACTTAGGCCCCATACACACTATTAGATTTTCTGCAGATTTTTTTTTTCAGGTTTACCAAAACCATGTAGTGCAAGGGCCTGCCTGTTTGCATACAAATTGAAACTCTTATGCCACGTACGCACGAGCGGACTTTACGGCAGACTTTGCCCAGCGGACAGGATTTCGTCAGACAATTCGATCGTGTGTGGGCTCCAGCGGACTTTGTTTTCTCAAAAGTTGGACGGACTTAGATTTGAAACATGTTTTAAATCAATCCGTCGAACTCGAGTCCGGTCGGAAAGTCCGCTCGTCCGTATGCTAGTTCGACGGACAAAAAGCCACGCTAGGGCAGCTATTGGCTACTGGCTAGGGATGAGCTTCGTGTTCGAGTCAAACCCATGTTCGACTCAAACATCGGCTGTTCGATCGTTCGTCGAATTGTGAACGTTATGGGCCGTTCGCGCTAAATTCGTGTGGCGCGTCACGGCCCATAATTCACTGCGGCATCACAGTGCATTGCTGACTGATGATTGGCCAAGCATGCACTATGACCCGCATGCTTGGCCAATCACAGCGCCGTCAGTAGAGAGAGCCGTAATTGGCCAAAGCCAAGGAGGCTTTGGCCAATTATGGCTCAGGGGATTTAGTACACGCCCCACACTATATAAGGCCGCCTGCACGGCGGCCCTGTGTAGTGTGTGTTCCGGCGTTCATTGAGAGAGAGAGAGAGACAGACAGTGACATTTGATTTGAGTTAGATAGATTAGGCAGAACAGTCAGTCAGTTTAGCTGCACTTACAGTGTATTGTGTATATATATGCATCCCAGGTGTTGCATATATATATATATATATATATATATATATATATATATGTATATATATATATATACACTGTATTCAGTTTAGCTAGATCCGTTCTTGTTATCTTCCTACTGACAGGCAGGCTTGTCTTGTTACAGTATTTACAGCTACCTGAAGAAAATTACTGGTGTTCCTTTGATTTTATTAGTACCACAGTCAGGCAGCTAGACTATTTACAGTTAGTGCAGTGCGTCCTGCTCACAGTGTTCAGCTAGATCCGTTCCTGTTATCTTCTTACTGACAGGCAGGCTTGTCTTGTTACAGTATATACAGCTACCTGAAGAAAATTACTGGTGTTCCTTTGATCCTATTAGTACCACAGTCAGGCAGCTAGACTATTTACAGTTAGTGCAGTGCGTCCTGCTCACAGTGTTCAGCTAAACCTACAAGTTAGTGGGGTGCATCCACCTCACAGTGTTCAGCTAAACCTACAAGTTAGTGGGGTGCGTCCACCTCACAGTGTTCAGCTAAACCTACAAGTTAGTGCAGTGCGTCCTGCTCACAGTGTTCAGCTAGATCCGTTTCTGTTATCAGCTACCTGAAGAAAATTACTGGTGTTCTTTTGATCCTATTAGTACCACAGTCAGGCAGCTAGACTATTTACAGTTAGTGCAGTGCATCCTGCTCACAGTGCTCAGCTAAACCTACAAGTTAGTGGGGTGCATCCTGCTCACAGTGTTCAGCTAAACCTACAAGTTAGTGGGGTGCGTCCACCTCTCAGTGTTCAGCTAAAGCTACCTGTAGAAGGTTGGTGGTGTTCTCAGTTCTCATACTACAGGCAGGCAGTTGATTTTGCTAGCTGCAGTATCAGTATATATATATATATATATATATATATATATATATATATATATATATATATATACACATATCCCAGCTTAGTGCAGCTACAGGCCATTAGTATGTCTGGAAGGCCAAGAAGGAGAGGCAGACAGTCACAAGCCAATAAGAGAGGGCAAGCAGGCTCTGTGTCTAGTGCTGGTCGTGGAGACGGTGCATCCTCATCAGCACGTGGCTGTGGGACACGCTTGGGCTTTTTTTCGGCAGGGGCCGTGTTGAGCCGCAACATGCGAAAGACTTGGTCGAGTGGATGACCAAGCCGTCCTCATCCTCCTCATCCTCTCTCACTCATACCCAGGGTACTTTGTCTGGCAAAGCAGTGGCCTCTTCCCTCGGCTCAATGTCATCAGTGACTCCTTCCCTAGCCCCACCATGTCCTCCCGAGGAGTCCCTCGAACTGTTTGACCACAGTGTTGGGTACATGCTCCAGGAGGATGCCCAGCGTTTGGAAGGCTCTGATGATGATACTGAGCTCGATGAAGGCAGTAACATGAGCACGGACAGAGGGGGTGCCCAAGAAGGACAGCAATCTGGCAGTCATGCTCCCCCTGCTGCAGCATACTGCCAGGTTTGCTCCAGTGATGAGGAGGGAGGGGATGATGAGGTCACTGACTCAACGTGGGTGCCTGATAGGAGAGAGGAGGAGGAGGAGGAAGAGGAGGCGGCATATCACCAACGAGGCAGGATGCCCTCCAGGGGCCAGCCTAAGGGCAGCACATTGACTGCATCACACCCCAAAGCTCCACATGTGCAGGGCGCTGCAGTCTCTGCGCGTTATTCAAAAAGTTCTTTGGTGTGGGCCTTTTTTGAGATGAGTGCATCAGATCGCACAGCTGCTATTTGCAACATATGTCTCAAGCGTATCTCGCATGGCCAAAACATCTCCTGCTTGGGTACCACATGCTTGACCAGACATATGTTGACCTGCCATGCAGTTCGTTGGCAAGCGTATCTAAAAGACCCACACCAAAGAACAAAGAGGACCTCTCCTTGCTCCTCATCAGCTGAGATCTCCAACCCCACTATACCTTCAGTCCTCTCTGAGACCTGCACTGAGAGGAATGAAGGTGTAGAATTAGGTGTGTCACAGCCAAGTACTTGTGGGCAATCTGCTTTTGGTACACCGACGTCAGATTGTACCAGGCAAATTTCCCTGCCCCAGCTGCTGCACCACCGAAAGAAGTTTGCTCCCAGCCATCCACATGCCCAGCGGTTGAATGCTAGCTTGGCAAAATTGCTAGCACTTCAACTGCTGCCTTTTCAGTTAGTAGACTCTGCCCCCTTCTGTGAGTTTGTGGAATGTGCGGTGCCTCAGTGGCAGGTACCTAAACGCCACTTTTTCTCACGGAAGGCGATTCCGGCTCTCTACCGGCATGTGGAAGGCAATGTCCATGCCTCGCTGGACAGGGCGGTCAGCGGTAAGGTGCATATTACCGCTGACTCATGGTCCAGCAGGCATGGACAGGGACGTTACTTAAGTTTCACGGCGCATTGGGTGACTCTGCTGGCAGCTGGGAAGGATGCAGGACAAGGTGCAGTAGTGTTGGAGGTTGTTCCGCCACCACGCCTCCAAAATGCTAATGATTGTGACACACCTCTCTCCTCCACCCCCTCCTCTTCTTCTTCCTCCATGGCCTCTTCCTGTGCTTTGTCCTCGGAACCAGCGGTGCTCCGTAGCCATTCAAGGGGCTACGCAAGTACGCAGGCCAAAAGATGCCATGCGGTGCTTGAGCTGGTGTGCTTGGGGGACAGGAGCCACACTGGTGCAGAGGTTCTGTCAGCTCTGCAGGGGCAGGTTCAGAGGTGGTTGACGCCACGCCAACTTAAGGCAGGAATGGTGGTTTGCGACAATGGCACCAACCTCCTCTCTGCCCTCCGACAGGGACAAATGACCCATGTGCCCTGTTTGGCTTACGTCCTTAACTTGGTGGTGCAGCGGTTCTTGGGCAGGTACCCGAGCTTACAGGATGTCCTGAGGCAGGCCAGGAAAGTCTGTGTGCATTTCCGCCGGTCATATAATGCCAGTGCTCGGCTGACGGACCTCCAAAAGGAGTTTAACCTGCCCAAGAACCGCCTAATCTGTGACATGCCCACCAGGTGGAACTCAACGTTGGCCATGCTGCAGCGGCTGCACACGCAGCAGAGGGCTATCAATGAGTACCTATGCGACTATGGCACCAGGACAGGGTCAGGGGAGCTTGTTTTTTTTTCCCCAATGCCAGTGGGCCATGATCAGGGATGCATGCACTGTCCTGTCACCATTTGAGGAGGCCACGAGGATGGTGAGCAGTGACAGTGCATGCATCAGTGACACTGTCCCCCTTGTCCACCTGTTGGAGCACACGCTGCGTGGAATAATGGACAGGGCACTTGAGGCAGAACAGAGGCAAGAAGAGGAGGACTTCCTTAGCTCTCAAGGCCCCCTTTATCCAGACAGTGTTCCTGCATGCCCGCCGATCACACAGGAAGAGGACGAGGAGGAGGAGGAGGAGGAAGATTATGTCAGTATGGAGGTGGAGCCTGGCACTCAGCATCAGCAGCAGTCTTTAAGGGATCAGTCCCAAGAAACACATGGACTTGTACGTGGCTGGGAGGAGGTGGCTGCGGACCATGTCGTGCTTAGTGACCCAGAGGACTCCGGAACGAATGCCTCAGCAAACCTACGCTGCATGGCCTCCCTGATCCTGCGAAGCCTGCGTAAGGATCCTCGTATTCGTGGTATCAAGGAGAAGGACCAATACTGACTGGCAACCCTCCTTGATCCACGTTACAAGGGTAATGTTGCGGACCTTATCTTGCCATCGCAGAGGGAGCAGAGGATGAAACATCTTCGGGAGGCCTTGCAGAAAGGTCTGTGCAACGCGTTCCCAGAGACTGGGAGGTTACAAACTCCTGTTTCTGGACAACGTGTTGCTGAGGCTTCGGTCAGTCAAAGAAGGAGCGGTGGAGAAGGTGGCCGTCTGACCGATGCGTTCAGACAATTTTTTGGTCCGCAGCCCCAAGGTATGATCGGTTCCAGCAACCATCGCCAGCGTCTGTTTTACATGGTACAGGTATACCTAGGGGCAAGATCAGACTTGGACACCTTTCCCACCGAAAATCCTCTGGGTTACTGGGTCTTGAGGATGGATCACTGGCCAGAGCTTGCACAGTATGCAATTGAGCTACTGGCCTGTCCTGCATCCAGCGTTCTTTCGGAACGCACATTCAGTGCTGCTGGAGGCTTTGTAACCGATCACAGGGTGTGTCTGTCCACCGACTCGGTCGATCGACTGACCTTCATAAAAATGAATCAGTCTTGGATCACCACCAGCTACCAAGCAGCTGATGCTGATGTAACCGAATAATTTTTTAAAAAATCTCAGATCCCTTCAAAGACTGCCTATGCTGATGCTGAGTGACTATCCTAATTATCCTCTTCCTCCTCAATCATCACGCTGATAGCTTGAAAGAACATTTTTGGTTCTGGGCGCCACCACCAATTCCTAAGGCACAATTTTTCAGCCCCTGTTTAACAGGGGCGTGTGATTACAATTTTTGATGCAATACTTTGCAGCAGGGCTCGTTCCTGCGTTCCAACTAGAGTGTCTGTGAGGGGTTGCAGTGTTGTGGCACCAGCACCAGTGCCTAAGGCCCAATTTTTCTGCCCCTGTTTAACAGGGGCGTGTAATTACAATTTTTGATGCAATACTTTGCAGCAGGGCTTGTTCCTGCGTTCCAACTAGAGTGTCTGTGAGGGGTTGCAGTGTTGTAGCACCAGTGCCTAAGGCCCAATTTTTCTGCCCCTGTTTAACAGGGGCGTGTAATTACAATTTTTGATGCAATACTTTGCAGCAGGGCTCGTTCCTGCGTTCCAACTAGAGTGTCTGTGAGGGGTTGCAGTGTTGTAGCACCAGCACCAGTGCCTAAGGCCCAATTTTTCTGCCCCTGTTTAACAGGGGCGTGTAATTACAATTTTTGATGCAATACTTTGCAGCAGGGCTCGTTCCTGCGTTCCAACTAGAGTGTCTGTGAGGGGTTGCAGTGTTGTGGCACCAGCACCACCACCACCACCACCACCAAAGGCCCAATTTTTCTTCCCCTGTTCAACAGGGGCATGTAATTACAATTCTTGATCTAATATTTCACAGCAGGGCCCATTTCTGCACCCACCAAGAGCGAGTGAGGACTTACAGTGTTGTGGCACCAGCACCACCACCACCACCACCAAAGGCCCAGTTTTTCTGCTCCTGTTCAATAGGGGCATGTAATTACAATTCTTGATCTAATATTTCACAGCAGGGCCCTGTGAGGGCTTACGTTGTTGTGGCCACAACAACACCTAAGGGCCAAATTTCTGCTGAGTATATAGGGCAGGACCCTACTTTCAAACAACTAACTTACAAACGACTCCTACTTGCAAACGGAAGGAGACAACAGGAAGTGAGATGAAATCTACCCCTAGGAAGGGAAATTCTCTCCTGTAAGAGTTAATATGGGAAAAACATTTCTCCTTTCCACTGATGCTTTCCAATCCTTGTTCCACAAAAAACCCCAAATTTTCAAAAAACATTTGTCATTGGGACAAAAAGTGAGGTGAAATCTTCTAAAGAGGAGGAAAGACAGCAAAACAAATGTCACAGGGGTGATAACCCTTCCCTATGTTTTCCAAAAAGCTTAAAAAAGATTTTTTGGCTGGAGCTAAACACGTTAAAAATGTACCAGTTCAAAATGACAAACAGATTGTACTTAGCAACAAACCTAAAGTCCCTGTCTTGTTTGCACCGCCTGTATACTGCTGTTCAGAGTATATAGGGCCTGGTGGCCCCACACCTTTCCTTATTTTAATTTGGGTGCGGGGTTCCCCTTAATATCCATACAAGACCCAAAGGGCCTGGTAATGGACTGGGGGGTACCCATGCCGTTTGTCTCACTTATTTTCATCCATATTGCCAGGACCCGACATTACATTAAACCCGCAAGCAGTTTTAAATGAGATTTTTTTCCTTTAAAAATGACATTTGGTGCAGGGACTGTTCTAAACACGGGAAACACGCGCCACTTGACAGGCATACTATAGACACCCCCCAGGTACGATATTTAAAGGAATATTTCACTTTTTTTTTTTTTACTTTAACCATCATTAAAATCACTGCTCCCGAAAAAACATGCATTGATACATGTCCCCTGGGGTAGGACCCGGGTCCCCAAACCCTTTTTAGGACAATACCTTGCAAATTAGCCTTTAAAATGAGCACTTTTGATTTTGAACGTTCGAGTCCCATAGACGTCAATGGGGTTCTAACGTTCGTGCGAATTTTCGGTCCGTTCGCAGGTTCTGGTGCGAACCGAACCGGGGGGTGTTCGGCTCATCCCTACTACTGGCTATGAACTGGCTATGAACTTCCTTGTTTTAGTCCGGTCATACGTCATCACGTACGAATTCGACGGACTTTGGTGGATTGTGTGTAGGCAAATCCGTTCATTCAGAAAGTCCATCGTAAAGTACGTTGAAAAGTCCACCGGGCAAAGACTGCCGTGAAGTCCGCTCGTGTGTATGAGGCATTAAGGTTTGACTTCATATTATATGGTTTTGGTAAATCTGGAGACAAAAATCTTCAGAAAATCGAATAGTGTGTAGGGGGTCTTAGATAAAAAGAAAGGAGAGCCCGGTGTCCAGATAAATGGGACTTTTAAAATATGGTTCATAGGTCTTTATTTAAAAATTAGCAACGCATCAAGCCAAGGTGTTTTTCGGGGGAATAGTGCTGCGTACTATTTGGTGGGAATGATTCCCATGAGTGGTTATGTTGGGTCAAAGTTTCCAAATGGTGGGATGCCAGCTTTCTATGTCTAAGCAGGAAATTGCAGGAAAGCCATTTCACCCTGAACACATTGGCTTGATGTACATGTTGCTAATTTTTATTAAAGACCCACAAACCATATTTTATTTACTGTCTTTGTAGAAAGAAGTAGCAGGATGTATTTGTAGAATTGACAAGAGGGCCACCAAAGTATCTGAAGACCTTTAGGGTTCCAATTGAGAATGACTGGTTTAGACTAATAATCCATTATGTTCACATAGTAAAGGAGTAATAATACAATCAAGACTATACCTTCTCACTATCTTTAAATAACATAGATATACAGGTAAAGCCTAATGCCAGTTAAACATTATTTTTAAATATTAGCCAGAGTGGAGAAGAAATAAATATCTGACAGGTTTCATTTTCTGTCTGTGACCCCCATTGGAGAAATTTTCCCCTCACTTCATGTCCTTGTGACAGCCATAAAAGAAATGGGGGGAAGGGTCATCACCAGGACAGGAAGGTACATATAGCAATATAATACTTTTAGGCATTCTAAATAGCATGTAAAGCCGGCCACAGACAGTGCGCTTTTTTTTTCCTGTATCCAAGGGATCTATTGTGTTCTCTCGGTGGGGGATCAGGGAGTCGCCCCTGCCACCGGGAGAACACACAGTGATTATTTTTTATTTTATTATCATTAAAAATCCGACATGCTGGTTTTAACTCTAGTCAAATTTTTTTTTTTTTCAGTTTGAATAGAACAAAGAAGATTTAAATCCTCAAGTTTTTATTGCCTTGTCTGTTTGTACTGGGGAGATTTCCTCTAAAGCCGGCCATAGATGGTTCAAATCTCAGCTGGTTTAGGAGGACTGGCCAAGATTTGAACCATGTATGGGCAGACTGATTGTACTAAAGTTAATTGATCAATCAGCTTGGGTAAAAGTCTGCCCATACATGGTTCGAATCTCAGCCGGTCCTCCTGAACTGGCCAAGATGCAAACCATCTATAGCCGGCTTTAGAGGGAATCTCGCCACTACAAACACAAATGGCAATAAAAACTCGAGGACCTAAATTTTCTTTGTTCTATCAAAAGTAGGGAAAATAAAAAAACATTTTGACTAGATTTGGATTTTAAATATGGCGGGCTTTCTCATTTAGTTGGATGTGATTTGAGGTAAAATAATGAAGGAACATGTAAGGCATAAGCAAAGCTTAGATAACCTTATACAAAGCTGGATACAGTTTACTTTTACTTACCAGAGCTGGAATCCCTCCAAGTCCTGTAGCGGCTTTACCACCACTGTATGTTCCAGTTGTCCACTCGATGTCCGCATAGTTATATAAAACATATGTGGACTCCTCATCAGTGATCAATACAACCTGGAATGTGTTGACCTGTAGGTGGAATGATGAAAAACAATGCAAATTAAACTGATTTGTAAGCTGCTAAGTGTAAAAAGTCAATGGCACACATTTATCAGAACCCTAATTAGTAATTTCTCATGTTTTCCTACAATTTCTACTTTCCTTGGTTTTTGCATGTGTACTAATGCAATAAAGGGCCAACTCGTCAGTCATGTGCGTTACCATTAGTATTGAGATGCGTATTCATGCATATTGGAGCTTATTACACAAATATTTTATGAGGGTTAGCCTTTTTTTTTATAATGGGCTCTCAACATGCTTTCATGCAGCAAAGAATACATGTGACCCTAAACATGCTACAATCTACATACCAGTAGACATCTTCCATGCATTGCAGTATAATAAAATACTGGTCCACATCAGTGTCTGACCTTACAAATGCACTTCTGGAAGAATGGTCAAGCATTCCCATAGACACCCTCCTAAACCTGGTGTGTCAGCCTTCCCAGAAGAGTTAAAGCTGCAAAGGGTGGGCCAGCTAAATATTGAACCCTACTGACTAAGACTGGGATGCCATTTAAAGTTCATGTGCGTCTAAAGGCAGGCATCCCAATACTTTTGGTAATATAGTGTAGCTACTTCCATGAAGTCCTTGCTCAAGGATCACCTTGCCTTAATGTACTTCACTGAAACGGATTGATCTCAAGGGTTTCTGTAAAACACATTAAGGCAAGGTGATCCTTGAGCAGGGACCTCATGGAAAATGCTATATTAAAGATTATTCAAAAAAGAACACTTAGAAGCAGTGGCAGCCCATCAATAGGGGGCACTTGGGCGCCACCCCTACCCCAAAAAAAGTGTCCCTCTAACAGGGTCCGGACACTGAGCCATCCACTAAAAGCTTGACTTCTGCAATCAGGTGATTGCAGCTGCAAAGCTTAATTGGGAGGTGTTTAGAGTGTAAACAGGGCACAGAACATGCGTCCTGTTTACACTCCCAGTCCCACTCTACATCCATTCATTCCACACTGTTGCACCTGATTGGTGGGTTTGACAGCACGGCCTGACAGAATGGACGGTAAGCTAAGTTACTTAGCTAGCAGCACCTACCGTCCTTCTCAGTGCCTCCAGCGGGCCTCAGCTGGACATGGCTTAATGAATGTTGTTGAATTGTTGTTAATGATTTTCCCAGACAGGCGTACCGTGTACACATTATAATACATAGTCACTTCTCCCCACTTCTCTCCCCACCAGAGCAGAGAAATAGAGCTGGTGATCCTTCCGGTCCTGTAGTCAAACAACTGTATACAGCTATATACACCCACATCTTCCTTCCTGTTTGTATATGGAGACTAGACATGTGCACACTGAAATATTTCGTTTCAGAATTTTGTTTTCGTCTGAAAAATACATTTATTTAGTTACTCCCGAAATTCGTTTTTATTTATTTAGTTTTTCGTTAAAAATTGCATTTGTCCAAAAATCCAAATTAAGGTCGAATCTGTCATTGAAGGCTTATGGTGTCTGTGGAATGTTCAAAGAAGATTCGATGGAGCAGCTAAACTGTACGACTCCATATAGTTTACCTGCTCCGTCGAATCTTCTTAGAACTTTCAACAGACACCATAAGCTAAAGTACGTGTGTACTTAGTTCTAGCTATTTTACTGCTCCTCCTCTTTGGTTACAATCAGCCAATAACATTCATCATCATCATTATTTTTATTTATCTTTTCTCCCCTACATCGAATCTTTCTCCCCTATGTCGAATCTTTTCTCTCTATGTCGAATCTTTTTTCTCTATGTAGAATAATCTTGGACTAATAGAGTTAAGGTAAGGCACATTCGACCACAAGTTTGATGGACACAGATTGTTATTGTCACCATCATGTCGAATCTCCTATCTATATCGAACTGTTGTAGCAACGAAAACAAAGCATTTGTTTATGTCGGATCTTTCGTTTTTCGGATTCTGCACTTTCGTTATCCTTTGTTAAAATCATAACGAAAATACCTGAAATTCGGACGAAAATACATTCGGACGAAAACGAACGCACATGTCTAATGGAGACCTTCCTTCATCATCACTGTGACTGCAGATTTACATCATCTGTCCTGTTACTATGTATATAGCTGTATACAGGACAGATGATGTATACCTGCAGTCAGTGATGATGGAGGAAGGTCTCTATATACAGGAAGGAAGGTGGTGGGTGTATATATAGCTGTATACACCCACCTTCCTTCCTTGAGACCTTCCTCCATCATCACTGACTGCGGGTATACATCATCTGTCCCTCCATACTGTACAGGCTGCTGCATATTACGGGCACAGTGAGGCTGCATATGATCGGCATGGGTGAGGCTGCATTTTATGGGCACAGTGAGGCCACATATGATGAGCATAGTGAGGCCGAATATTACGGGCACAGTGAGGCCACATTACGGGCCCAGTGAGGCTGCATATGATTGGCACAGTGAGGCTGCATATAATTGGCATAGTGAGGGCGCATATGATTGGCACAGTGAGGCCGCATATGATTGGCATAGTGAGGCCGCATATGATTGGCGCAGTGAGGCTGCATATGATTGGCACAGTGAGGCTGCATATGATTGGCACAGTGAGGCCGCATATAATTAGCATAATGAGGCCGCATATGATTGGCACAGTGAGGCCGCATATGATTGGCATAGTGAGGCCGCATATGATTGGCGCAGTGAGGCCGCATATGATTGGCATAGTGAGGCTTCATATGATTGGCGCAGTGAGGCTGCATATGATTGGCACAGTGAGGCCGCATATAATTAGCATAATGAGGCCGCATATGATTGGCACAGTGAGGTCACAAATGATTAGCATGGAGACCATATTCAGAGCATAGCGATTAATGATTCATACTCTGAATGGTCCAAGATGGTTAGCAGTGTTCCCCAAGGTTGAGTGTTGGCCTGACGATATTGCTGACTATGCTTTCTTTCAGAGAGACAGGATAAAGTGAAAAGGTGGTGGTGTCTGTCTCTATGGGGTTGATTTACTAAAATTGGAGAGTGCGAAAACTGGTGCAGCTCTACATAGTAGCCAATCAGCTTCCAAGTTTTTTTTGGGAACATGAAAAGAAACAGAAGGCGCGTGAACCTAGCGCATTATCCTGAAAAAACTGGTATTTATTGTATACAAGGTAAGTATCATACTCACAAACATAGACTTGATAAAAGCATATCATAAAGTTCTTCCACATAGGTCCATAAAAACTGTCCACATGACATGGGCTGCTTTCGTGGAGGCATAGACTGGCTAACGCGTTTCGAGAAATTCCTCTTCCTCAGAGCCTACTCCAAGTTTTTTTTTTCCGTCAAAGCTTAAATATACAAGCTAAAGATAGAAGCTGATTGGCTACCATGCACAGCTGCACCACATTTTGCACTCTCCAGTTTTAGTAAATCAACCGCTGTGTTAGAACTGATCTGAAAGTGATTGTGAGAGGGGGCCATGTTTATGGAGATCATATTCAGAGAGTTTTTTTAGAGTAAGGATTAGTGGTTCATACTTTTAATGGTCTACGATTGTTATTGGTGTCCCCCAAAGGTCACACGTTGAAACCCTTACTTTTCAACATATCAATAAAATGATACAAATGTTGGTATTAAAGTATAATTTCCGTGTTTGCAGTTGTTGCCAAGCATTGTAGTCCAATAAGGTCCCTAACTTAAGGAGACATACACTTGAATAAAAAGCTTTAGTGCCTCTGCTGCTATCTCAACCAGAACATTTACACATTTAAGCAAATCAGGTCAGTCACTTTATCACAATTTTTTAATTTCAACCAATTATATGTATGCAAAGTTGTCCATTTGTGGAGAACCAGATGATTAAATAATTCCCAAATCAATGCTCGATTCCCTTTAGGTGAGACCTCACATGGATCAAATATTTTTGAGCCGTTGATTCTGCTTATCAAATAACGATGTTAGTGTGAGATCTGAAAATGTTTTTGAGAAAAGTGGTAGAAAGAAAGTTTCTCACACAAAGCTAACATACTGTCCTGTTATCCTACATTGAGCTTTCAATCATGCTGGATTAGAAGATTCAAACAGGATCATTCCATGATCTTCAATGAATTAATCCCAAGTGGACCTGTACATTTTCACCCTTACAACAGAACACAGAAATCATGAACCTGAGTCACCATACCTTGGTTGATGAGGATCCATAGTACGGAACTTTATCCCAGGTGGCCACAAACACCCATTTGGCTGTGAAGGTCAGATCTGTGGTGTAGCTTCTGATATCTGATGTAGCCAGGGCCAAAAGACTTAGGTTTGTGCTCTGCAGGTAATATATGTGCCCAGACACTGCGTTATTCACATCGGCCCAGAAAACTGCGAGGAATGGGTTACTTTTATTGACCGGGAGTTGTTGGGGTGTATAGTTTGCAATTTTAGCATTAAATGATAGCAGTCCATTGTTACCAACCTGTTTATTAAACAAAAAGATACCAACGTTAGTTCATACCGAGCAATGGCAGAGTTTGCATCCCGGTAATCTGATATTTTTAAGGACCTGGTCTCAAAGGACTTTGCCTCAAAGCATTCTACAAATACTTCTTATTCAAAACATTAACCAGTATTAAAAAAAAACAGATAAATCTTGATTCACTGGCGGTCCATACAGAGCTATTCTTCAGATAAAGGGTAAGTCCACCCAAAGTATTCACTGGGATACATTACTGGGTACCTTCCTTGTGTCTCACGTCCTCAGATGGTGAGGTCTTACTGTCTTTGCTCCAATGCCATGGGTAAAATACGCAACACAAGTATTGCCACCAACTATCCAAATCACAATACTGAAAGTTCAAAAAAAAAAAATCCAAGCACATGGCTGCCAGTGAAATCTAATGATGTGATCAGAGACTAATTTGAAGTACATGGTGTGTGATAGCTGACATTATGATGTATTTTCACTCACAGTTTCGCCAACATATGGATACACTGGTTTATTTCAGGTTCATAACATCAGTATTGGCATGTGATACATCTAGATGACTAACCAAATTGTCTATAGGAACTCCACCATGACCTTCTACTTCCCTGACCATTTGTTTCACATGTAATCCACTTGCACTATTAAAGTCAGCAGTTTGTTTCTAGACTAGAGCTTACCCTGAACCAGGATTTATTGTTGATTGGGCAGATTTGAGGAAGGGTACCCGGATAGTCAAAAATCTTTCCCTCCCCACAAATAAAACCAATTTACTTCACCTTAAAGTAAACTGGTGAAATAAGGGTCCATTAAAACTCTACCTATTTCTTGTATGTATCTATGGAACTTAGACACCGGCATCTAAGTGTACCCCTTTACCAGGTATCCTAAGAAAAATATTAACAAGGAGAAATAAGGAAAATACCCAACCTAGAGAGATTGCCAGAGGATTGGGTAGATGGCCAGCAGACAGATTTTTAAAACACTTTTCTCATTTGTATTCAAGACTTGTGGGCAACTGGAACACCACAAGTTGTAACAGAAAATGGGCATCAAGAGGTGACTAGAGGAACCAATACACTGATGATCACTTTATAAAATACACCTTACTCCATTGACAGATTTGACTTTGCAGGGGTCTATCTTACATACTTACATACAAAGAATGGTAAGTATTCCCGAACAAGGGAAGACTTATTGCGAGAGGTATAAGTGGAGAAGAGCCATCATCCGACGCTGGACTCGTAGAACTATTTATAGAGTCATATGGGTAGAGCAGACCTAAGGAAACAGGCAGCTATAATTAAAACAACATTTGTATAAAAAAGCTAACACATGTACACTCTAAATAATCAAAAATATAATTGTTCATGCTGGAATAGAAAAAGACCTTTCCAAAACTGTTGTCACAAGGTTGAAAGTGCACAACGGTCTTTATGCAGCTTTTTTTTTTTCTTTATCGGCATACAGGTGCGTCTCATAAAATTAGAATATCATCAAAAAGTTAATTTATTTCAGTGACTCAATTGAAAAAGTGAAACTCTTATATTTTATATAGATGCGTTACACACAGAGTGATATATTTCAATCACTTCTTTCTTTTAATTTTGATGATTATGGCGCACAGCTAGTGAAAACCCAAAATTCATTATCTCAGAAAATTTGAATATTACATAAGACCAAAAAAAAACCGGATTCTTAATACAAAAATGTTGGCTTACTGAGAGGTATGTCCATATGCAGTATAGTAAGCACTCAATACTTGGTCGGGGGTCCTTTTGCATGAATTACTGCATCAATGCGACGTGGCATGGGGGCGATCAGCCTGTGGCACTGCTGATGTGTCATGGAAGCCCAGGTTGCTTTCATAGTGGATTTCAGTAAATCTGCATTTTTGGGTTTGGTATCTCTCATCTTCCTCTTGACAATACCCCACAGATTCTCTATGAGTTTTAGGTCAGGTGAGTTTGCTGGTCAACCAAGCACAGTGACACCATGATAGTTAAACCAGGTATTGGTACTTTTGGCAGTGTGGGCAGGTGCCAAGTCCTGCTGGAAAATGAAATCAGCATCTCCATAAAGCTGGTCAGCAGAGGGAAGCATGACGTGCTCTAAAATTTTCTGGTAGAGGGCTGCACTGACTTTGGACTTGATAAAGCACATTGGCCTACACCAGCAGATGACATGGCTCCCCAAATCATCACTGACTGTGGAAACTTCACACTGGACCTCATGCAACTTGGATTCCGTTCCTCTTCACTCTCCCTCCTAACTCTGGGACCTCGATTTCCAAATAAAATGCTAAATTTCCCAAAGTTTTCCACTGTCATCTGCTGGTGTTGGTCCACTGTGTTTTATCAAGTCCAAACTTAGCGCAGCCCTCTACAAGGAAATTCTAGAGCACTTCATTCTTCCCTCTGCTGACCAGCTTTATGGAGATGCTGATTTCATTTTCCAGCAGGACTTGGCACCTGCCCACACTGCCAAATGCACCAATACCTGGTTTAATGATCATGGTAACACTGTGCTTGATTGGCCAGCAAACTCACCTGACCTAAACCCCATAGAGAATCTGTGGAGTATTGCCAAGAGGAAGATGAAAGACACCAGACCCAACAATGCAGATGAACTTAGGGCCGCTATCAAAGCAACCTGGGCTTCCATAACACCTAATGCCACGCCGCATTGATGCAGCAATTCATGCAAAAGGAGCCCCGACCAAGTATTGAGTGCATACTATACTGTACATAGACATACTTTTCAATAAGCCAACATTTCTGTATTAACAATCCTTTTTATAATTGGTCTTATGTTATATTCTAATTTTCTGAGATACAGAATTTTGAGTTTTCACTAACTGTAAGCTATAATCATCAAAATAAAAGAAATAATTGCTTGAAATATATCAGTCTACATATAACGCATCTATACAAAATATATGAGTTTCCATTTCTGAATTGAACTGCTGAAACAAATTAACTTTTTGATGATATTCTAATTTTATGAGATTCACCTGTATATCAATTAATTTTATACATATATACTGTTTTTGTATGACTAGTATTAATGTTTATATTGCTCCCCTAGCTTGCTTTTGAGTGTCTATTGCCCTATAGGGTTAATTGGTTACTCTATTGCAACAGGTGGGGTTAAGGTGCTGTTTCTCTTAATGATATATGACTAAGGCCGATTAAGGCTGAAACACATCATCTCCTCTGTATCAAGGTTGTGAAGTAGTCAATAAAGGAGAATTTTAAGAACATCACACAGAGTTAAGGACCTTCTTTTAGGACAACTGTCAAAAATGTCTTTGTAGGCTATAGTACAGTATTAACAGTATCCTTCACTAGAGCTACCTAAACTCAATCATTTGGAGGGGTACCAACATACTTTTGGCCATAGACTAAATCTAAAACAACTTAAAGAATAATGATAATGAGCTCTGTGTGGCAACCAAAGCTATTAATCAGTTTGAAGTTTATTGATGTCACATAACTGGAAGATGAGGACTGTGTGATACTGGTTGCTACACCTTACACTTCCAAGGAATGAGAATGAGTATGTGGAATGAGAAATTTAGGCATGATAGAGAACTACTTGTCTGGAGACCGAAATTTGAGTCTAAATGGTGGTTCTCCTACAATTCCCTTAAATTAGATTAAATATTGAATCAACAAAAACACTTACCAGTTGCAGTAGTTGATGAGTTTTCAAAGGCTGTGTATGTGAAAAAAAGGCGTTGATTATTATAAAATAGGTACACACAAGATAATTCTATATCTGCATATTAGCAAATTTAAACCCAATTTTCTGCATTCGAATAGAGTAGGGAAGGGTTAGATTGTCTGGGTTTAAATGTGGTGTCCACATTAGAGAACTTTCCGTTCACCTCTTGTCATAGTGGCTACCTTCACTTCTTGCCTTGGTGGCTACCTTCACAGAAAGAAGCTTTGACTTAGTTTCCTCCCCCACCAGTGATTGGTTTATAACTTTGTCGGAAGTCACAAGGTCAGAGGCTACAGTAGGGGTTATGCTTAGACATGTGAGGTTCATTTTGTTCCGAATGAATATTCAGACTAATTTTTCATTATTCGGAGATTCAGATATATCCAAATACTTGAATTATTATTATTATTACAGGATTTATATAGCACCAACAGTTTACACAGCGCTTTACAATATAAAAGGAGACAATATAGTTACAATACAATAAAATACAAGTGGATTAAGAGGGCCCTGCTCAGAAGAGCTTTCAATCTAATAGGGTGGGGCAGGTGGTACAAAAGGTTGTAACTGTGGGGAATGAGCTGATGAAAGTGGTAGTGGTGGATGTAGCGAGTTCCAGAGGAATGGGAGAGGCTCTGGAGAAATCCTGGAGAAGAGCATGGGAGGAGGAGACGAGAGAGTTTGAGAGTAGGTGGTCTTGAGAAGAGCGGAGAGGACGATTTGGATGATATTTGGAGACAAGATTGGTGATGTAGCTCGGGGCAGAGTTGTGAATGGCTTTGTATGTTGTGGTTAGTATTTTGAATTTAATTCGCTGGGTGATTGGGAGCCAGTGTAGGGATTGGAGGAGAGGATTGGCAGACACTGAGTGGTTGTGTCATGAAAAGGTTCACCCGTTAGTGGCGCTGTTGGTCTCTTGGATCGCAGTACCAGTGTCCACCAATGGGTGTCTTCCAACACCCAGGACCTGTAAACCTGTTGATGGCACTGTTGCATCCTTGGGCCGTAGTACTGGTGTCCACCAGCAGGTGTTTTCCTGGCAGTGTGGGGCAGACAGCACCTTCTGCGCTCAGGTGTAACGTGAGGTCAATTACTGCAGTCTGATAAATACCTGGCAAGCCTCACATCCTGGCCTTGGTGTCTCTTTCCCTGCGCCATGACCTTGCTGCCTGTTATCTTGACCTTAAGCCTGCATCTGTCCTGACCTTATCTGATCCCTATCCTAAGCCCATCCTGGACTTGTCCCTCCTGTTTCCTGATTTCCCTGGATCCTTGCCCTGGAGTCTATCCATCCATCCTCTCCCAGTCCTGTTGGTTTCCCGTCCTTACCCATCTGCTGACCTCCCTGTTTATGACCTCGGCCTGGCTTTGTTTACGATTCTGGTATCTCCATTTATTTGTTTGTGGGTCTGTAGTTGGTTTTGCACTGTTTATATTCACTCACTTGTCACCTATGTAAATAAACACCATTATTATTCACTTATTTGCGTTTCTGGTTTCCTCTGTGCAGTCCACATAGTCTGGTCTACTAAATTCCCTGACAGTACACCAAGGCCATCCCTGACCAGACGTGGCTGCATTGAGGAACCATCCTGGTTTGTTAGTTCTGCCAATATGGATTTCAATGAAATCATTTATTATTCTCTGCTGGCAGAAGAGGATGGTGAATATTGTCGCCAGGTTTTAAAAGGGTGGACTAGTGACCAGCTGATGGAAACTATCCGATCAGCTCATTCCCTAGTGGATCAGGGCGACATGTCATTTGAAGATGTTCAGCCCTTATCCAGTTATGTGCAAAGGCAGCCCTGTCATGTTTTCCCAAAGGAAGCAATGATTTTTCTCCCCCCTTCAATTATGGCCAAGTTGAATCCCTGGTATGGTTATTAGAGGATGATCCAGCCTTTTTCATGGAACGTTATTCCTCTTGTTCACAGCAGGTGTTGTCTGATTGCATCCATTCAGTGCAATCCCTGGTTAGTCAGACTGTGTGTGAATCAGCGCATGTAAATAAACACCATTATTATTCACTTATTTGCGTTTCTGGTTTCCTCTGTGCAGTCCACACAGTCTGGTCTACTAAATTCCCTGACAGGTTGGTAAGGTGGATAAGTCTGGCAGCAGCATCCATGATAGACTGAAGAGGGGATAGCCTATGGAGAGGCAGGCCAATGAGAAGGGAGTTGAAATAGTCAAGGCGAGAGATAACAAGGGAGTGAATGAGGAGCTTGGTGGTTTCATTTGTTAAAAAGCGGCGACTTTTAGAGATGTTACGGAGGTGAATTGTACAAACTTTTGACAGGGATTGGATTTGAGGCTGAAATGACAATTCAGAGTCTAGGATTACACCTAGTTCCCTGGCGTGAGGGGAGGGACTGATAGTTGCATTGTTGATTTTGATGGAAAAGTCAGGGAGAGGGGCACGGGTGGGGGGGAATATTAATAGCTCAGTTTTAGAGAGATTTAGTTTAAGGAAGTGGTGCAACATCCATGCTGATATGTCAGTTAGTAAGTTAGTAATGTGAGAGGAGACTGAAGGAGTGAGGTGAGGAGTAGACAGATAGATTTGCGTGTCATCAGAGTATAAGTGTTATTGGAAGCCGTGGGCGGTTATCAAGTGACCAAGGGAGGAGGTGTAAATAGAGAAGAGAAGGGGTCCAAGAAGAGAGCCTTGGGGGACCCCCACAGAAAGGGGCAATGGAGAGGAGGAGACAGAGTTGTAGGTGACACTGAAGGAGCGCTGTGATAAATAGGCAGGGAACCAGGATAGAGCAGAATCTCGGAGGCCAAGGGAATGTAGTTTATTGAGAAGGAGCGGGTGGTCAACAGTATCAAAGGCTGCAGAGAGGTCAAGTAGTAGGAGTATAGAGTATTAGCTGTTGGTTTTAGCAGTTAGTAAATCGTTAGTGAGTTTTAGTAAGGCAGTTTCCGTGGAGTGCTGCGAGCAAAAGCTAGACTGTAATGGGATTACAGTATAAACAAAGTTTATCAAATGCTCGGAATAACCAAATGAAATTTGTCCGAATTTACGAAATTCGTCCGAATTTACGAAATTCGCTCGAATTTCCGAAATTCGTCTGAATTTCCGAAATTCAAATTCAAATCAAATTTTACATTGAATTCCATTTAAATTCGAACTGTAAACATACTTCTGAAATCAAAGACTGTGTGTGTTATTAGAGTACCATTTCAAAATAATGCTATTTTTGTTAAGCCAAAGGTGATTTGAAAAGTCATTGTAATCATTTGATGAAGATCTTTCTTTTGTTTGTTCACTTTGCCACATTCAAATCTAAAAAAAAATATAACATTTTGGATTCGTCCGATTCTAAATTTATCGCTTCAAACGTTTCGAATCGAAAAAAACCTGTAAATTCGAAGAAAATTCAGAAAAAGGCAAAACGAATTCTGAATATGAATTCCGAATTGAACAAATCAACCGAACTTAACTAAACTAAATAACTAGATTCACTAATCTAAACGAAACAAAACACATTTTTTCATCATGCACACGTCTAGTTATGCTGTGCCAGAAATGTGTGAACACAGACAAGAACTGTACAGACACCTCTGAGCCGGTATCTCAAACCAGGAAGTACCGTAGATGGATACCATCGATGATGTCTGAACAAAGATGGTCCTTCTGGGGGAAAAAAGTAGGTGAAGGCATTGGCGGGGGATTATTATGATCCCTGTGGGAGCTAAAAAATACCGGTACCTGGAATAACTTAGCATGCATCCACATGAAAAAATCTATATGATAAAGGGTTCACTTTTATATAGTCAATTCTGTCCAAAATAAAAGAAAAAAGTGTAGTATTGAAGTTGAGCTTAAATGTTGATGGACTATTTGCATGCAATTCATTTTTTATTTTAATCTAACCATTCATGTAACCGGATTTACTTTTCTACTGTTTTACTTCTACTGGGTATTATCCATAAGGGTACAATCAACTCCATCATTTAGACCTATACAGCAACTTTCCATCAAAATCTTTATTAACGTATATAAGGTAGGGAAGAGTGAAAACAGGAGGAACTTGAAGAGACTCACCACTTAGAAGAATCAAAAGCACAATTAAAATCTCCATTATTAAGGTATATTGGAAGCTGAATCCAAAGCGTATTTCATCACCTGCTGGAATAGGATGAGACAGCTTCTGTCAATAAAAGGAACCCATCATATTCCTTAACTTTTTCTTTCAAACATTTTTATTTGTACAGCACAAGAAAACATGAATTAACGTTACATCCAGTGAGGCATAATAAGAACCCAAATACATACAAATAATAGTAACTCTTGTGGGAGGGAGGGGTCGTTAGCTTCTGGGTCGACCCCGTCTTCTCTGCGTTACACTCTGGCTGTATGGGGTCTGTATCCGGGAACCTGGTGATTTTCCCCCGGCACCCCTAAAGGGAAAACACTGTGCCTGGCCCCCCCCAACAAAAAAAAACAGAGATCAACATTCACTACAGTCTAGTCTAGAGCCTTACATAAAGATAGGGGTTTCAGGTGCCTAGATGGTATGCCCCAAGGGAAGGGCCCTTTAGCAAGTAGGCCTAGTGGCGCTTAGTCCAGAGGATCTCTCCTGTTGTCATAGAGGGCCATATTGTAGAGGGGAGTGGAGGGGAGTAGTGACAGGTTAGAGGGGGGAATAGAAGAAGAGAGGAGGAAAAAAAAAACAATCAACAGGAGAAGATGTGAAGGTGCAGCGAGGACGGATAATAATTATGTCTGTACCCCATGAATGAGGGAAATGCCCATATATATAGAGCCCAGGGTTCCCAGGTTGATTCAAACTGAGCTGTGGTGTTTAGTAGAATGCTGGTCAGTTTCTCTTGGGACATAATCCACAATATTTTACGTTTGGCAGCTGAGAAGGACACTCTGGGTTGTTTCCATGCTTTGGCTATTGTCAGCTTGCAACCTAGTAAAATAAAGTGGATTAATTTGCAGTTGGATTTGGAGGTCTTGGGGAGATTTGCATTGAGAAGGGCATTGGCAGGGTTTCTTGGGATCTGGAGGTCTGTCACTTTTTGGATCAGGGCAAAAATCCAGTTTCAGAAAGACCTTATTCTGGGGCACTGCCTCCAGATGTGGGTCATGGAGCCTATAAGTTGACACCCTTGGTATATCACTTAACTTTACTAAACAACCATACAGTGTACCATATACAGTATAGACCCAGAAGATTTTGAACCACTTTCTGACAAAAGCTATAACTGTATATAATGAGAGCACTCTTTTTATCAGCTGATGCACCGTCATTGGGTAGTGAAGTTGTGGACAGGAATTCCATACTTCCAAATAGCAGCTTAACATGAGCGTTCCCTAGGAGCTGGGGCCACCAAACTATGGCCCTCCAGTTGTTCAGGAACTACAATCCCATCATGCCTAGCCATGTTTGTGAATGAGTTTTAGAATGCCTCATGGAAGGTGTAGTTCCGCAACAGCTCGAGGGCCATAGTTTGAAGATTCCTGCCTAAGAGCATAGAACAACATTTATGACCTTTTGATACCGTTGGCTGGACCCATTACTGTTTCAGCAGAACACACATTATAAAACCAAGAAAAAAAGTTCAAAATGTGTAAACACCGGAAATGCCCCCTATGGGAAGTACTGTAATTTCCTGTAGAGTACCATGACGTTACCATTGAGATCAAATGGCATATTGTGACAAGTGCCTTTGTAGGAAAAAAGTATGCAACTATGTACACAGATTCTATTGGAAAAGGTGTTGATGGGTAAAGGTATAAAGCACCACATATCTTTGAAATATGAAAACCCCAAAAATTTGATATGGGACTTTTAGGATGCTTAAACTATTAGGCCCCTTTCACATGGCCGGTTTGTTGCAGCTTCCAGATTCCTGAGACAATTAGCTTTGGTCGCTCAGCCCATTTAAACTAATGGTGGCTGCTGCTGATCGCACGTAGCCACACACAGAACGATTAGCTGCAATTCCTGGACAAATGTCCAAGCCTGGACGCAGCTGGATGCAGTCAGTTGCATAACCCGCTCATTCCTGCAGCAAGAATCTGCAGATTTTTGCCTCAGGAATACAGAATCCGGAAACTGCAACAAACCGGCCGTGTGAAAGGGGCCTCAGGAAAGAGTGTAAACAAGAAAAACCCTGCTCCAGGCCAGTCTGCTCACTCAGATCCCACAGGACACCCCCAGGCACAAAATTTAAAGGAATATTTCATTTTTATTGTTTCACTTTAAGCATTAAAAAATCACTTCTCCCGAAAAAATGTTTTTAAAATTTTTTTTTGCATTGATACATGTCCCCTGGGGCAGGACCCAGGTCCCCAAACACTTTTTATGACAATAACTTGCATATAAGCCTTTAAAATGAGCACTTTTGATTATTCATGTTCGTGTCCCATAGACTTTAACGGTGTTCGCGTGTTCTGCCGAATTTTTTGCCTGTTGTTCTGGTGCAAAGCGAACCGAGGGGTGTTCGGCCCATCCCTACTGGTGATCCCTCTAGTGATATAAAGATCTATATAGAGGAAGCAGGACCTCCTTCCTCCTGCTGGTGATCCCTCCAGTGATATAAAGATCTATATAGAGGAATCAGAGCCTCTTTCCTCCTGCTGGTGATCCCTCTAGTGATATAAAGGTCTATAAAGAGGAATCAGGCCCTTTTTGCTCTTGCTGAGGACCCCTCTAGTGATATAAAGATCTATATAGAGGAATCAGGACCTCCTTCCTCCTGCTGGTGATTCCTCAAGTGGTATAAAGGTCTATATAGAGGAATCAGGACCCCCTTCCTCCTGCTGGTGATCCCTCTAGTGATATAAAGGTCTATATAGAGGAATCAGGACCTCCTTCCTCCTGCTGGTGATTCCTCAAGTAATATAAAGATCTATATAGAGGAATCAGAACCTCCTTCCTCCTGCTGGTGAGACCTCTAGTGATATAAAGATCTATATAGAGGAATCAGGACCTCCTTCTTCCTGCTTGTGATCCCTCTAGTGATATAAAGGTCTATATAGAGGAATCAGGACCTCCTTCCTCCTGCTGGTGATCCCTCAAGTGATATAAAGATCTACATAGAGGAATCAGAACCTCCTTCCTCCTGCTGGTGATCCCTCAAGTGATATAAAGATCTACATAGAGGAATCAGAACCTTCTTCCTCCTGCTGGTGATCCCTCTAGTGATATAAAGATCTAAATAGAGGAATCAGAACCTCCTTCCTCCTGCTGGGGATCCCTCTAGTGATATAAAGATCTATATAGGGGAATCAGGCCCTTTTTGCTCTTGCTGGTGACCCCTCTAGTGATATAAAGATTTATATAGAGGAATCAGGACCTCCTTCCTCCTGCTGGGGATTCCTCTAGTGATATAAAGATCTAGGGGAATCAGGACCTCCTTTGTCCTGATGGTGACCCCTCTAGTGATATACAGATCTATGTAGAGGAATCAGGACCTCCTTCCTCCTGCTGATGACCCCTCTAGTGATATAAAGATCTATATAAAGGAATCAGACCCTCCTTCCTTCTGCTGGTGACCCCTCTAGTGATATAAAGATCTATATAAAGGAATCAGACCCTCCTTCCTTCTGCTGGTGACCCCTCTAGTGATGCATCCTAGTATTCTATTCGCTTTTCCCACTGCCTGGTCATTTTGCAATCATCTGAAATAACCCCCCAGATCTTTTTCTTCTGTAGTGCTGGCTAACACTTTCTCCCCAATGTTGTACTCCGTCAGGGGATTCTTTTCCCCTAGGTGCATTACTTTACATTTAGAAATATTGAATACAGCGAGACCGACTGTTACCCTTAAACCCCATGCAGCTATAAATCTTGGGGTACGTATTTCCATGAAATTTATTAGAACTGATGAAGTTGCTTTGATCAATAGTAAAACATCTTCAACATTCCAGAATAAATACAGTTGAATGTGACTTGCTAAAAGCTGCACCTGGATTAATGAGAAATGTTACAGGCATGTATATAACTATTGTTTCTAGCAAGCTTTGAAGTGAACCTGTGGCATTCTTATACACATCAGATTTGTTGTAGATGAGATAATTACAATCACACTCCTGAGGATCATGTGTAATTATTGGACAGGTTCTGTATTGTAAGAGGGCAAGCAACAGCCCCTCAGGTAATTGGAGGCACTCATTATCACAACTTCTTTGTAAAACCTGCTAAGAGCTGTGCAGATTCCAAAACTTCCACTTTGGTAAGGAAAAAATTAAAAGAATGCAAAGCACGGCACATAAACATGTAACACTGTTACCCTTAGGGTCAAGTGAGGTCACCCCTGTGTATACATTAAGGTCCCTATCCACTTACTTTGTTGAAGCTCTGAATGCTAGGACAATCCAATCTCAGGGTAGGATCCTCGGGTCATAGCGGCTCCATACAAAATGAGTGTAAGTCAGTTTTCTAAATTTTTTTGGTTGTATTAGTTGATACAGTTAATAAGCTTTTTGCACATTTAGGGTGGCAAGTCAAGATGCTCCCAAAGTCAAGGTTTTGGTGTCTACTTGACTATGCACTACGAAATTGCAGGTCAGCCAATAAGGTTCAAGTGTCTACTACCTGCAATTCAGCTCTATGTCTCCTATGTGGTGCTTCCCTCTTGGTTGAAGGGAATCTCAAGATATAGGTTGCTGCAATTGTGAGGGCAACTCTCCACTTGCCACCACTTTCTGCCCCCAAAGAAAATGGTCACCGGGGCAAATAAAGAAAGTTGAATCTCCTCAACAGGGACACAGACAAGTGATAAAAACCTGTTCTAATCCTTCCACACCTTACTATAACTAGAAAAAAACACTTGGTCTTAAATAGACTTTAAACAACACCTATAGAAACTATGACAAAAGTTAAAGAGTTTGTTACCCCAGGATTTCATATTCCTGATATGTTGCTGCCGTTCCATGTGCTTGTATGAGAAAGTCTCTTTGTATTGCTTCTTTTGTGTGAAATCCCTGGTGTTCCTGCCAGTCCCTCTGCTTTCCTATTAATGACTGACCACACTAAGCAGGAGCACACACTGTGTTCAGTTCTCTAGTAATACTGGGAACTCAGCCTGCTCTCCTCCAATGATCAGACTTGTCCTGCACAGACTTTCACTGGGAAGATCAGTGTAGCTTCTCCTTCCCTAGCTCTTATGCAGCTGAGAACAGAGGCAACAGAGGGAATGTGATCACTTATAAAAAAAGGGAAAAATAAGGTATTTATAATGTATTTTTTGAATATCTATATGCAAATGTTTTGCCTTTTATTTAAATTTTAAACCGAATGGGTTGTTTTACAAGGAGATCGTGTACAATCACTTTAAGGTAGAAAGAAAGGCAAAACTTTTTTTTTTCTTTTTAGATAGAGTAAAACCAGCCATGTAGAGACATGACCAAAAAAACACTACAGCACTGACGCTGTGCCCATCCTGTAGTGATAAAATGTCATATACCATGTTAAAAAAGAAGATACTTATTCCCGGAGGTATAGGAATAAGAATGTAAATTGGTAGAAAATGGCTCTCACTGTGGTGCTGGCAAGGTTGCTTTCATATGTGGGCTGGAAATACACAATCTGTAAAATGGGAAGGTAAGGGAAGAAAGCGCCAAACTGGCATAGTGTTAGCCAGAGGAGGCTGATGAAGGAGGCGTGGTTAAGCTTCGGAAACGCGTCCCCGATTGGCTCACACAGCGGTTGGACTGACAGCTCCTTTCACTACTCCAGCTGGACACATCGTCTTTGGGCGGACATACGATTTCTGAATATACCACCAGGGGCCAAACATGGCAGCCTGACACCGGTCTCCCTGCACGGATTCCAGGCTCATCTTGCTATCCACCACAGCCGGCTTTTTTCTCCACCAAGGACTTCCACACAGCTCCCAGCTCATTACAGTCCACTGCGGACTATCACCCTCTCTCTCCCACTCACCCGCTTGTGAGTTCCATTTGTTTTATATGGTATTTTACTTAATAAATTGTGCTACACTATGCCAGTTTGTCGCTTTCTTCCCTTCCCTTCCTAAAGCCAGCTATAGACAGTTCAAATCCCTGTTGAACCGACCGAGATTGGAACCATGTATGGGCAGGCCGATTGTACCCAAGTTGAATGATCAATTAACTTGGGTACAACCAGAATGTTGGGTTTTTCATGTGATTATTGCCAGTGGCTATAGCCTCTAGCAGTAATCACTAGGTGGCTGCAATTTTGAGGACAACTCTCCACTTGCCACCACTTTCTGCCCCAAACTATTACTGCGCTATTAGGTGCTTATCTAATAGTTTTTTAAAACTATCGATGCCCTCCGCTGAGACCACCGCCTGTGGAAAGGGAATTCCACATCCTAACCGCTCTTATGCCCTGTACACACGGTCGGATATTCTGACGTAAAATGTTTAATGGGAGCTTGCTGTCGGAAATTCCGACCCTGTGTAGGCTCCATTGGACATTTTCCATCGGAATTTCCGTCACACAAAATTTGAGATCCGGATCTCAAATTTTCCGACATCAAAATCCGTTGCCGTAAAGTCCGATCGTGTGTACACAATTCCGACGCACAAAGTTCCACGCATGTTTGGAATCAAGCAGAAGAGCCGCACTGGCTATTGAACTTCATTTTTCTCGGCTTGTTGTACGTGTTGTACGTCACCGCATTCTTGACCTTCGGAATTTCCGACAAGATTTGTGTGACCGTGTGTATGCAAGACATGTTTGAACCAACATCCGTCGGAAAAAAATCCATGGATTTTGTTGTCGGAATGTCCGATCGTGTGTACGGGGAATTAGGGTAAAGAACCACTTTACGTAGTTTAAGGTTAAACCTCTTTTCTTCTAATTGTAATGAGTGGCCACGAGTCTTATTAAACTCCCTTCTGCGAAAAAGTTTTATCCCTATTGTGGGGTCACCAGTACGGTATTTATATATTGAAATCATATCCCCTCTCAAGCGTCTCTTCTCCAGAGAGAATAAGTTCAGTGCTCGCAACCTTTCCTCATAACTAATATCCTCCCGACCCTTTATTAGCTTTGTTGACCTTCTTTGTACTCGCTCCATTTCCAGTGCATCCTTCCTGGGGACTGATGCCCATAACTGGACAGCATACTCTAGGTGCAGCCAGACCAGAGTCTTGTAGAGTGGGAGAATTCTAAGTTCAATACCTTCGCCATCTCCCCATCCTTTGCTCTCCTCCGCTCCCCTGCTATGTGTCTTTTGTGTTCTATCTTAGCTGTCCTTATTGCACCCTTACATTTCTTGCTGCATTCTTTATAAAGTTTGAATGCTGATGATGATCCCTCAGCCTTGTATTTTTTGAAGGCCTTCTCTTTTGCTTTTATATGCATTTTTACATTGGAGTTAAGCCATCCAGGACTTTTGTTCGCTTTTAAATTTATTACCCAATGGGATGCACTTGCTAATGCCCTTATTTAATATGCTCTAAAAGCGAACCCATCTGTCCTCCGTGTTTTTTGTTCCTAAGATTTTATCCCAATGTATATCTTCTAGCAAAGTTCGTAGTTTAGGGAAGTTGGCTCTTTTGAAATTCAATGTCTTTGTGTTCCCCTTATGTTTCCTATTTGTGATTTATACTGAAGCCATATGACCTGTGATCGCTGTTTCCTAAATTGCCCCATATTTCCACACCCGTGATCAGGTCTGTATTGTTAGTAATCAGGAGGTCTAGTAACGTTTTATTTCTAGTTGGTGCATCTACCATCTGACCCAAAAAATTGTTCTGCAAGACATTTATGAACTGGCGAGCCTTAGACGAATGCGCGGTTCCCTCCGCCCAGTCTATGTCTGGATAATTAAAATCCCCCATTATGATAACACTTCCCATTCTTGCTGCTAATCCAAATTGTGATAGGAGATCTGTCTCCACTTCCTCCCTCAGGTTAGGGGGCCTACAGCATACTCCCAGTATTATTTTGCCCTTAGCTTCATCCCTTTAGAGCTCTACCCATAAGGATTCCACCTCCTCCCTAGATCCCCTAGTGATGTCATCTCTCACAATCACTTGTACATTATTCTTGATATACAGGCATACCTCTCCCCCTTTTTTACCCTCTCTATCCCTGCGATAAAGGGAATACCCTTGAATGGTTGCCAGCCAATCATGAGAGCTGTTGGACCAGGTCTCTGAAAATCCTACAAAATCCAAATCCTCCTTGTGCAACAGTATCTCTAATTCACCCATCTTGTCCGCCAGGCTCCTGGTATTGGTGAACATGCCACGTAGTTTAGGTTGGGTGTTCCGAGATTGCAACTAGGACTTGTTACTATACTTACCTTGGGTTTATGTGCTTTAGTCAACCTACCACTAATGCCCCCAATACTACCCTCTTGACTATGTTCCGCACTAACTATCTATACCTCTAGACCCTCCCATTGTATTTACTATTTCATTCATATGTAAATCACAAGTGTGACCTTTGATCTGCATATGTCATTACTTAAAGAAGCCTTACAAGTTCATTTGTATTTCTAAATAATATATATTCATGTTTAACCCCTTATTAATTCTTTTTTTTTTTTTTATTTACTGATAACATTTTTTTTAGTTTTGTTAATTTTTTAGTATTCCATTACAAGAAAATGTGCAAATTACCAAAAAAGAAAGCCTTTTTACACTTGCAAGTTACTTTGCCATGCTTTGCACTAGATTCACATATGCCATTCCTTAAATAAACCTTACCAATGTATTTATTGGTGTTTTAATGTATAGCTGTTTAACCCCTTTTTAATCCCTTTTCCCCATGAACATTTCTTTCTTTTATTTCTTTATTTGTTTAGTTTGTCACTTTTTTCAGTGTTGCATAACAAGAAAATGCAAAATTGGGAAAAAACAAAACAAAAAAAAACGTCTTTTGTGTTATATGCAAATAATCTTTGCATACTTTACACCAGAAACATCATTATATTGATATTTTAAATGGGAAAAATTATAAAGTAAAACGCAAACTTTTTATTTAGAGTCAGACTATATTTTTTTTTAAAAACTAACACTGGTCAAGCAGATACCTTTTTTTATTTCATGTTATGTTCTTTTAATTTATAGACTCCATAGAAAACTATTTTTACAAACCAATATTGCTAAAACAAAGTCTACCCCCCCCCCCCCATAATTTTTTTTTTTATAAATTACTTTTTTATTTTAAGTACTGACAAAGTTTTTGCAAAATAAAAAGGCTCATAGTGGAAATTTAAAATAAAAAAAAATGTTCTGGTCCTGAAAATTAAAATTAGCAATCTGCAAGTATAATAGCTTTACCTTTGGAAACGTTCACCACCCCCACCCTCCCAAATTTCAGTTCCCATTTACAGTATATAACTCGGGACCTGATAGAATTATATTGACATTTTAAATAGGAAAAATTATAAAATAAAACTCAGACTTTGAATTTAGAGTCAGACTACATTTATTATTTAAACTAACACTGGTCAAGCAGATACATTTTTTAATTTTTTTATTTTATGTTACATTATGTTCTTTTAGTTTATAGACTCCATAGAAAATAAAATCATTTTTACAAACCAAAATTGCTAAAACAAAGTCTACCCCCCCCCCCCCAAAAAAAAAATATGTATACATTTCTTTTTTAGCTTAAGTACTGACAAAGTTATTGCAAAATAAAAAGGCTCATAGTGGAAAATTTAAAGTTTAAAAAAAAAAAGGTTCTGGTCCTGAAAATTAAAATGAGCAATCTGCAAGTGTAAAAGCCTTACCTTTGGAAACACTTTCACCACCCCCACCCTCTCAAATTTCAGTTCCCATTTACAGTATATAACTCAGGTCCTGATAGAATTATATTAACATTTTAAATGGCAAAAAATATAAAATAAAACTCAAACTTTTTATTTAGAGTGAGACTGCATTTTTTTTAAAAAACTAACACTGGACAAGCAGATAATTTTTATTTTATTTTATGTAACGTTATGACCTTTTAATTTACAGACTCCATAGAAAATAAAATAATTTTTACAAACCAAAATTGCTAAAATAAAGTCTACCCCCCACCCCAAAAAAAAAAAAAAAATATATATATACATGTCTTTTTTTTTCTTTTTTATCTTAAGTACAGACAAAGTTATTGCAAAATAAAAGGGCTCATAGTGGAAATTTAGAATTAAAAAAAAAAAAGGTTCTGGTCCTGAAAATCAGAATTAGCAATCTGCAAGTGTAAAAGCCTTACCTTTGTAAAAACTTTCACCACCCCCACCCTCTCAAATTTCAGTTCCCATTTACAGTATATAACTCAGGTCCTGATAGAATTATAATGACATTTTAAATGGCAAAAAATATAAAATAAATCTCAAACTTTTTATTTAGCGTCAGACTACATTGTATTGTTTATACAGGTACGAAAGTTGAAACAATTGTGGGTAAAGTATCAAAAATTTAAGTTAGCAATCTATTCATGTAATAGACAGGAAATAAGGTATAAGCAAAATTCTTCCTCTCCCCTCCCCCCTACAGAATTCAGGTTCTGATAGAACCCCCTGGAATGTTTATATACAGTATTTGTCAAGTGTAAAAAAAAAAAAAAAAAAAAGCATCTTTTAATGGCAATTAAATCAATACAATTATTTATCAAATTAAAATTAAAGCAATAAAATCCTGTTGGTGAAGCTTTCTCCTCTTACCTTGTACAGGATCCCTGTCCAGCAGTCATTGCAGATAATAATGTGAAGAATAAATGTCCCATCCAATCCTGAACATCAACTTTGTCTCCAGTGCCTATGGGTGGGACTCCAACTGGAAGCTAATATAACTGGAATTACAAGTGCCAAGCCAAACAAACCAAAAACATTGAGCAATTGTTCAGTGATCCCAAAGGAGTTTACAATCCAATGTCCCTACAAAAATCTTATATATGAGCACATCCTGCAATGGCCAGTTTTTTGGCAATTAACTTTCTTTGGATAAAGTATATAATGCAATGTAATAAAAAAAAGATTAAAGTGTATCTATAAAAAAAAAAAAATATTTCAGCTTGCCAGTCCTTAGATGTGGTGGTTGCTTTAGTTTTACATTTTTTAGGCTGAGTAAATTTTTTTTACAGAAAATACCAGTAAAATGTGGATAAAATGTGGAGTTCCGCTTTGAAAGCACTCGCAGATGTAGTAGAACGAGATCTTAAAGGTAGAAATTAATTTTGTAATTGATCATTCAGGTCATTGAACATCCAAAAAAGTTTCAAAATAACTGTCATTGCAGTGTGTCTCATGCTTGATATCCCCACTTCAGTTCCATGAGGAGAAGAGGATGGTGAAGGTTGTAGCGACTGAATTGAGGATATGTGGACCTTTAACAGTTCCTTCAAGGAATAATCACAGAGCGCCATACAATTCTTATTAGACAATTGTACAAAGTCCATGTCGATTAACCACTTGACCTTTGGAAGGTTTTACCTCCCCCATTAATGACCAGGGCATATTTTGCTGTTCAGCACTGCACTAGTTTAACTGACAATTGCGCGGTCATGCAACACTATACACAAATAAAATGTCCATCATTTTTTTCACACAAATAGAGCTTTATGTTGGTGGTATTTGATTACCACTGGGTTTTTTATTTTTTATTATATAAACGAAAAAAAAGACTGAAGATAAAAAAAACAAAAACAAAAAAAAAACAACAATGTTTTACTTTCCGCTATAAAACATATCTAAAAAAAATCTATCTTCTTCATAAATTTATGCCAAAATGTATTCTGCTACATGTCTTTGGTAAGAAAAAAAAATTCAATAAGTGTATATTGATTGGTTTGTGTGAAAGTTATAGCATCTTCAAACTCTTGTGTGTGTGTATATATATATATACTGCAATATATTTACACACACAGTATCTCACAAAAGTGAGTACACCCCTCACATTTTTGTAAATATTTTATTTTATCTTTTCATGTGACAACACTGAAGAAATTACACTTTGCTACAATGTAAAGTAGTGAGTGTACAGCTTGTATAATGCCCCGTACACACGGTCGGACATTGATCGGACATTCCGACAACAAAATCCTAGGATTTTTTTCTGACGGATGTTGGCTCAAACTTGTCTTGCATACACAGGGTCACACAAAGTTGTCGGAAAATCCGATCATTCTGAACGCGGTGACGTAAAACACGTACGTCGGGACTATAAACGGGGCAGTGGCCAATAGCTTTCATCTCTTTATTTATTCTGAGCATGCGTGGCACTTTGTCCGTCGGATTTGTGTACACACGATCGGAATTTCCGACAACGGATTTTGCTGTTGGAAAATTTTATAGCCTGCTCTCAAACTTTGTGTGTCGGAAAATCCGATGGAAAATGTGTGATGGAGCCCATAATACAAGACCCTACACTGACTATCACCATAATGGGCAATTTTTCTTGATTGCCAGTGTAATGGGGCACCCATAAATGAGTCTTCATTGACCACCAATGTGCTGTGGCCAATATATCATGAGCTGCATATATAATTATTGGTATCATGGGTTCCCTGAGACCTAAAAACTATTTTGAGGGTTCCCCAGTGGTAAAAAGGTTGGTTCCCCCCCCTTCATAATATAGTCCAACTCTGTTGACAGACCCCGTGGCATCCGAGTAAGCCCACTTCACAGTAGAAGTCCTTAGTCCTCCCTTTAAAGCTTCAATGTTGCTGCAGCATCATGGCAGGAGGCAGAGCAGGTCTGCATGGAAGCAGGATATCCTTCCACTTCTAAATTCCCACCTTGGTTTAACATTGTTCATTTTATTGGGCCAATCAGCATTACCATAGCAATGAATGGTGCTGTGCATCTTGGTCTGCCCCCTGCACCATGGAAGCCACACCCACCATACCAACCTTATTAGTTCTGGTGGGGGGGGATGACTGGAATCCGGGGTGCACAGCCAGCCCCAGAACCCCCAAGATCCAGCCCTGTTGTACGTGGTGCAACCTGCTGGTGGTATTCTATCTTTAAAGATATGGATATTATCAACATCCTCTTGAGTTCAGTCATTTTGCAGTCACCTAATACACAAACCCTGATGAAGGGTGGAAGTGTCTGACCCCCCCCCCCCCCCAAAAAAAAAAAATGCATTGGTTCTCTGTTTTTTCTCCAACTACCTTTTACCTATTTAGATATCTATCTTTGTCCCTGTTGCAGATCTTCCCTCACTTCCTGTCATGTGAAACTGTTGTCGCCAGGACAGGAAGTGAAGGGAAATCTCTATATTAGAGCCCCTGATAACAGAAGTCCCAACGAGAGTCTAAAATACTTCCCCGGCTCTAACCAAAACTAGAACTTCTACTGGCTTAGAATACACTTTAGCAGGCGTTGTAAGTTCAGCTGAGCCCTAGGGGTGTACTTTCTTATATAATGTGCAGGTGTGAAATAACCAAAAAGCCTCCCTATACCCAGAGGCTATTTCACACCAACACATTAGAGAAGAACGTACACACCTAGGGCTCAGCCAATTTAAAAAAGAAGTTTGAAAGGTCTAATTCTATTATGTTATTATCGTTTAACCACTTCAGTACCGGGCACCTTCACCCCCTTCCTGCCCAGGCCAATTTTCAGCTTTCAGCGCTCTCACACTTTGAATGACAATTGTACGGTCATACAACACTGTGCCCATATGACAATTTTTATCATTTTTGTGAGACAGATAGAGCTTTCCTTTGGTGGAATTTATTCACCACTGGGGTTTTTATTTTAAAAGTCCAAAAATGTTGAAAAAAAAAAGTTTTTCTTAGTTTCTCTTATAAAATGTTGTAAATAAGTAATTTTTCTCCTTCACTGATGGGCACTGGTGAGCTGGCACTGATGGGCACTGGTGACATGGCACTGATATGCAAAACTGATGGGCACTGAGGAGGCGGCACAGGTAGGTGGCACTGAGAGGCAGCACTTATGGGCACTGATAGACAGCAATGATAGGCACCACTGATGTGCACTGATAGGCGGCACTGATGTGCACTGATAGGCGGCACTGATGGGCACTAATTGGCATCACTGGTGGACACTGACAGGCATCACTGATGGGGCTGCACTGATAATCAGGGCATTGATGAAGAGGCACTGATGAACACTGACAGTCATCACTGATCGGCACTGAAAGGCAGCACTGATGGGCACTAATTGGCATCCCTGGTGGGCACTGGTGGGCACTGACAGGCATCACTGATGGAGCTGCACTGATAATCAGGGCACTGATGAAGAGGCACTAATGAACACCGATATTTATCACTGATGGGCACTGAAAGGCAGCACTGATTGGCACTAATTGGAATCCCTGGTGGACACTGGTGGGCACTGACAGGCATCACTGATGGGGCTGCACTGATTATAAGTGCAAATGTCCCTACTGAGGAAAGCTGCTTATCGGCTCTCCTCTCCTCATGCGCTGTCAGTGTGAGGAAAGGAATGCCGATAACTTGCACTTCCTATTTACACTGTGATCAGCTGTGATTGGACACAGCTGTTCACATGGTAAAGAGCCGCTGTGATTGTGGTTGGCCCTTTACCATGATCTGTAAAGGGTTAGAGGGACACACATCACCACCGATCGTCATGCGTCGCGCTTTAGTTGTGGCAGCTGCATTCATTTTCTTATTATAGGCTTTTTTTCCCCCTCTGCTTTCACCTGGTGATCTGGCAAGTAACACGCCTCCTGTATTAGAGCGCCCCCCCCCCCCCCACACACACACACACACTTTGGATGAAGGGACACAGAGGGGCAACTTTGGACAGCACCATTGTCAGTCTTGGGGAGAGGGGAGTGTTAGATGGACTAGCACACTTTATAAGCAGTTGCAGCAAACCGTTTTTTTTTTTCCTTTTGGGATAAAGATTTTCCATAAATAAATCAAAGCTGATCATTGTAAGCACCCCTGCCTGTGGTAAATGTTTTTTTTTTTTCATCACTGTAACTGTTACATCTGCAGGACAGCTTGTTCTTTGAAAAACAACAGACTTTCCGGCTGAAAATAGAAGAAATAATTCCATTTTTCTATTTTTTTTTATTGAGGGTTTTATCAAGTTCAGTAAACAAAAGGAACAAAAGAAAAAAAAATCTGATGGTAAAGTAAGACAAGAAAAGAAAAATTAAAAAACAAAAAAACAAAAACAAAAAAATAAAAACATTTCACAAGATTTCCCAGAATTGGAAGATTTCAAAGGTTTCCCAGGGGGACTACATGGCTAAAATAAAGAGACATTTTGAGTGATAACTCAGTGCTGGTGACTTAGGTTTCTATGAATGTTAATTTTTTTTTTACTTTCATAAAAAGAGAAAAGAAACAATGTTGACATTTTATTCCATTTTAAATATTACCCCTCCAAACAATGATGTAGCACTCTTGCACCTCTTTAGTTTAGGAAGTGTTAGCGCAGTTGGTGGGTATCACTGCAACCATGTCACTTATAGAAATGTATATAATATATATATATAGATATATATCTATATAGATATATATCTATATATAGATATATCCATATCTATATATAGCTATATAGATATAGCTATATCTATATATATCTATATAGATATAGCTATATATTTATATATCTATATATAGATATATTGATAGCTATATCTATATCTATATATATATAGATATAGATATCTATATATACATCTATCTATCTATCTATCTATCTATCTATCTATCTATCTATCTATCTATCTATCTATCTATCTATCTATAGTATATACACAAGGTGGTATCAAAAAGTTTTGCGACTAGTACATTTTGTAACAAGCCAGCAGATGGCAGCACAAGGCTGTACGCACAGTCACAGGGAGCACCGACCTTCATAAGTTATAGTGCCAAACGACATTATCCTGTGTATATCGGGAGCTGTGCAACTGATGCTATGGTGACCACATCTGCCATTTCATCATGGTCAGCAAGTTAGAACAAGGAGCAAACCTGAAATTCTCTGTGAAACTGGGCAAATCTGCCACAGAGACGTTTGACATAAATCGGCAAGTTTACAGCAATGCTGCAATGAGTCGTTTGAGGTGTTTTGAGTGGCATACGGGATTGTTCTCCGACAATCATCATGCACCAGTTGCCAAATAGTTTCAACATTTTTTCGAGGGTTGAGCTTGTTGAAGGTCTTGCTGATCTCTCATCATCTTCCAGTCTTGAAGTACACTTGCCATTCAGGTCAGGGCTCCCTGTGACTCTGCATGCAGCCTTTTGCTGCCATCTGTTGGAGTGTTACAAAACATTTTGGTACTTTTTGTACGCTTTCAAAATCATTTGGTGGAAGGGGGGGGGGATTATGGTGTGGGGTTGTTTTTCAGGGGTTGGACTTGGCCCCTTAGCTCCAGTGAAAGGAACTCTCAAGTCGTCAGCATACCAAGACATTTTGGACAATTTCATGCTCCCAACTTTGTGGGAACAGTTTGGGGACGGCCCCTTCCTGTTCCAACATGACTGCGCACCAGTGCACAAAGCAAGGTCCATAAAGACATGGATGAGCATGTCAAACATTCCCATAGACACACTCCTTAACCTTGTGGACGGCCTTCCCAGAAGAGTTGAAGCTGTTATAGCTGCAAAGGGTGGGCCAATTCAATATTGAACCCTACGGACTAAGACTGGGATGCCATTAAAGTTCATGTGCGTGTAAAGGCAGGTGTCCCAATACTTTTGGTAATTGAGTGTATATATAAAATGTATTCTGGGTCGGCACAGAGCATTGGGCTAGATAAATCTACAACAATCAATCAGAAAGTAACATCCGATACGAATTTAGGCAAGTACCTCTCGATCTATTTCTTTGGTTTGCTGCTCTACCTAAATCTCTAGCTTTTATGTTGCTTGTTTGGTGAACTAAATCATTACCATTTGACAGACTCCTCACATACCTTCTGAAGAGGAAGTTAAATTCCATAGATGTCACTTTTGTCAATAGAATAACGCACCCTAGATAACACATCCCTCCCAACTTTCAGAGATGGGAATGAGGAACATCTATCAGCAAAAGTATGTAGGTATAGGACACACACCCTGCCACGCCCCCTTAAAGGAGAATTGTATATATATATATATATATATATATATATATATATATATATATATATAAAATGATTGGTTAAACCCAAAAGTGCATTTTTACCACTACTATTCCTTCATACTGGCTTCTGGAATTTACAAACGCAGCAATCTGGAAGTTGGATGAAAAGTTTAGCATTGGAAAAACTGTTTTTGAAAGATAAAAAGTGCATTTTATATACAACTATATAGATCAGACCAAAATGAGGGACACATAAGCAGGAATGAGGGACTGAGGGACTTTGTTCTGAATGAGGGACCGTCCCTCAAAATCAGGGACAGTTAGGAGCTATGGATAACGGAGGATTATGTGTGCAGTATGTCCAGCCAAAACCTTTTACTTACTGTTGGATAGGGTGGGGAATGGTTAGAACCTTTGTTCTAATGAGGTTCCATTAGAGAGATTTCCCCTTGTTTCCTGCCTTGCTGACAATGTTTCACAAAACATGAAGTGAAGGGCTCTCTCCGACTGCAACAAGGGCCATCTTTAATATTGATTGGACCCTGGGCAAACATTTTCCTAGGGCCCCCCTTGCCCAACCCCACCACCCCCCGGCCCCCACTATGCAAATTCTCTCTCCACCTGCTCTGAGACATACAATAAATAGCAGGTAGACTCAAAATCAGTTTACTGCAGCAGATCAGACAGCAATTGCAATTGGTTGTCAGAGGTTACAGCATATCATTACCACTTACTGACTGGTTGCTAGAGGTTACAGCACATTATTACTGCTCACTGATTGGTCGTTAGAGGTTACTGCACATCCTTGCTGCACATAGATTGGTTGTTAGAGGGTACTTCACATCATTACCGCTCACTGATTGGTTGCTAGAGGTTACTGCACATCATTACTGTTCATTGCTTGGTTGCTAGAGGTTACAACACATTATTACTGCTCACTGATTGGTCGCTAGAGGTTACTGCACATCCTTGCTGCACATTGATTGGTTGCTAGAGGTTACTGCACATCATTACTGCTCTCTGATTGGTTGCTAGATTATAGATAGATTATGCTACAAATGCAAAGCTGTCCCATTGCCAGATTTAAACTGTTGTTTTGCATTGCAGCAGAATTTGGGCAGAAAAGATGGGGATAATGAAGCCGACCAGGATTACATTCAAAAACAGTACTGTCAATGATCATAGCAAGCAGAGATTAGTGATCGTTTAGCTGTTAAAGAAGTGAAAGTTCAACTCAGCAGGCCAGGGCAAATGAGCTTATTCAGGCTGTAAATCACACAAAATACCACCTGCCCGCTCATCCATGCTGACCAGTGTTATATGAAAAACAACACTTTTAAACTGGAAATGGGAATGCTTTGCATTTGTAGCATAATCTATCTATAATCTAGCAACCAATCAGATAGCAGTAATGATGTGGAGTAATCTCTAGCAACCAATCAATGTGCAGCAAGGATGTGCAGTAACCTCTAGCGACCAATCAGTGAGCAGTGATAATGTGCTGTAACCTCTAGCAACTAAGCAATTAGCAGTAATGATGTGCAGTAACCTCTAGCAACCAGTGAGCGGTAATGATGTGCAGTAACCTCTAGCAACCAATCAGTGAGCAGTATTAATGTGCTGTAGCCTCTACCAACCAAGCAATAAGCAGTAATATGTGCAGTAACCTCTAACAACCAATCAGTGAGCAGTAATGATGTGCAGTAACCTCTAGCAACCAATCAGTGTGCAGCAAGGATGTGCAGTACTCTCCAGTGACCAATCAGTGAGCAGTAATAATGTTCTGTAACCTCTAACAACCAGTCAGTAAGTGGTAATGATATGCTGTAACCTCTGACAACCAATTGCAATTGTTGTCTGATCTGCTGCAGTAAACTGATTTTGAGTCTACCTGCTATTTATTGTATGTCTCAGAGCAGGTGGAGAGAAAAATTGCATAGTGGGGGCCGGGGAGTGGTGGTGTTGGGCCAGGGGGCCTCAGGAAAATGTTTGCCCAGGGTCCAATCAATATTAAAGACGGCTGTGGCAGAAAGGTAAAGAAGAAGAGCGGTAACAGAGTAACGGCTCAAACAGTCATACACATGTTCTCATTCAGATCATAACTCTCACCACCCACCGGCTTTCCTCATCCATGCTGCCTTAGGGCTGTCATTGCCTCCTCACTGCGATCCTCTCTCAGTCCTCTGACCCCTGCCACTGCTCATTAGTGTGTCTCTCCACCCTGCCATTAACATTCCCTAGACTCCTCACATACTTTCTGAAGAGAAAGTGGAATTCCTTAGATGTCATTACAACTTTTCTTTTGGCTTGACACATCGTTCTTAGACTTCTTACCTGCAGACCTCTCCTGTAGAGCAACAGGAGGTGAATTAGCTGCCTGTCCTTAAATGCATTGCTGGAAAACTGGAGTTTTCTTCATTCTTGCTTGCAATCAGTGCTTAGTCAAACAGAAATACTGAAAGTAGCTGTAAAATCTCTCTTTTGAAGGCTGAAGCAAGAAGTTTGCCATGTCCTGCCACAGTGTGAAAAGAGGTTTGCATCACCCAGGGTTCTCATCCAGACAGGCCGAGGGGCCTCCATAGTGCTTGTGTCATACAGAGGAAGCTAGAGTTTCAGTTTCTTCAGAGATTGATAAAACCCAGTTTGGGTCCTGAAACCTGGAGATTTCATAGAGACTTGGGAGGGATGAAGTCTCCAATCCTGGGTCCAGTGTAATGAGTTGGCAGGTGTGTGCAGAGCATTTGTTACAGATGTGACCTGGGGTCAGGGCTCTACCCCAGCGGACAAAGCAGATCTCCACCCAGGAGTAAGGAGACAGGTGGGAGCCAGTGCAAAAGGGAACAACTGAAGACTGTCTGGAGAAGACCTGAGGACTGAGGCCAGAGCAGCAGTGCTGCAAGGGTAAGCCAGGAGGCTGATGAACAATAGTTTTGTGGCAGAGAAATGTTGAAAAACCCTGCAAGGGAAACCCATGTGTAAAACGTGAATTTTGTTTTAGTAGGAGTAGGCAAGAAAACCCTCAAAAATAAGATTTAAGCGAGTGTCTGAGTCCTTGAAATGGTTATAAAGGCAGAAGGTTTTTCTTTTTACCTAGGTAAAAAAAAAAAAAACTTCTGTGCACAGGATGCACCCCATTCCCTCCTTACCTGACCCCAATTTCGTTCCAGCGCTGTGCCCAAAACAGAGGCACTCTCTGCTCTATGCCTCCTCATAGGACAGAGAGCCATTGGCTCCTGCTGCTGTCAATAAAATCCTGTGACAAGGGAGTGGGAGGGGGCCGAGCCATGCTCTCTGAGCCTATGGTCTTAAGCAGCACGGATCAGGATCAAGCCCACGGGTGTGGAAGCGGCTTCCTATGATGGCACACTGAGAAGAGGAGGAGCCAGAAATGCAGACTGGGGACCCTAGAAGATAAGGATTGGGACCACCATATGTAAAAACCATTGCACAGAGCAGGTAGGTATGATATATTTATTACGTATTTATATTTCTTTAAAGAAGGTTTACAATCACTTTAATGCTCTACCATTTAAAGTTGGTTCCTTATATACGTATATATGCAATTATAGGTATTGTGTGCATTTTCTGCATATTCAGACATTTCTTCAATATCTACAGACCTGATTGCAATTATACCCAAAAAACTGTGAGCAACAGAATCATGGCAAGGTTATTTCTAGACATGTGCGGTTCGTTTCGCTCCAAATGAAAATTCGGATGAATTTTGTTTTTTTCGGAAATTCGGATGTATCCAAATTTCCAAATTAGAATAGTACCGAATTTAAACAAATCCAAAATAACGAAAAAAAAAATCGGGCAAAATTCGAATCGTTTTCTAATACTTTTAGATTTCTAATAGTTTTCAAATTCGAATTCGAAAAGTTTTCAAACTCGAATAGTTTTCCAATTTCCAAAGAGAATAAAATAGAATAGAAAATAAAGAAATAGAATAGAAAAAAAACAAAATTATAATTTTTTTCTATTCTATTCCTTTATTTTCTATTCTATTTTCTTTGGAAAACTTTTGAATTCGAAAACTGAATATCCATTGCATCAACATTGAAGGCCCATCTCCCAGGTACCTACTGTATACATTACTGTTAAGAGATATCTCAGTGATTGCTGTTGACAAAGAGCCAGGGATTGTGTAGCAACTTGTGCCCAGGTCATTGGTTAGACCAGCCTGCAAAATAAGAAAATAAATTATAGAGTAAATTTAATTGGTAAATACAGACTATTACTACTGCAAACTCATTTTAGATGACTTTTTTTTAAAATATAGGTTCTAATGTTGCGTGAGTCCTTTTGGATCAAACTAATGCACACCTGGGGTCAGCTTTTAAATTTTATCACTGAGGATATCTATGCATTATCTGTACTGCTAAAGGGGTTCTTTGGATCTCTTGCTAATCTATTTCAATATTTTATGTTGCATTTTGGAGCATGGCTCTCCCTACAACTCTTATTGAGACCTATGCTAAATGCATTAATGGTAAAACCAAGCGTGGACCTTATATAGTCACATACTTATACACACCTAAATAATTTTGTTGGACAACCTATTCCAAAACTATGGGCATTTAAATAGGTTTGCACCCCTTTGTGCCTATCATGCACCTTATACACCTTACTAACCGATCCGTGACTGTGATCTGTGATCTTTGCCAATCTCGTCACTGGCTTCCACTAGGGCAGCATATCATTTTCAAAATACTAACTATAATATACAAAGCCATCCAAAACTTTTTACCCAGCTACATCACCAACCTTATCTCAAGATATTGTCTGAATTCTCCAGTCCGCTCCCCCAAGACATCTTGCTCTTTAGCACCCTTGTTACCTCCTCCCATGTTCACCTTTGGGACTTCTCCAGAACCTTTTCAATCCTTTGGAACTCCCTACCCCATTATGTCTGGTTAACTCCTACCCTGTCTGACCAAGGGGATCCTAGGTCAGACAGGCTTCCCTGAATGAAACGTATTCATTCAGGGAAGCCTACCCCACATCCACCTAAAAACTGTACTTGGATCATCTTCTTCAGATCATCCCCCTCAAGCCATGACCTCCTTATCACCAAAACTCACCATCTTTGAAATACCAACATCTTCTTTCATACAGGTTCATATACAATATACACATGTATTATACTTATATAAAATGATGAATACCTATTTCCAAATAGCGAAAGACTAATGCCCCGTACACACGGTCGGATTTTCCGACGGAAAATGTGTGATAGGACCTTGTTGTCGGAAATTCCGACCATGTGTAGGCTCCATCACACATTTTGCATCGGATTTTCCGACACACAAAGTTTGAGAGCAGGATATAAAATTTTCCGACAGCAAAATCCGTTGTCGGAAATTCCGATCGTGTGTACACAAATCCGACGGACAAAGTGCCACGCATGCTCAGAATAAATAAAGAGATGAAAGCTATTGGCTACTGCCCCGTTTATAGTCCCGACGTACGTGTCACCGCGTTCAGAACGATTGGATTCTCCGACAACTTTGTGTGACCGTGTTTAAAAAATATAAGGGGGTCTGAATACTTTCCGTCCCCACTGTGTATTCAACAATATCACTGAAAATCTCCTGTTGCCTGAGTTTGGAGTTGCATTGTCAATTCTGGGCTTTTGTACCACCTCCCCATCCCTTTAGATTGTAACCTCCATGTGCAGAGCCCTCCTACTCCTTCTGTATTGAACTGTATTGTAATTGTATTGTGCCTTTTTATATTGTAAAGTGCTGTGCAAACTGTTATGCCCCGTACACACGGTCGGACTTTGTTCGGACATTCCGACAACAAAATTCTAGGATTTTTTCCGACGGATGTTGGCTCAAACTTGTCTTGCATACACACGGTCACACAAAATTGTCGGAAAATCCGATCGTTTTAAACGCGGTGACGTAAAACATGTACGTCGGGACTATAAACGGGGCAGTGGCCAATAGCTTTCATCTCTTTATTTATTCTGAGCATGCGTGGCACTTTGTCCGTCGGATTTGTGTACATACGATCGGAATTTCCGACAACGGATTTTGTTGTCGGAAAATTTTATCTCCTGCTCTCCAACTTTGTGTGTCGGAAAATCCGATGGAAAATGTCCAATGGAGCCCACACACGGTCGGAATTTCCGACAACACGCTCCGATCGGACATTTTCCATCGGAAAATCCGACCGTGTGTACGGGGCATTAGCGCTATAAAAATCCTGAATGATTAAAATAATAATAATACTATTGATATCCTCAGCTTTTCTGGAAAGGCATGCCACAAACTGTTGGATTGTGTCTGTGGGGATTTGTGCTCCTTCAGGCTAAAGAGCATTTGTGAGGTCAGGTACTGATAGTGGATGACAAAACCTGGTTTACAGTCGGTGTTCCAATTCTTCCCAATGGTGGGTGTTCAGTAGGGTTGGGTTCAGGACTCATGAAAGTCACTTGAGTTCCTCCGAGTCCACATCACACTCCTCATATTTGGAGCTGGCTTTTTGCACCTGGAATCAATAACTCGGAGGGGAGTTCGATTAGTTTTCGCCAAATAGTGTAAAAATTTATATGGTGTTGCCATATGGGTGTGTATTGTCATCATGTTGTAGGTATCCTTAATTGGACTTAGTGCAAGCTGGAATAAAGCAGGAAGGAGGGTCTCTGCAGATACATGCAGGAAGCAACTGGTAGGGGTCCAATTCCTTTAAAGAACAACCAAACTGCAGTACACTGATTTTATAACAGGACTGTATTTTTGATACAACAATACAAGTAAAGTAAAGGTATTTCTAAAGGTACATCTTCTTTTTTACATTGCAACCATCTGCAAATTCATTTCCACTATTCAGCATTTTACGTTCTCAGCAAGAATTTTGTGCAAGTCTAGTTGAAATCAAAACAAGTGTGCCATCTTGTGGCTGCAAAGATGTGGTGTGTGACTTCTCCAGATCAACATTTCTCAACCTTTTTTTCAGTTGTGATACCCATTATAAGTATGTCACATCCCGAGGCACCCTAGTCTAAAATGTAAGAGACTTAAATATTACTTATCAATGGGAAATCTGAGCTTAGGATGGTGCACACAACTTCCTAGATGATATTAACTTTCCACCACAAGCTCCTTTTCACATCAGAGGTTCCTCGTTGGGTCAGAGGTTCCCCCTTCACATCAGAGGTTCTTCATTGAGTCAGAGGTTCCCCCTTCACATCAGAGGTTCTTCATTGAGTCAGAGGTTCCCCCTTCATATCAGAGGCTTTCCATCAAATCAGAGGTTTCCCCCTTCACATCAGAGGTTCCCTATCAAATCAGAAGTCCAACCTCAGATTTCCCCCTTCGCAACAGAGGTTTCACATTACATCAGAGGTTCCCCATCAAATTAGCGATCTCCCCTTCTCATCATAGGTCCCCTTCACATCATGGTAAAAGTCCCCCCCATCACATCAGAGTCCCCTTTTTATATCAGAGTCACCCCTTAATGCCAGAGCACCCCCCATTACAGAACTATACATTGGAGCCCCTCATCACACCAGAGTTCCCCCTATACAGCCAAAGCCTCTATACATAAGTGCCCCGATAACATCAGTGTTGCCCTATTACATCAGAGCCTTCCCATCACATTAGAGCTCCCCCCATCACAGAGCCCCCCAGTCACACAGCCCCGCGTGCAACTTGCCCTAGACCAGAGTTATGTGCTGCCACGGGCAAAGAAGCTGTGAATCCTGGCCCTAGACCATCTTTGGTTGTTCTCAGGACTCATAAAACTTATGATGGTGATCCAGAGCAAACTGGTGAAACTGAGACAGCACCTGGGCCAGAGACACTGGTTTAGAAAAAGGATAAAATTGCATGACATATGAAGGACATACTCCACAGTCTCTTACCAACCTGTTATACATATTCTAAAAACCCCTCCAAATGCCCCCACAAATAACGTGACAAGGTTTTGGATTAAATGGCCTGACGACCTTTTATTAACAATTACCATAAATAAAATAAATAACTTTTTAAATAACCGTTAACCGACTTTTATATATATATCTTTTTGGGGTCTTCGAGGGCAACGACACACAACCTGGTCACTGCGACCAACTCTTTTAAACTTTAGGCCTCCGGTCGCAAGTCCCTGACTCCGAGACGGTACTCAACCTTCGCAGTGACCTACCTTTAACTCCTTCCTGGTTAACTCCTCGTAACCGGAAGGTACCTGAGAACCCCATACCACAGATGGGTCCCAACCATGTTATATGTATATAACAGCCATCTTCTCCCCCTCCAAAGACCCAGCACTGCGGGGCTGTCCTGACAGCCCCACTCTCTTTTAACCAAACCAGGGGAGGATGGGTGGGAATCTTTCTCTCCGCCGCTCACCTACTGGTGTCACTTCCCCCTCTCCTGCTCTTACAACCCAGCGCGCCTCCTTGCTTTGGCCACTCCCTTCTCTTTAAGGGGACAACTTTTTCTAATCTAATGCCTGAATGTGGCTGTCCACATTTGTCATGCTGTCCCTCTGTCCATCCTTTCCTCTCCTTACTCCGGGACTTCCTTATGCATTTATTTTTTAAACACAATTCATTACTTTCTAGTACTCACCAGTGCTGCAGGGCCCATTATAACACCCTATGCGTCCATGCTGGGCCACTGGATGTCCTTATAATTCTGCGTCTGAGTGCTCCATCTGTGATCAGGACTACCTGAAAGGTGTTTACCTGGATTCAAAGAACAAGGAAAGACCTCAGTCATACATCGTGAAATCATTTATGCAATCACCTCATTAAACTGTGAAATGTATCTTTCTTTTTCTTTCCTTTATCTTTCTTATGATGTCAATAAAGCATATTGTAACATTTGAATACAAAATCCATGTCTCAAGTTTGCTATGTATTAAATATCAGACTTGAGGTTTTACAGTAATAAGACAGTAGAAGGAAATCTCTGATCACAGGGCTTTTTTTCTCAGAGAATAGGTGCAGGAACTCAACCATGCCCGCCACATTTACATACCTGTGAAATGGCATGAAATAGTAGCTCTTCCCTCTGCATACAACCCCCTCCCTCCACTGCCCTCATCTTCTCCCCCTTCTTAAAAGCTCCACCATCTGTCATATATCTTACCTTTGTTGCAATATTAAGCTGAAGCACCTATCTGGCTGTAGTACCTCCCAGCATACTATACTATACTACAGTCACTTGCAAGGGAGATCATGCAGTAGGAGCATCAACAACTGCTCACCAGGGAAAAAAAATGGAGACCACAGAGGGTGCAGCCTACCACACACCCTCTCCTGCCCATGACTGCACTGAACCCTGGGCACCTCTTCTGTATCTCCCTTGTCCCTGTCCGGCACTCAGTGGGATCTGCGCAGGAGATCTGACCTGTGGGAGCTACCTGGAGATAAGCTATCACTTGTAAAACGCAGAAGCTGGACTTCAGTGTTACCAAGTGATAGTGGTGAGCAGGGAGCAGGAGACCTGAGCCAGAGGTGGTGGAACTGAGTTCCCCCCTAATTATATGCCCATTGTATTTTTTGCACAGGAGAACCGACCTGCCACAGTGTAATGACGGCGGTTGGTCGGCAAGCAGTTAAAGAGAAAAAAAAAAAAAAAAAAAACTTAAAACACAAAATGCATGACAACTGCATGCAAAAGCACATAAAAAAAACAAGGGTTTAAAGCGCAAAAAACGCACTGCAAAAATGTGACTGGAAAAACGCATCAAGCGTAGCCGCATAGATGTGAACCTAGGGTAAATGCAATTTGACCACATCCATGATTTTCATACTACTTCCTTTCTTCCCACCATATTTTTAGGGAGGGTGTAAAAAAAAAATGACCCGCCATGGGTGCCAGATGTGCTGGGTACCCCGCTGTCTAGAAATAGTTGATTAATGTGAAATTTGAATACATTTTCATATTAATTAATGAATTTAGAATAAAATAAGTGTGTCTATGTATCCTTTACAAATGCTTACTTTTCACAGCTCTCGCCCATTGTCTCTCGATTGGTTTGCTCGATGAAGGTCACAACACACCTAAACCAGAAAATGACGTACATTTTTTAAGGCGGTGTCACTGGAAGTTTTATAATCGAATTCTTTCTGAGAATAGAAACTATAAGTTGTTTATTGTACACTGTCCACACAAACACTTGCAGAGAGAGGAAGCCTGCGCGAGGAGGTAAGCAAAATGCATTATTTAAAAAATTTAAATTTAGGTTTATTAATTCATTTTTTATTATCTTAATATTCCCATCGCAAGTCACAAGACACACCACATTAACAAATCTAAAGCCTTGTACACACGATCAGATTTTCATCCGGGAATTGTGTGATGATAGACTGTTGGGCTAAAATCTGACCGTTAAGCCTCATAAACACGATCAGACTTTCCGGCGAGAATTGTGTGATGACAGGCTGTTGGTGGAAAATCCGACCGTGTGTACGCTCCATCGGACAATTATTGGATTTTCTGCGGACAAATGTTGGCTAGCGGATTTTTCAATTTTCCGCGGACAAATGTGTGTTGTTGGATTTTCCGAGCGTGTGTACACAAATCCGTCGGACGAATGTCCAAAGTACAAACACGCATGCTCGGAAGCAAGGGCGAGCCGGAAGCGGTCGGTCTTGTAAACTAGCGTTCGTAATGGAGAATTAACATTCGTGACGCGGCAAATTATGAAATCTTCAAATGCAGCGCACAATTCTCTTCTTCTTTATAATGGGATAATAATGAAGCTGCTTTGCTGGTGATACTGATGGAGTTATTTCAAACATATTTTCAAAGGCTTTTTTTTCTAGTGATATCAAGAATATTATTATTATTATGCTTTTTTTTTTTTTTTTTATTTGGGCAAGTTACCACAACACCATTATCCTGTAGTTTTTAAGATCAAAGATACAACTATGTTGGTGTCCCTTGTTAATTTTGCATTGTATTTTTTTAAATGTAACTGCCGACTCCCAAACTGTCATATGAAGTAAAACACATAGCCAAGTATTATTCTACACAATTTTTTTTATTGTGCATTAAAAAAAGAAAACAAATAAAATTAGACATACTATCTGCCAATAGAACTTAAAGTGGGGTTCCACCCAAAAAAACAAAAATACATGAAAAATCCTAAAAAAAAAACAACAAAAAAACATTTAGATATATATATATATTTTTACTCACCTCTAAATGCCTGTTGCTAGGGGGTCCCTCGTCGTCTGCCCCTTCCAGTGCCTGGGCTGGTGACATCACTTCCCCCTCGGCACAGGAAGGGCTCCACTCTGCTCCCTCCCTCCTGTCAATCATCTGGGACCCATTACAGGTCCCAGGTGACTGAGAGGCCCACGCATGCGCAGTGGGTGCCAAGCTGCGAAGCCACAGCCCGGCGCCCACAGTTGCAATGCCGACGCCGCTGAACGGAGGGGGAGACGAGCGGGGCTTCGATCCCCTGCATCGCTGGACCCTGGGACAGGTAAGTGTCCAATTAAAAGTCAGCAGCTGCAGTATTTGTAGCTGCTGACTTTTAATTTTTTTTTTTTTACCCGACCCCCTGGGTGGAACTCCTCTTTAACCAAAAAGTGCATTCTATGCATCCAAAAATATAGAAAATATACCAAATCAAATTATTATTATTCAACCAAAAAATAAAATAAAAGACTCATGCATGTGTCCTGCTTCTTAATATAGGGGGTCAACAATGCCAAGAGTTGGTGAAAGCAGGGGTCCGTTATCTGGAGATAATTCAGAAAATCATCCGGATTATTCTCCTGGAGCTCCCGCAGCAAAGGCATATGACATAATTGGTCATGATTAATAAAGCAACCAATTTTTGGTACAAGAAATCCTCCTCCTCCTGTTCCTGGACTGGACTTGGGTCAAAGCGATAACTCCAAGGCCAATAATAAATAACACGTTATCTCCTCCGATGCGGCAACATGTCTGGTTGACGAACGGCCATTCAGAAATAAACTGAAAAGCGCAAAATGAAAAGCATGAATCAACACTCACCAAACTTCTACTAACACGAAATCAGCAGAAGGAGCCCAAAGGGTGGCACTAAAGAGCTGAAAAAACACATATTACGTCACTACGTTCGTGTTTGTTGTCTGACAATTCCTTGCCGTTTGTATGCAAGACAAAATCCAGGCACACGCCTTCGGACAAAAGTTTGAGGTTTTGTCTGCAGGAAAATTCGATCGTGTGTACGAGGCTTAAGGGCAGACAGTGTGCACACCTAGTTGATGGCTAATTCTGAAGATCTGTCGGCACAGTAGACAGGGTGAATTATGGTCTTAAAGTGTATCAAACCCCCAAAATAAAAATGTTATATATTGCAGCTTTCCAGTCATCAGATGCAGTAAGGAGGCCGCATTCGTTTTCCTTTTAACCGCTTGCCGACCAGTCGCTGCAGTTAAACGCCGTAGGGGTACATCAATCATGCTGATTGGCCAGCGGTGGAGCCAATCAGTGGGTCCGGTGGACTTGATGTCCTCCGGCCGCCGCCCGCGATCATTCCCCGCAGAAACAGAATGGGGATCTGCCAAAGTAAACAAGGCAGATCTCCGTTCTTTCAGGGGATGGATGACACTATGCAGGAAGATGGATCTGTGTGTTGTTCCAGGCAGCTCATCCCCCATACAGTTAGAACACACACTGAGGGAACACATTTAACCCCTTGATCGCCCCTGATGTTAACCCCTTCCCAGCCAGTGTCATTAGTACAATGTTAGTGCATATTTTTAGCACTGATCACTGTAATAATGTCACTGGTTCCCAAAAAAGTGTCCGATCTGTCCGCCGCAATGTCGCAGTCCTGCTAAAAGTCGCTGATCACTTCCATTACTAGTAAATTTAAAAAAATAATAAAAATGCCATAAATCTATCCCTTATTTTGTAAAAGCCTTAACTTTTGCGCAAACCAACCAATATACGCTTATTGGGGTTTTTTTTTACCAAAAATATGTAGAGGAATACTAATTGGCTAAATTGATGAAGAAATTTGAGTTTTAACATTTTTTTTTATTGGATATGTTTTATAGCAGAAAATAAAAATATAGTTTTTTTTTCAAAATTGTAAGGGATTTTTTTGTTTATAGTACAAAAAATGAAAACCGCAGAGGTGATCAAATACAACCAAAAGAAAGCTCTATTTGTGGGAAAAAAGGGACATCAATTTTATTTGGTTACAACGTTGCACCATTACGCAATTGCCAGTTAAAGTAACGCAGTGCCGTATCGCAAAAAAATAAAAAATTGCCTGGTCATTAAGGGGGTAAATCCTTCCGGAGCTGAACTGGTTAAAGTAGAACTATGGGCAAGACTTTTTTTTTCCATTTCGGATAGAGCAGGTGGGGGGTGGGGGTTATAACACCTGTCAGAGTTTTTTTGTCATCTGTGTAGCATTGTGGAGATTTCTCTTCACTTCCTGTCCCATAGCAAAGCAGGACGTGAGTGGGAATCTCTGCAAATCAGGGGAATCCCTTGGGGACCCCCCAGGTCACCAGAACTAGTGTCCCCATTGGAAGATTTCCCCTCCATTACTTTTCTGGGGACAACCCAAAATGTGGGATTTTCTTTTACTTTCACTTTCTCTCCTTAGCGGGGACACAGACAGCAATAAAAACTGACAGGGGCTCCAATCCCTCTCCACTCCATCCAAAAAAAACGAAAAAAACAAAGTTTTGTCTTTAGTTATACTTTAAGGTTTTTCTAGTTCCTTTATTTTCACCTGGTGATCCTGCCAGAAAGACACTTCCTGCCCTGGGGTGACAGTGCTCAATCACTGTACTCTGCCTAATGCCCTTCCTTGATTTGGAATACAAACACCTCCCCCTGAAGCTGGGGTGTATGATGAAAACCTGTATACTGCAAAAAAAGGTGACTTTCCAATATGATAAATAAATAAATACAATGAATACGTTCAAGCAGAGATATAATGATGGGAATAATAAACTGGAAAATAACTCTAATTAGAAACCTACCTCTCTCTTTTTCAGATAGTAGACTACTACTAGTACTCAGTTATGAAAGCAGAAAATGTAAGTATTTTATACTGTGACAACATCTTGTTTTTTTCTGTGAGTACCCTGCTTGGCAGTAGAGTTAAATTATTTAATGGTAGGGCCGGCCCTACCATCAGTCCTGGTGGGTCCATGGGACCCAGGCGGCACTTTAAGAGGGGCCACAACAGGGGCGCACTGCCCGAGGACCCGAGGCTCCCTCCCTCTAGCATGCAGTGTCATCCTTGCATCATGCTCCGCTCCCCAGCCCCGCCCTGCTTGTACTGATGGGGAAAGGAGCAGAGTGGGGCAGAGCTGGGGAGTGGGGGGGGGTGCGGGGTAGAAGCAGCTCTCCTGGTCCTGGAACAGCACAGGCTTCAATAGTAGGAGCACCAGCCGCCACTGCTGTCGCTGCATGTTGCATCACTGAGCCCGGGATCGGAGCTTAGTTGGTTGGTGGCGGAGAAGAGGTAGGAGGGAGCCTTCGTGGTGCTTCACAATTCATATACCTGTGAACTGATCTGATGTTTTTGGGCATGTCTTTTTGCTGGAGGCGGCATGTCTCATTGCTGAATATATGGGGGATGTCTCTTTGCTGGATTGGGCTGTCTCTTTACTATATGGGGATGTCTCTTTGCTTTATGGAAATTCCTCTTTGCTGAATATATGGGGATGTTTCTTTGCTGGATTGGGCTGTCTCTTTACTATATGGGGATGTGTCTTTGCTTTATGGAAATGTCTCTTTGCTTTATGGAAATGCCTCTTTGCTGGGGGGAAGTCTCTTTCCTGGATTGGGCTGTCTCTTTACTATATAGGGATGACTCTTTGCTTTATGGAAATGCCTCTTTGCTGAAAATATGGGGGATGTCTCTTTGCTGGATTGGGCTGTCTCTTTACTACTTGGGGAATGTCTCTTTGCTTTATGGAAATGTCTCTTTGCTGAATATATGGGGATGTGTCTTTGCTGTATGGAAATGTCTCCTTGGTTTATGGAAATGCTTTTTTGTTGAATATATGGGGAAGTCTCTTTGCTGGATTGGGCTGTCTCTTTACTATATAGGGATGACTCTTTGCTTTATGGAAATGTCTCTTTGCTGGATGGGTGTGATTTTTTTTTGGGGGGGGGGGGGGGGGGGCGGAGGGGAAGGGCAGCATTTCATTCTTGAACCCAGACAGCACAAGTCTTGGGCCAGCCTTGATAGGTAGGATCTATATTGCTACAGGAGAGAAATATTATTTTACGTTTTTTTAGAAAACAGCACTTTTGGTAATTACATGACACATATTTGAAATGACCACATTGTGAAAAGTTACTGTGTGTTATTTTTTTTCTGTTTGTTCAGAAAAGAAGAGAAACTACAAGTTGGACAGAATTATGGGAGAAGGTTAAGAACTATTTGGATAAACATTGTGAAAAGTTTTTGTTTTTGTTGCCCTTTTGCTCCTTCTTGGAGTAGTTAAAGTAGAATAATAGGCATTTTTTTTTCCGCCATCTTTGTCCTATTGCAGAGATTTCTTTTCACTTCAGGTCCCTTAACCAAACAGGAAGTGAGTGAAAATCCCTGCAAATTAAGGGAATCCCCCTCCCCAGGTCACCAGAATTAGTGTCCCCATTGGAAGATTTCCACCTTTTTCTGGGGACAACCCAAAATTTGGGATTTTCTTTTCATTTCACTTTCAATGATAATAGCAAACAGGACAAATAGAGAGGGAGGATCTCCCTAATGGGGACACAGACAGCAATATAAATTGGTAAGCATTCTAAAAGCTCTACATTGTATCCAAAACTCCAAAAAAACATTTTGCCTCTAGTTATCCTTTAAGCCTGGTACACACAATGAGATTTTTGGATGAATGATTGTTTATTCTTTTGCATGCACGCTAGTCTCATATCGAAAATCAAAGGCGTTACTAACGAAAATTCTCGTACAACAACTGTACTGATTAAATGAAAATCGTACAATCTGGTATAGTTCGAGAAAAAATGTATTGCTTGTCCCATTGGATTATTTTACATGAATTGTAGTGATCGGGCCTTGAAAGCTGTGTACTAATGATCAGATTATCGTATAATCGCTTCAAAAGTGATATTTTTCCTACTGATCATGTGTACGGGCCTTGAGTTACATAGCTAGTCTGGTTGAAAAGAGACACAAGTCCATTTAGCTCAGGGAAAAAAACAAAAAAATCCTCTCCTCTCCTCTGACATAGAATAGGCATACCCACTACCAATCTCTGCCCTTTGCTCCTGCTGCCCATGGTTGGTAAGGAGTATGCACAGCACACACAGTGTGGAAAATCATTATTTGATCCCCTGCAGATTCTGTACGTTTGCCCACTTACAAAGAAATGAAGGGTCTATAATTGTTATCATAGGTGCATTTTAAATAATAGAGACAGAATATCAACCAAAAATCCTGAAAAAACACAAAAACAAATGCTCTAAATTGAGTTGCAGTTCAGTGAGTAAAATTAGTATTTGATCCCCAAGCAAAACATGACTTAGTACTTGGTGGAGAACCCTTGTTGGGAAGCACAGAGGTCAAACGTTTCTTTTAGTTGGTGACCGGGTTTGCACAATTCTAAGGAGCGATTTTGGTCCCCTCTTCTTTACAGATCTTCTTTAAATCCTTAAGATTTCTTGGCTTTCACTTGACAGCTCGAAGTTTCAGCTCCCTCCATACATTTTCTATAGGATTAAGGTCTGGAGACTGGCTAGGCCACTCCATGACCTTAATGAGCTTCTTCTTGAGCCATTCCTTTGTTGCCTTGGCCGTGTGTTTTGGGTCATTGTCATGCTGGAAGATCCATCCATGACCCATCTTCAGTGTTCTGACTGAGGGAAGAAGGTTCTCATCCAAGATTTTACAATACATGGCCCCCGTCCATTGGCCCCGCAAAGTCGGCCTGTACCTTTAGCAGAGAAACAGCCCCGAAGCATAATGTTTTCACCTTCGTACTTGACTATAGGGATGGTGTTCTTAGGGTCATGCCAATGCCAAAGAGCTCAATTTTGGTCTCATCTGACCACAGCACTTTCTCCCAATCCTTCTCTGAATCATTTGGATGTTCACTGGCAAACTTCAGACAGGCCTGTACATGTGCCTTCTTGAGGAGGGGGACCTTGCGGGCGCTGCAGTATTTCAATCCATGGCAGCGTATTGTGTTACCAATGGTTTGTTTGGTGACTGTGGTTCCAACTGCCATGAGATAATTTACAAGCTCCTCCCGCGTAGTTCTGGGCTGATCCCTCACTTTTCTCATGATCATCCTCACCCCATGAGGCAAAACCTTGCATGGAGCTCCAGACCGAGGGCGATTGATGGTTATTTTGTATTTCTTCCATTTGTGAATAATCGCTCTGACAGTTGTCTCCTTCTCACCAAGCTTCTTGCTGATGGTCTTGTAGCCCATTCCAGCCTTGTCAAGGTCTACAATCTTATCTCTGTTGTCCTTTGACAGTTCTTTGGTCTTGCCCATGATGGTGAAGTTTGAATGAAAGAAAAAGATTCTGTGGACAGAGCACCTTCGTAAAGTGGGAGGACTAATCTGTGTATCAACAGAGCACCTACTGTAGCCAGTCTTTGGGAGCCAAAGTTATTGTTGGTTGGTAGGAGATCAAATACGTATTTTACTCCCTGAATTGCAAACTCCATTTATAACATTTATATCATGTATTTTTTTTTTTTTTGGTTGATATTCTGTCTCTATCTTTTAAAATATGATAAAAATTAGACTCTTCATTTCTTTGTTAAGTGGGCAAACTTACAAAATCTGCAGGGGATCAAATTATTATTTCCCCCCACTGTACTGTACATGGGCAATTGCTGGATTTCTAACAGCTTGCAGTTGGTTGTGCATACGTGTATTTTTTTTGTCTGTGCAGATTTGGACAGCAAGTAGGGCCTCTCCTTTCCTACCCTCTATCCTCTCCTCTCCTTTCCTAGCCTCTCCTCTCCTTTCCTAGCCTCTATCCTCTCCTCTCCTTTCCTAGCCTCTCCTCTCCTTTCCTAGCCTCTCCTTTTTTCTTTCCTTCTTTCATCTTTTCATTTTATTTTTCTTTCTTTTTCAGAAAGAAAGTATATTCCAGACAGTTAAGACACATTATCGAGATTATTTACCCTCCAATCTGATAATAGTGGCTTTATTATTGGTAAGTAATTATTTTACCACCTGTAAATGATCAGAAATTATGCTGTCTGGCAGTGGCGGCTGGTGCTCAATATTTAGGGCAGGGGCAGTAAACCAACGCCAACCCCCCCCCCTCTGCAGGACGGGAATGCGGCGGTGATCAGAGGCCTCCTTACCTTAGGAAGTAGGGAGATCAGGCAGACATGAATCCGGGCTGCAGCTCCTGCTCCGGGGCCATCGATTCTCCTCCAGGCCGAACAGGAAGTGGGTCCTGACTGAGACCCGATTGGCCAGGAGTCTTCAGACTCTATGGCCAATCGGGTCTCAGGAACTGTTTCCTGATTGGCCAGGAGGAGAATCAGGAAGACTATAGTGAATATTAATTTGCTATTGTCGCACAAGTGGGTGGGCTCAGGTCGCAGTGCTCTGGATAGGGGGGCGGGACCCGTGCGCCTCTAATGGATGGGCCGCCACTGCTGTCTGGTGACAGTTCAATGACAAACAGCCACAACAGTAACTAAAACCCTCTGAGTGTGGGGAAATGTATTAAATAGAAACTTTAAAGCTTTGAGATAATTTTTTATTTTTTTTAATGTCTTTAAACTGTTGATATATATATATATAAATATATATATATCAACAGTTTAAAGACATTAAAAAATTTCTATTTCTATGGAGAAGTTGTCGAGTTGCCGGCCTGTAGTTTCTATGGATCTTTTGTAAAATAATATAGTACCTACTTTTCCAAATGACTGTACGTTTACTTACGGGAAGTTTTCAGATTTGTTTATTCGATGGCACAAACACTAAAGCTCTATTTGTCCCTTTAGGTTTGTTGTATTATGTACTTTGAAAGGATCCAATTTCAAAATGAAAGGAACCAGTTGCTGGATGAGCGCCTGCAACTGCTATCTGAACGAGAGGAGTTACAAAAGGAGAGGAACCAGATCATTGACAGGTGGAATAAACTGGTTGTGGTGCATATAAAATTGCAAGAAACAATCAAAAAAGCCGTTGAAGAAATGAAGAAGAATGATGAACCCTCTCACCTTGACAATTTTATCAAGTACTCGTCTCTTTTATACATGGTGGATCCATTGACTAAATTGTTTAAATAAAATTCGACCATTTGAACCTTTTTCTTCCCATTATTACACTCGTATATTTCCAGTCCTAAGCACACTTCAACAACATGGCTGACCAGCAGGTAGACACATGTGTTTTGTTACGAATTTCGGCCCAAAATTTGATATTCCAAGATCCGGATGTACAGTATATGAATCTCTGAATGAACATTGTAATGAATATCAACGAATCCGAAAATAAAAGCTATAGTGAAATTAACTAATGCATTTGTTTCATTCGGATGACGTCACATGATGCGATGGTAAGTTCTGGCCCATGGGGAAACTTATTCAATTTTCTAATTAGTATGATCATTCCGACTCAGATAATGAATAAATCCAAATTTTGCTCCATTCGTTAATTTTGGATGCACATGGCGCCAGTCAATATTGTCCCATCAGCTCATGCCATTTCTCTTGGTGGGTTGGATTGGAAGGGAAAATATTGAATCCTATTAGGGGGGATTTGCACTGACCACCAGTATAAGGGCAATTCTGCACTTACCACCAGTGTAAAGGGAAATGTACACTGATCACCAATGTAATGAAGAATTTACACTGACAACCAATATAAAGGGGGATTTCTACATTGGCCACCCATGTAAGGAGGGATTTACATTTACCATCAATTTAAAGGGGGCTTCTACGTGGACCACCAATGTAAGGGAGGATTCTAAATTGACCACAAATGCAAGTTTGAATTTTGTTACCGATTACCAATATAAAGAGGAGTTTCTACACTGACCATTAAAGTAACGAAGTTTTACACTGACCACTAATGTAATGGGGATTTACACTGATCACTAATGTATTGGAGATTTACACTGACCACTAATGTAATGGGGATTTACACTGACCACTCATGTAATGAGGATTTACACTGATCACTAATGTAATGGAGATTTACACTGATCATTAATGTAATGGAGATTTACACTGACAACTAATGTAATGGGGATTTACACTGACCACTCACGTAATGGGGATTTACACTGATCACTAATGTAATGGAGATTTACACTGACTACTAATGTAATGGGGATTTTCACTGATCACTAATGTAATGGAGATTTACACTGACCACTAATGTAGTGGGGATTTACACTGACCACTCATGTAATGAGGATTTACAATGATCACTAATGTAATGGAGATTTACACTGATCACTAATGTAATGGAGATTTACACTGACAATTAATGTAATGGAGATTTACACTGACCACTCATGTAATGGGGATTTACACTGACCACTAATGTAATGGAGATTTACACTGACCACTGATGTAATGGAGATTTACACTGACCACTAATGTAATGGGGATTTACACTGACCACTAATGTAATGGAGATTTACACTGACCACTGATGTAATGGAGATTTACACTGACCACTAATGTAATGGGGATTTACACTGATCAGTAATGTAATGGGGATTTACACTGATCACGAATTTAATAGGAGCATTCACAGTAACCACCAATGTAAGGAGGATTTACACTGACCACCAATGTAAGGAAGACCTGCACACTGGCCACTAGAGTGGATGAAAGGATTCTACACCAAACCTCAATGTAATGAGATGATTTACACTAACCACCAAGATAACTGAGACATTTAGCCTGCGTTCACATTTGTGTGTGTTGGGAACGCATGCAAAATTGCTTTCCTGACACTACAGAAATGCGCTGCCTCTTGGCAGATACACAGCAGTGCCATTAATTGTTAATGACACCCTTATGTATCGGCTGATATGTGCATATTTATATGCACCGAAATTCAGGGTGTTGTGGCACCATGTTATTTTAAAAAAGGGTTCCACCTCCAACTTGCTTACCTTTGCAGAACAGGCTGATGTTAGGCTTAATAGAGTCGTAAAGGCAGAAGGTTTTTATCTTAATGCATTCTATGCATTAAGATAAAAAAAACCTTCTGTGTGTAGCAGCAGATTCATTTGTAAAGGGGGTAGCTGCAGATTCATATGTAGAGGGGGACTCTGCAGATTCATATGTAAAGAGGGACTCTGCAGATTCATATGTAAAGGGGAACTCTGCAGATTCATTTGTAAAGGGGGACTCTGCAGATTCATATGTAAAGGGGAACTCTGCAGATTCATTTGTAAAAGGGGGACTCTGCAGATTCATATGTAAAGGGGGACTCTGCAGATTCATATGTAAAGGGGGACTCTGCAGATTCATTTGTAAAGGGGGACTCTGCATTTTCATATGTAAAGGGGGACTCTGCAGATTCATATGTAAAGGGGGACTCTGCAGATCCATGTGTAAAGGGGGACTCTGCAGATTCATATGTAAAGGGGGACTCTGCAGATACATATGTAAAGGAGGACTCTGCAGATTCATATGTAAAGGGGAACTCTGTAGATTCCTATGTAAAGGGAGACTCTGCAGATTCATATGTAAAGGGGCACTCTGTTTATTCTTATGTAAAGGGAAACTCTGCAGATTCATTTGTAAAGGGGGACTCTGCAGATTCATATGTAAAGGGGGACTCTGCAGATTCATATGTAAAGGGGGACTCTGCAGATTCATATGTAAAGGGGGACTCTGCAGATTCATATGTAAAGGAGGACTCTGCAGATTCATATGTAAAGGGGGACTCTGCAGATTCATATGTAAAAGGGGACTCTGCAGATTCTGATGTAAAGGAGGACACTTGTGATCAAATCCATATGATTAGAAATGTTTTTTAAACACAAAATATATGTATGGTGTGTACTACAAATAAAAAAATTGCAGTGCGCCGCTAAAGCATTGGGAGACACACTAGAGAATAACATGGCGGTCATTGAAATAATTTCTGTCACACCGTATTTGCGCAGCAGTCTTACAAGCTCACTTTTTTTGGAAAAAATACACTTTTTTGAATTAAAAAATAAGACAACAGTAAAGTTAGCCCAATTTTTTTTTTTATATTGTGAAAGATAATGTTACGCCGAGTAAATTGATACCCAACATGTCACGCTTCAAAATTGCACCCGCTCGTGGAATGGCGACAAACCTTTTTTTTTTTAAAACAATAGATTTTTATTGAAGGAATTTTCTTAACAATACAGATTGACATCGTCACGATAGTTATTGTAATCAACTTAGTTGCATTAGTTCCTAAGATTATTCTTATAGAGATACAGTAATGATAGTCTGTACCGGCCTACCCCTATTGGGTTCAAACTGTAGGCATAGATAGGCCACCAATTGCATTAATTAGTTGAATACAGAAAATTATACAGAAAACAGAAAAAATATATATAATTAAAATAACTGAACAAAACTTGCTACATAGATTAATAAAGTGGGTCCAGCATGATATACTACATCTGAGGTATGCATATATATGACTTCAGTGTACTTCAAACTTGTCAATAGATTATATATTACACTCTTTTACGTACCGTATTTATCGGCGTATAACACGCGCCGGCGTATAACAGGCACCCCAAGTTTAGGAGGGAAGTTTAAGGAAAAAGCTTACATTTTAAATGCCTATCAATGCAGCCTTGCACACTGTCCATCTACAGCCTTCCCTAGTGTCCATCTGAAGCCTTCCCCAGTGTCCATCTGAAGCCTTCCCCAGTGTCCATCTGAAGCCTTCCCCAGTGTCCATCTACAGCCTTCCCCAGTGTCCATCTACAGCCTTCCCCAGTGTCCATCTGAAGCTTTCCCCAGTGTCCATCTACAGCCTTCCCCATGTCCATCTGCAGCCTTACCCAGTGTCCATCTGCAGCCTTCCCTAGTGTCTATCTACGGCCTTACCCAGTGTCCATCTGAAGCCTTCCCCAGTGTCCATCTGAAGCCTTCCCCAGTGTCCATCTGAAGCCTTCCCCAGTGTCCATCTGCAGCCTTCCCCAGTGTCCATCTACAGCCTTACCCAGTGTCCATCTGCAGCCTTCCCCATTGTCTATCTACAGCCTTCCCCAGTGTCCATCTACAGCCTTCCCTAGTGTCCATCTGCAGCCTTCCCCAGTGTCCATCTGCAGCCTTCCCCAGTGTCCATCTGCAGCCTTACCCAGTGTTCATCTGCAGCCTTCCCCAGTGTCCATCTGCAGTCTTCCCCAATGTCCATCTACAGCCTTTCCCAGTGTCCTTCTGCAGCTTTTCCCAGTGTCCGTCTGCAGCTTTCCCCAGTGTCCATCTACAGCCTTCCCCAGTGTCCATCTGCAGCCTTCCCCAGTGTCCGTCTGCAGCCTTTCCCAGTGTCCATCTGCAGCCTTTCCCAGTGTCCTTCTGCAGCCTTCCCCAGTGTCCGTCTGCAGCTTTCCCCAGTGTCCATCTACAGCCTTCCCTAGTGTCCATCTGCAGCCTTCCTCAGTGTCCATCTGCAGCCTTCCCCAGTGTCCATCTGCAGCCTTCCCCAGTGTCCATTTGCAGCCTTCCCCAGTGTCCATCTGCAGCCTTCCCCAGTGTCCATCTGCAGCCTTCCTCAGTGTCTATTTGCAGCCTTCCCCAGTGTCCATCTTCAGCCTTCCCCAGTGTCCATCTACAGCCTTCCCCAGTGTCCATCTGCAGCCTTATCCAGTGTCCATCTGCAGCCTTCCCCAGTGTCTATCTACAGCCTTCCCCAGTGTCCATCTACAGCCTTCCCCAGTGTCCATCTGCAGCCTTCCCCAGTGTTCATCTTCAGCCTTCCCCAGTGTCCATCTGCAGCCTTCCCCAGTGTCCATCTGAAGCCTTCCCCAGTGTCCATCTGCAGCCTTACCCAGTGTTCATTTGCAGCCTTCCCCAGTATCCATCTGCAGTCTTCCCCAATGTCCATCTACAGCCTTTCCCAGTGTCCTTCTGCAGCCTTCCCCAGTGTCCATCTACAGCCTTCCCCAGTGTCCATCTACAGCCTTCCCCAGTGTCCATCTACAGCCTTCCCTAGTGTCCATCTGCAGCCTTCCCCAGTGTCTATCTACAGCCTTCCACAGTGTCCATCTGAAGCCTTCCCCAGTGTCCATCTACAGCCTTCCCTAGTGTCCATCTGCAGCCTTCCCCAGTGTCCATCTGCAGCCTTCCCCAGTGTCCATCTGCAGCCTTACCCAGTGTTCATCTGCAGCCTTCCCCAGTGTCCATCTGCAGTCTTCCCCAATGTCCATCTACAGCCTTTCCCAGTGTCCTTCTGCAGCTTTTCCCAGTGTCCGTCTGCAGCTTTCCCCAGTGTCCATCTACAGCCTTCCCCAGTGTCCATCTGCAGCCTTCCCCAGTGTCCGTCTGCAGCCTTTCCCAGTGTCCATCTGCAGCCTTTCCCAGTGTCCTTCTGCAGCCTTCCCCAGTGTCCGTCTGCAGCTTTCCCCAGTGTCCATCTACAGCCTTCCCTAGTGTCCATCTGCAGCCTTCCTCAGTGTCCATCTGCAGCCTTCCCCAGTGTCCATCTGCAGCCTTCCCCAGTGTCCATTTGCAGCCTTCCCCAGTGTCCATCTGCAGCCTTCCCCAGTGTCCATCTGCAGCCTTCCTCAGTGTCTATTTGCAGCCTTCCCCAGTGTCCATCTTCAGCCTTCCCCAGTGTCCATCTACAGCCTTCCCCAGTGTCCATCTGCAGCCTTATCCAGTGTCCATCTGCAGCCTTCCCCAGTGTCTATCTACAGCCTTCCCCAGTGTCCATCTACAGCCTTCCCCAGTGTCCATCTGCAGCCTTCCCCAGTGTTCATCTTCAGCCTTCCCCAGTGTCCATCTGCAGCCTTCCCCAGTGTCCATCTGAAGCCTTCCCCAGTGTCCATCTGCAGCCTTACCCAGTGTTCATTTGCAGCCTTCCCCAGTATCCATCTGCAGTCTTCCCCAATGTCCATCTACAGCCTTTCCCAGTGTCCTTCTGCAGCCTTCCCCAGTGTCCATCTACAGCCTTCCCCAGTGTCCATCTACAGCCTTCCCCAGTGTCCATCTACAGCCTTCCCTAGTGTCCATCTGCAGCCTTCCCCAGTGTCTATCTACAGCCTTCCACAGTGTCCATCTGCAGCCTTCCCCAGTGTCCATCTGCAGCCTTCCCCAGTGTTCATCTGCAGCCTTCCCCAGTGTCCATCTGCAGTCTTCCCCAATGTCCATCTACAGCCTTTCCCAGTGTCCTTCTGCAGCCTTCCCCAGTGTCCATCTACAGCCTTCCCCAGTGTCCATCTACAGCCTTCCCTAGTGTCCATCTGCAGCCTTACCCAGTGTCTATCTACAGCCTTCCCCAGTGTCCATCTGCAGCCTTCCCCAGTGTCCATCTGCAGCCTTCCCCAGTGTCCATCTACAGCCTTCCCCAGTGTCCATCTGCAGCCTTCCCCAGTGTCCATCTGCAGCCTTTCCCAGTGTCCTTCTGCAGCCTTCCCCAGTGTCCATCTACAGCCTTCCCCAGTGTCCATCTACAGCCTTCCCCAGTGTCCATCTACAGCCTTCCCTAGTGTCCATCTGCAGCCTTCCCCAGTGTCTATCTACAGCCTTCCACAGTGTCCATCTGAAGCCTTCCCCAGTGTCCATCTGCAGTCTTCCCCAATGTCCATCTACAGCCTTTCCCAGTGTCCTTCTGCAGCCTTCCCCAGTGTCCATCTACAGCCTTCCCCAGTGTCCATCTACAGCCTTCCCTAGTGTCCATCTGCAGCCTTACCCAGTGTCTATCTACAGCCTTCCCCAGTGTCCATCTGCAGTCTTCCCCAATGTCCATCTACAGCCTTTCCCAGTGTCCTTCTGCAGCCTTCCCCAGTGTCCATCTACAGCCTTCCCCAGTGTCCATCTACAGCCTTCCCTAGTGTCCATCTGCAGCCTTACCCAGTGTCTATCTACAGCCTTCCCCAGTGTCCATCTGCAGCCTTCCCCAGTGTCCATCTGCAGCCTTCCCCAGTGTCCATCTACAGCCTTCCCCAGTGTCCATCTGCAGCCTTCCCCAATGTCCATCTACAGCCTTTCCCAGTGTCCTTCTGCAGCCTTCCCCAGTGTCCATCTACAGCCTTCCCCAGTGTCCATCTACAGCCTTCCCCAGTGTCCATCTACAGCCTTCCCTAGTGTCCATCTGCAGCCTTCCCCAGTGTCTATCTACAGCCTTCCACAGTGTCCATCTGAAGCCTTCCCCAGTGTCCATCTGCAGCATTATCCAGTGTCCATCTGCAGCCTTCCCCAGTGTCTATCTACAGCCTTCCCCAGTGTCCATCTACAGCCTTCCCCAGTGTCCATCTGCAGCCTTCCCCAGTGTCCATCTGCAGCCTTCCCCAGTGTTCATCTGCAGCCTTCCCCAGTGTCCATCTGCAGTCTTCCCCAATGTCCATCTACAGCCTTTCCCAGTGTCCTTCTGCAGCCTTCCCCAGTGTCCATCTGAAGCTTTCCCCAGTGTCCATCTACAGCCTTCCCCATGTCCATCTGCAGCCTTACCCAGTGTCCATCTGCAGCCTTCCCTAGTGTCTATCTACGGCCTTACCCAGTGTCCATCTGAAGCCTTCCCCAGTGTCCATCTGAAGCCTTCCCCAGTGTCCATCTGAAGCCTTCCCCAGTGTCCATCTGCAGCCTTCCCCAGTGTCCATCTACAGCCTTACCCAGTGTCCATCTGCAGCCTTCCCCATTGTCTATCTACAGCCTTCCCCAGTGTCCATCTACAGCCTTCCCTAGTGTCCATCTGCAGCCTTCCCCAGTGTCCATCTGCAGCCTTCCCCAGTGTCCATCTGCAGCCTTACCCAGTGTTCATCTGCAGCCTTCCCCAGTGTCCATCTGCAGTCTTCCCCAATGTCCATCTACAGCCTTTCCCAGTGTCCTTCTGCAGCTTTTCCCAGTGTCCGTCTGCAGCTTTCCCCAGTGTCCATCTACAGCCTTCCCCAGTGTCCATCTGCAGCCTTCCCCAGTGTCCGTCTGCAGCCTTTCCCAGTGTCCATCTGCAGCCTTTCCCAGTGTCCTTCTGCAGCCTTCCCCAGTGTCCGTCTGCAGCTTTCCCCAGTGTCCATCTACAGCCTTCCCTAGTGTCCATCTGCAGCCTTCCTCAGTGTCCATCTGCAGCCTTCCCCAGTGTCCATCTGCAGCCTTCCCCAGTGTCCATTTGCAGCCTTCCCCAGTGTCCATCTGCAGCCTTCCCCAGTGTCCATCTGCAGCCTTCCTCAGTGTCTATTTGCAGCCTTCCCCAGTGTCCATCTTCAGCCTTCCCCAGTGTCCATCTACAGCCTTCCCCAGTGTCCATCTGCAGCCTTATCCAGTGTCCATCTGCAGCCTTCCCCAGTGTCTATCTACAGCCTTCCCCAGTGTCCATCTACAGCCTTCCCCAGTGTCCATCTGCAGCCTTCCCCAGTGTTCATCTTCAGCCTTCCCCAGTGTCCATCTGCAGCCTTCCCCAGTGTCCATCTGAAGCCTTCCCCAGTGTCCATCTGCAGCCTTACCCAGTGTTCATTTGCAGCCTTCCCCAGTATCCATCTGCAGTCTTCCCCAATGTCCATCTACAGCCTTTCCCAGTGTCCTTCTGCAGCCTTCCCCAGTGTCCATCTACAGCCTTCCCCAGTGTCCATCTACAGCCTTCCCCAGTGTCCATCTACAGCCTTCCCTAGTGTCCATCTGCAGCCTTCCCCAGTGTCTATCTACAGCCTTCCACAGTGTCCATCTGAAGCCTTCCCCAGTGTCCATCTACAGCCTTCCCTAGTGTCCATCTGCAGCCTTCCCCAGTGTCCATCTGCAGCCTTCCCCAGTGTCCATCTGCAGCCTTACCCAGTGTTCATCTGCAGCCTTCCCCAGTGTCCATCTGCAGTCTTCCCCAATGTCCATCTACAGCCTTTCCCAGTGTCCTTCTGCAGCTTTTCCCAGTGTCCGTCTGCAGCTTTCCCCAGTGTCCATCTACAGCCTTCCCCAGTGTCCATCTGCAGCCTTCCCCAGTGTCCGTCTGCAGCCTTTCCCAGTGTCCATCTGCAGCCTTTCCCAGTGTCCTTCTGCAGCCTTCCCCAGTGTCCGTCTGCAGCTTTCCCCAGTGTCCATCTACAGCCTTCCCTAGTGTCCATCTGCAGCCTTCCTCAGTGTCCATCTGCAGCCTTCCCCAGTGTCCATCTGCAGCCTTCCCCAGTGTCCATTTGCAGCCTTCCCCAGTGTCCATCTGCAGCCTTCCCCAGTGTCCATCTGCAGCCTTCCTCAGTGTCTATTTGCAGCCTTCCCCAGTGTCCATCTTCAGCCTTCCCCAGTGTCCATCTACAGCCTTCCCCAGTGTCCATCTGCAGCCTTATCCAGTGTCCATCTGCAGCCTTCCCCAGTGTCTATCTACAGCCTTCCCCAGTGTCCATCTACAGCCTTCCCCAGTGTCCATCTGCAGCCTTCCCCAGTGTTCATCTTCAGCCTTCCCCAGTGTCCATCTGCAGCCTTCCCCAGTGTCCATCTGAAGCCTTCCCCAGTGTCCATCTGCAGCCTTACCCAGTGTTCATTTGCAGCCTTCCCCAGTATCCATCTGCAGTCTTCCCCAATGTCCATCTACAGCCTTTCCCAGTGTCCTTCTGCAGCCTTCCCCAGTGTCCATCTACAGCCTTCCCCAGTGTCCATCTACAGCCTTCCCCAGTGTCCATCTACAGCCTTCCCTAGTGTCCATCTGCAGCCTTCCCCAGTGTCTATCTACAGCCTTCCACAGTGTCCATCTGAAGCCTTCCCCAGTGTCCATCTGCAGCATTATCCAGTGTCCATCTGCAGCCTTCCCCAGTGTCTATCTACAGCCTTCCCCAGTGTCCATCTACAGCCTTCCCCAGTGTCCATCTGCAGCCTTCCCCAGTGTCCATCTGCAGCCTTCCCCAGTGTCCATCTGAAGCCTTCCCCAGTGTCCATCTGCAGCCTTACCCAGTGTTCATCTGCAGCCTTCCCCAGTGTCCATCTGCAGTCTTCCCCAATGTCCATCTACAGCCTTTCCCAGTGTCCTTCTGCAGCCTTCCCCAGTGTCCATCTACAGCCTTCCCCAGTGTCCATCTACAGCCTTCCCTAGTGTCCATCTGCAGCCTTACCCAGTGTCTATCTACAGCCTTCCCCAGTGTCCATCTGCAGCCTTCCCCAGTGTCCATCTGCAGCCTTCCCCAGTGTCCATCTACAGCCTTCCCCAGTGTCCATCTGCAGCCTTCCCCAGTGTCCATCTGCAGCCTTTCCCAGTGTCCTTCTGCAGCCTTCCCCAGTGTCCATCTACAGCCTTCCCCAGTGTCCATCTACAGCCTTCCCCAGTGTCCATCTACAGCCTTCCCTAGTGTCCATCTGCAGCCTTCCCCAGTGTCTATCTACAGCCTTCCACAGTGTCCATCTGAAGCCTTCCCCAGTGTCCATCTGCAGCATTATCCAGTGTCCATCTGCAGCCTTCCCCAGTGTCTATCTACAGCCTTCCCCAGTGTCCATCTACAGCCTTCCCCAGTGTCCATCTGCAGCCTTCCCCAGTGTCCATCTGCAGCCTTCCCCAGTGTCCATCTGAAGCCTTCCCCAGTGTCCATCTGCAGCCTTACCCAGTGTTCATCTGCAGCCTTCCCCAGTGTCCATCTGCAGCCTTACCCAGTGTCCATCTACAGCCTTCCCTAGTGTCCATCTGCAGCCTTACCCAGTGTCTATCTACAGCCTTCCCCAGTGTCCATCTGCAGCCTTCCCCAGTGTCCATCTGCAGCCTTCCCCAGTGTCCATCTACAGCCTTCCCCAGTGTCCATCTGCAGCCTTCCCCAGTGTCCATCTGCAGCCTTCCCCAGTGTCCATTTGCAGCCTTCCCCAGTGTCCATCTGCAGCCTTCCCCAGTGTCCATCTACAGCCTTCCTCAGTGTCCATTTGCAGCCTTCCCTAATGTCCATCTGCAGCCTTCCCCAGTGTCCATCTGCAGCCTTCCCCAGTGTCCATTTGCAGCTGTCCCCAGTGTCCATTTGCAGCCGTCCCCAGTGTCCATCTGCAGCCTTCCCCAGTGTCCATCTGCAGTCTTCCCCAATGTCCATCTACAGCCTTTCCCAGTGTCCTTCTGCAGCCTTCCCCAGTGTCCATCTACAGCCTTCCCCAGTGTCCATCTACAGCCTTCCCTAGTGTCCATCTGCAGCCTTACCCAGTGTCTCTCTACAGCCTTCCCCAGTGTCCATCTGAAGCCTTCCCCAGTGTCCATCTGCAGCCTTATCCAGTGTCCATCTGCAGCCTTCCCCAGTGTCCATCTACAGCCTTTCCCAGTGTCCATCTACAGCCTTCCCTAGTGTCCATCTGCAGCCTTACCCAGTGTCTCTCTACAGCCTTCCCCAGTGTCCATCTGAAGCCTTCCCCAGTGTCCATCTGCAGCCTTATCCAGTGTCCATCTACAGCCTTCCCCAGTGTCCATCTGCAGCCTTCCCCAGTTTTCATCTACAATCTTCCCCAGTGTCCATCTGCAGCCTTATCCAGTGTCCATCTGCAGCCTTCCCCAGTGTCTATCTACAGCCTTCCCCAGTGTCCATCTGCAGTCTTCCCCAATGTCCATCTACAGCCTTTCCCAGTGTCCTTCTGCAGCCTTTCCCAGTGTCCATCTACAGCCTTCCCCAGTGTCCATCTGCAGCCTTCCCCAGTGTCCATCTGCAGCCTTCCCCAGTGTCCATCTACAGCCTTCCTCAGTGTCCATCTGCAGCCTTCCCCAGTGTCCATCTGCAGCCTTGCCCAAAATTGTAGCATGATGAGTTTTTAAATTTAGCACCGCCGAGATACAAAGATGTCGTGTGTATTCGGCTCCTCTCGGCTCCTCCCCACTGTCTCTGAAGGCAAGAGAAGTGCCGCCGACATAGACCGAGCCGACTGTACTGTGTACTCCGCTACTCAGCTCCGCTCACAGTCATGCCCCGTCCCGCCCCCTGGCCCGGCTCCTTTGATGGACACAACACCGGTCCAATGGCGGGACATAAAGGCTAGTAGGCGGGATTGGGCGTGACTGCGAGTGGAGCCGAGTAGCGGAGTACACAATACACTCGGCTCGGCTCGGTCTATGTTGGCGGCGCTCCTCTTGCCCTCACAGACAGCGGGGATCGGTATATAACACGCACCCATGATTTTTCCCCTGATTGTATCTGATGTTAGGTATCTGCTTACCCGGTGTAACATCACCTTTCATAGTTTACCAAACAATCGGGTGTTATATTGTGTTTTTGTGCATTCAAATTCATTAAAGCGTGTTTAAAAGAAAAAAAAAAAAAAACGCATTTGAAAACTGCTGCGCAAATACCGTGTGACATAACAAGTTGTCACACCCACCATTTTATTCTCTAGGGCCTCTGCTAAAATATATATATATATATAATGTTTGGGGGTTCTAAGTAATTTTCTAGCAAAAAAAAAAGAAAAAAAAAAAAAAAAGAAGATTTTTACATTTGTGTGAGTAGTGTCAGGATAGTGCTCAGGGGAGCAAGTGGTTAAGGCCGTGTCACGAGAAGTTTTCTTTGTCAAGTTTGAGAATGGAAACAGAAAGTTATAGACTGTACACTGTATACACGAGGACTTGCAGAGAGAAGAAGCCTGCGCGAGGAGGTAAGAAAATGCATTATTTAAAAAATGTCGATTTGGGGGTTATTATCTTTTTTTTAATGTTAATATTCCCCATTGCAAGTCACACAAGACAGGAGGGTTTCCCCATACACACCGGGCATACAGACACAACCAGGAGATGTCTTTATTGGGGACTTCATTCAGGATATCAGTGCTGCAAGATTGCTAACCACTCATTCATATGCGAGGCACTTCAGCAACTGGGGCATGGCTTTTTTTTTTTAAGGGGGTGGTTGGGGAGGCAGCAGCAAAAAACCCCAGCCAAGCATGCCCATGTGACCGAGCCCAGGCCAGTGCGGCTCACCGCACATCACTGCTTGCCTCCATAAAGCAGCACAGCTGAGGAACATAGACTTTAACCCTTTCACCGCCAGAGCTATTTTTGAAATTTTTTTTTTTTCTTTGCGCACTTTTTGGGCCTGAAGATTAGTTTAAAAACCCCAAACAGTATATATTTTTTCTGAATGCAGAGGCCCTGGAGAAGAAAATGGTGGGAGCTGTAATTTTTTTTTAGGCCACATGAGATTAATGGACATACATATACCGTATATACTCGAGTATAAGCCGAGTTTTTCAGCACATTTTTTTTTGTGCTGAAAATGCCCCCCTCGGCTTATACTGGAGTCAAGCACTTTTCTGCAGCAGAGAATGACATTTTCCGAACCGACTTTGGGGCCCCATATCATGGGGGCCACTTGGTGCTAGGAACCCCAAATTTGGTGTGCAAACCCAGTGGAGCTAGCACTACAACATATCCAAAGCTGGGGTTCCTAGCACCAAGTGGCCCTGAGATAAGGGGCCCCAAAATCGGTTCGGAAAATGTCTCTCTCTGCTGCAGAAAAGTGCTTGACATTTTCCGAACCGACTTTGGGGCCCCACTGGGTTTGCGCACGAAATTTGGGGGTCCTAGCACCAAGTGGCCCCGAGATACGGGGCCCCAAAGTCGGTCAACTGTGACCATCTGCAGCAATGTCATTTCGGGACCCTTTGGGTCCAGATACCCCAAATTTTGGCTGCAGCTAGGGTGCATCGAGGAACCCTTAACCACCGAGTTTGAAGTTCAGGGGACCTATGGCTGCAAATGAGCACAGTGAGGCTGCAAATGGGCACAGTGAGGCTGCAAATGGGCACAGTGAGGCTGCAAGTGGGCATTGTTAACCCTCTTTTCCACTTACAGTAGCTGCGCATTTCTCACCCTAGGCTTATACTCGAGTCAATAAGTTTTCCCAGTTTTTTGTGGTAAAATTAGGTGCCTCGGCTTATATTCGGGTCGGCTTATACTCGAGTATATACAGTATGTAGTGTATGGTAGGTGAGGTTGAAAAAAGACACAAGTCCATCAAGTCCAACCTATGTGTTTTAATTTCCATAAAAAAATGCACTAAATTTTAATTTAGTGCACTACATATAATATATTACCCTTTTTTTTTTTTTTTTTTTTTTTTTTTAGTAAACTATATAAAATGAGGCTGCGTTGAGTAAATAGCAAACATGCAAACGGCAACAAACTTTGCTATCCAATATTGTCCATAAGGCACACTTTAAAGCGGAGGTCCACCCTAAAAAAAAAAAACAAAAAAAAAAAAAAACATTAAAATGCTCCTTTAAATACATTAAAAAACATTTGAAAAAAAAAAAAGTTTACTTACAAGAAATGCCTGTTGCTAGGCAGATCGTCCTAATCTGCCACTTCCTCTTTCCGCGGTGATCTTCAGTCTTCTCCTCCTCGCGTTGTTTTCTGGGAAATTTGGGGGCGGTGTCTTCTGGGACCTGTGTGCGTCACAGAAGATAGCCGCCCATTCACAAATCGCCCGGGAGACTCGCGCATTCGCAGTAGGAAAACAGCTTTTAAAAAAATGTTTCTTTTTAATTAATTTTTTTTTTTTTTTTTTTAAATTTAATTTTTTTTTTTTTTTTTTTTTTTTACGGCTGGAACACCCCTTTAAAAGCAGCCTTTACAGGTCATCTGTTTGGAGTTAACCGTAAATGGCGATCCTAGAATTATGGCTCCCAATCTGGTGTGTGAAGCTATTCAGGCACCCGCAATGAATGCATTCACATTCGTATCTGTGTGTTCATTTTTTTTTTTTTAACTTTTTTTTTTTTTTTACTTAACTACACTATATTACCAAAAGTATTGGGACACCTGCCTTTACATGCACATGAACTTTAACCACTTGCCGACCTGCTCACGCCAATATACGTTGGCAAAGTGGCGCGGGTGCACAAAATCACTTACCTGTACGTCGCTGCGCCATCGCCGGCTAATAGGGGCCTGTGTGCTCGCGGGTCCCGTGGACTCGATGTCCGCCTGTGGCCCGCGATCGTGGCATGGAGAGGCAGAATGGGGAGATGCCTATGTAAACAAGGCATTTCCCTGTTCTGCCTAGCAACATGACAGAGATCTACTGCTCCCGGTGATCTCTGTCATGTTCTAGTGAGCCCATCCCCACCTACAGTTAGAACACACCCAGAGAAAACACTTAACCCCTTGATCGCCCCCTAGTGTAACCCCTGCCCTGCCAATGACATTTACAGAGTAATCAATGAATTTTTATAGCACTGATCACTGAATGAATGACAATGGTCCCAAAATAGTGTCAAAAGTATCCAATCTGTCCGCAGCAATGTCGCAGTCACGATAAAAATCGCAGATCGCCGCCATTACTAATGAAAAAAAAAATACTAATAAATACTAATAAAAATGTCTTAAATCTATCCCATAGTTTGTAGACGCTATACATTTTGTGCAAACCAATTAATATACGCTTATTGTGATTTTTTTTTACCAAACATATGTAGAAAAATACATATCGGCCTAAACTGAGGAAGAATTTTTTCTTTTTTTTTTATATATTTTTTGGGGATATTTATTATAGCAAAAAGTAAAAAAATATTGCTTTTTTTTTCAAAATGTTCGCTCTTTTTTTGTTTATAGTGCAAGAAATAAAAAGACATCAATTTTGTTAGGGTACAACGTCGCACGACCGCGCAATTGTCAGTTAAAGCGATGCAGTCCTGTATCGCAAAAAAGGGCTTGGTCAGGAAGGGGGTAATGGCATCCCAGTCTTAGTCCGTAGGGTTCAATATTGAGTTGGCTCCACCCTACGCCAGCTATACCAGCTTCAACTCTTCTGGGAAGACTGTCCACAAGGTTTAGGAGTGTGTCTATGGGAATGTTTGACCATTCTTCCAGAAGAGCATTTGTGAGGTCAGGCACTGATGTTGGACGAGAAAGCCTGGCTCGCAGTCTCCGCTCTAATTCATCCCAAAGGTGTTCTATAGGGTTGAGGTCAGGACTCTGTGCAGGCCAGTCAAGTTCCTCCACCCCAAATTCGCTCATCCATGTCTTTATGGACCTTTAGCAGCACCTGAGCCTGGGGCAATGCACAAACTGCCTTGATAAAATAAACATGAAAAGCTCCCCTACACATCAGAGTCCCCCAGGCCTAGAGTCCTTTTATCACACCAAAGGGCCCCCAATCACACAATGCCCCAATCACTCATCCCCAATCACAGAATTTCCCCAATCACACAGTCCTCTCATCACTGAGTCCCCCCCCCCCCATCACCCTACCCCCGATCACAGAATCCCCCCAGCCACACATCTTCCCATCACACAGTCCTCCCATTACAGAGCATTCCAACCACACAGTACATCAAACACAGAGCCCCCCAATCACATAGTCCCCTCATCACAAAGCCCCCCCTAATCACACATTCCCCCCATAACACAGTCCTCCCTCACAGTCTCCCAATCACACTGTACCTACAGTGCCTTGCAAAAGTATTCACCCCCTTGGCTTATTACCTATTTTGTTACATTACAGCCTTTAGTTCAATGTTTATTTAATCTGAATTATATGTGATGGATCAGAACACAATAGTCTAAGTTGGTGAAGTAAAATTAGAAAAATATATACATAAAACTATTTTTCAGAAATAAAAAAATGATAATTGGCATGTGTGTATGTATTCACCCCCTTGGTTTCGAAGCCCATAAAAAGCTCTGGTGCAACCAATTACCTTCAGAAGTCACATAATTAGTGAAATGATGTCCACCTGTGTGCAATCTAAGTGTCACATGATTTGTCATTACATAGACACACCCTTTTTGTAAGGCCCCAGAGGCTGCAACACCTAAGCAAGAGGCACCACTAACCAAACACTGCCAGGAAGACCAAGGAACTCTCCAAACAAGTAAGGGACAATGTTGTTGAGAAGTAGAAGTCAGGGTTAGGTTATAAAAAAAACATCCAAATCTTTGATGACCCCTAGGAGCACCATCAAATCTATCATAACAAGGGCTTTTTTTCAGTGGGAACGTGGGGGAACGCAGTTCCGGCACTTTCAGCACTGAATGTATGTAATGGTAAGGGGTGCTGGGGTGTGCTAAAGGGTCTATTAATCCTCGCTGCTGGAGGGATCATTTATCCCAGCTGGAGGGAAGCTATTTTTGCAGGGGGGGGGGTCTATTGTTGCTTGGGAGGTCTGATATTGCTGGTGGGCAACCTACTGTTGATGGGGTGGGTCTTATATTGCTGAGGGGTCAGTTGTTGCTGAGAGAGATCTACTGTTGAGGGAGGGATTTATTGTTGCTGGCTGCTGGAGAATCTATTGGTGCTGGCTGTGGGGAGATCTGTTGTTGCTGCCAGGAGTCTATTGGTGATGGGGGAAAACTTTTGTTGCAGGTGGTCCATACCTCCCAACTTTTTGAGATGGGAATGAGGGACACCTTTCAGCAAAAGTATTCAGGCATAGGACACACCCCTTGCCACACCCCCTTTAAGGAGAATCGTAAAAAAAAAAACAAGATTGGTTAAACCCACAAGTGCTTATTTTACCACTACTATTCCTTTATATTGGTTTTGGAATTTACAAATGCAGCAATTTAGAAATCAGATGAAAGGTTTAGTGCTGGAAAACAATTTTTGATAGATAAAAAGTGCATTTTATTATCAACTCTAAAGATCAGACCAAAATGAGGGACAAATGAGGAGTAATGAGGGACAGTCCCTCAAAATCAGGGACAGTTGGGAGCTATGGGTGGTCTTCTGTTGTTAGGGGGATCCATTGTTGCTGGCGGGGGGCTATATTGTTACTGACTGCAGGGGATCTATTTTACTGCTTTTCTTGTTATCATTACCATATTCCAAACAAATCATTTAGCACCACAAAATGATACTTTGTTCTGTACTCTTTAAAAGGGCAGTACTGGGAGGTGGGTAGGGGCGGAGAAAAGGGGTGACTCAGAAAAGGGGAGTTCCTGCATCTATTCCCTGAGAAAAAAAGCCCTGATCATAACCAAATGGAAAGAACAAGGCACAACAGAAAACCTGCCAAGAGACATCCGCACACCAAAACTCACGGACCGGGCAAGGAGGGCATTAATCAGAGAGGCAGCACAGAGACCTAAGGTAACCCTGGAGGAGCTGCAGAGTTCCACAGCAGAGACTGGAGTATCTGTACATAGGACCACAATAAGCCGTACGCTCCACAGAGTTGGGCTTTATGGCAGAGTGTCCAGAAGAAAGACATTACTTTTAGCAAAAAACAAAAAGGCACGTTTTGAGTTTGCAAAAAGGCATGTGGTCTGATGAGACTAAAATTTAACTTTTTGGCCATCAAAGAAAATGCTATGTCTGGCGCAAACCCAACACATCACATCACCCAAAAAACACCATTCCCACAGTGAAACATGGTGGTGGCAGCATCATGCTGTGGGGATGTTTTTCAGCAGTCGGGACTGGGAAACTGGTCAGGGTTGAGGGAAAGATGGATGGTGCTAAATACAGGGATATTCTTGAGCAAACCCTGTACCACTCTGTGTGTGATTTGAGGCTAGGACGGAGGTTCACCTTCCAGCAGGACAATGACCCCAAACACACTGCTAAAGCAACACTTGAGTTGTTTAAGGGGGAACATGTAAATGTGTTGGAATGGCCTAGTCAAACCCCAGACCTCAATCCAATAAAAAATCTGTGGTCAGACTTAAAGATTGTTGTTCACAATGCAAACCATCCAACTTGAAGGAGCTGGAGCAGTTTTGCAAGGAAGAATGGGCAAAAATCCCAGTGGTAAGATGTGGCAAGCTCATAGAGACTAATCCAAAGCGACTTGGAGCTGTGATAGCTGCAAAAGGTGGTTCTACAAAGTATTGACTTTAGGGGGGTGAATAGTTATGCACTTTTTATGTTATTTTGTCCTATTTTATGTTTGCTTCACAATAAAAAAAACACCTTCTGAAAGGTATTGTACAGCTTGAAGACCACCCTTGTTTATGCAGGCAGACCACCAAGACCCTCGGATCCGGGAGAGACCACATGAGACACGGGAAACAAGCTGGAGTGTGTTCATAAGATCTCTGATTGGGTAGTACCGATATATATATACCATTAAAAATACATGTCTAACAAAACTTTTTAAGCTGATGTATGGTAAAACACACACACAGGAAAAGTTCACTTATACTGTATGTAAAATGGAAGAGAATCTAAGATGGAGTTGTTTATACATTCTATTACACCTTCAAAGTTGTGGTCATGTTCTGTAAATTAAATGATGCAAATCCTCAAACAATCCATGTTAATTCCAGGTTGTGAGGCAACAAAACACGAAAAATGCCAAGGGGGGTGAATACTTTTGCAAGGCACTGTATATCACAGTGCCCCCAATCACCCTGTCGCCCCATCACATAGCCCCCCCAATGACACAATACCTCAATCACTGAGCCCCCCAATCACACAATACCTCAATCACAGAGCCCCCCAATCACACAGTACCCCCATCATAGAGCCTCCAATCACACAGTACCTCAATCACAGAGCCCCCCAATCACACAGTACCTCAATCACAGAGCCCCCCAATCATGCAGTACCCCCATCACAGAGCCCCCAATAATATAGTCTAGCAATCACAGAGCCCCCCAATCACACAGTTCCATCTGGAGGAGGCGGACTTCTGTCCTCTCCTGAATCCTGGGAGCAGGCCTGCATACCGCCTACCTTGGAACAATGGCATTGGTTGCTATAGTGTGGGTAGGCCGCCCGCCAACACCACAGCAACAAAGGATGTCGTACATCATGGACCTAGAACAACATTGGTTGCTATGGTGCCTGAGGCTGGCCCGTCCACACTCAGACAACTCATGGTGCTTATTCAGAGGAAACTGGGTTCCCTGCTCATTGTATTCCGGGGGAGCCCTAATGGGACTCCAGGATGACCTGCCACCCTGTTTGAGAGACACTGGCAGCTTGAAATGGTTTAAAATATCTTCCAATATGCAATTAGGAGGCTGAGGGACAGTGTTTTCTTAAGTGAATTAACATACACTGTATCACCCAAGCCTTGCGATCGTTAAACCTTTTTTTTTTTAGGAGAGGCAGTGTGCACAACACAAACGAAGATCTGCTAGAACAGTACACACAGGGTTAATTATGGTCTTCAAGTGAACCCAACAACACAAATGTAATGTATTGTGGATTACCACTCATTAGATACGATGGCTGCATTCCTTTTCATTTCAAGTTTTTTTTTCTCTTTTCAAGTTTTTTTATTTTCACCTGGTGATCCTGCCAGTAACACACTTTCTGTCATAGTGTGACAACGCTCACTTACTGTACTGTATCTAAGGAGGAACAGCACTGCCACCCATGGCTACTCCCTATTATTTGGAACACCGCCTCACAGAAACTGGGGT